>NW_028270183.1:60758657-61072333 GCF_037043375.1 Chiloscyllium plagiosum | reverse complement strand
ATCAGATCAACCATGATCTGACTGAAGGGCAGAGCATACGCAATGGGCCAAATGGCCTAATTCCGCTCCTACATCTCGTGGTCTGAACTCAAACTCAGTATGTCTTGCATAACATTATAGGTCTCTGCTCAGAAAACCCCTTTATAATGGCATTATTGGATATTTATTATTACACAGCATTTGATCTACACAAGACAATTTTGTTGATGGTTCCTTGATATGATATTATAGAAAACCATCTCATATACAATCCAGGAATCCATCCATTACAGCCCTGATCCTCATTAGTTATCCAGTTGCAATGGAGACCACTGTCACACACAGTCACTGTACTGCCTTTGCTACAAGTACATTCAGTGTCCTGACTGTAATCACATTTACATTACCATCACTGGTTGGTGCATATAAAAGAATTCCTGCTAATGATTGCTGCTGCTTGCTTATTCTCAGCTCCACTCAACTAGACTCCAACTTTTGATCGTCAGATCCACGTAATGTCTCATTAATGCATTAACCTCATCCTTTCTTCACAACTTGTTGATGTTTTGCCTCGTCTACCTCTTGCGACTAGATTGGGTAGGGATATCTGGCCGGCATGGATGAGTTGGACTGAAGGATCTGTTTCCATGCTGTACATCTCATTGATTTTATGACTCAACCCCACAACACTTCAATATTCCCTTCCCAGCGATGGTGATTCTGCAGCTACATCTCCGGAATGACAGTTCCATCATATCTGTTCACTGTCATTCTATCTGCCTTATGGCGAATACAGGGAGTCATTCCTCAGTAGTGGGGGGGGGGGGGGGGGGGTTGAACAGATGGGTAAAGGTTACAGAGATAGGCTTACATGAGGTCGAGGCTGTTAGAGTTAAATAGAGTTACATCTGGTCAAGAATGTCAGTGGGACAAACGAGTTTGGAGATTGAAGCAATTCACAGAGAATTGCTGGATTAGATTCTAGAGATAGGGTCTAGAGATAGGGATGGATGTAGAGAGAGGCAGGCAGTCTGAAAGGCAGAGACAATGGGTGTTTCAGGGAGAAGTGTATTGTATATACTATCAGAGATATGGAATGTTGTAGTGACGGAAGACATTTACAGTTATAAGGATGCTTCCAGGTTCTGAAGGCTACACAGATAGGAAGGAAATGGAGGATGCCAGGTTACTGGGTTAGAGAGAGTTACACAAATGGGGAAGATTGCACAAACTGAAAGAGGTTCCTGTGGTCAGGAGGGTTGAGGGGTGGGGGGGAGTGGGAGGTTTAAATAGGTTAAGATCGAAGAATTAGAGAAGGATAAGGAGGTTAAAGGTGGATGTATGGATTGGGTGAGCTGACATTGAAAGTGAGTCTTATGGGAACTGTAGAGTCACAAAGATTGGGGTTTGTACTAAGATCGGGAAATCGTCAGGGATTCCAAGGGATTACCCAACAAGTGAAGATTAAAGGGGCTGCATAGATTGGGATGTTGTCAGGAATGGAAGAGGTTACACAGAAAGGGAGGGCTTTAAGGGCTGTAGATGTTTATGGAGATAGTGGCAGGGCTGAAGCAGTTTGCAGTGACATGAAAACTTTTAGGACAGTACTAAGATACACAGGCTTACGTTAGTGCAATAATGGGAAGCTTAATAGGACTGGAGGAGCGAAGAAAGATACAGACAGCAGTGGTGGCTGCAGATGTTAACGGATTATAGAGAGAGTTCCAGGTTAGAGAGAGTGTGGGCTTCAGATTATGGCAGCCATTGTACGAAGTAGAATAGCCTTGGAAAATGGCGAGTTTGCAACTATAGAAGGTGCTGAAGGAACTGGAAGTGGTAAAAAAATGTAGGGATGGTTGTGGAAGCAGTTGGTGGTTAGAGATAGGGAGTATTGCAGAAACTGCAGGGGATCATACAGACAGGGGATTTCTAAGAGCAGGGGAAAGTTACAGAAATAGACAAAGTACAGTGTCTGAAGAGGGTTCAGCAACCAGGAGGTTTCAAGGTGCAGGACAAAGTTACAAAGACTGGGACAGCTCTAGGGATTGGAGGAGCAAAGATAGGGAGGGCTTTCAACCCTGTAGGATAGTATGTTACAGAGATGGGGAGAGTTTCACAACTAAAGGGAGTTAGAAAGATCAGGAGGATTTGAGGTTATTGCAGCAGCTTTAACTATATAGTTTCTCCAGAGGTATGGAGGGTTGTGGAGACTTGAACAGGTGACATAGAGGGGGAGGGTTTAAGAATAAGGAGGACTTTTCAGACAAACGGAAGAATGTAGGGATGGAACATGGGGAGTGTCACAGTGACAATTACAGCAGCTCATGAATATAACAAATATCTAGTGTAGTGATAAGGGGAGCACATTAAAGGTATAAAGATTTGCAATGTCTGAAGGAGATTATGTGCACAGCAAGGGGATTAGGGACTACTAGAGTTTACAGAGACTGAGTCTGGTTGAGAGGGGAAGAGTTTATTGGCATCATTAGGATTGTAGAGACTAAATTCCATGATAGGGACGGTAGAACTGGATGGTATCCACAGCCATGGAGAATGTTAACAGGTGGAGGAGGTTCCTAAGGTCAGGATTCCTTGGGAGATTTCACATATAGTTAGATTCTCAGGTAGGAGCCTGACATAGTTACAAAGACAGGGAGGTAGTTCAGGTCTGGAAGTGATTACACAGATCTGGACAGCTACATGGACAGAATAATTTTTCACAGATAAGGAAGGGTTGGAGTAGCTGGCGAAATTTACCCAGATAGGGACGGATGGAGAGGTTAAAGGCAAATGCATTGACATGGAGGGTGGTATTGGTAGGAGGAGCTTACAGGGATAGACAGTACTGTCAGGGTTTACAGGAATGAAGGAATTTAGTATCTACAGGAGAAGTTTAGGGATTAGGGTGTTAGGGGTTAGAGAAACTGACAGAGACAGAGAGCATTGTGTGGACTGGAGGAGATTCCAAACAGAGGAAGAATTATCGGGACTGGAGGATATTACAGAGATCACAAATACAGCATGCGCCAGGATTAATGCCTGGGACCTCCTGTGCTGTCTCAGTGAGCAGAGAGGAAAGCAGGACCCTCACAAGATGGTAGGATTGAAGCCTTGAATATAGCTGTTCCTTGACCAGCATTGTATCTAATACCTATATCTGTCAGCCATGTTTCTGTTATGCTGGTATCTTCCAGTCCACAGAGCCAATCCATGCTCTGAGCTCATCTGCCTTACCGGTCAGGTCTCGTCCGTTGCCAGTCAGCCAATCTTCCCCCCACCCTCATCCAAGGGATGCTGAATTCCCTCTGGTTCAAGTCCAACCCGCGCCCCCCTTTGACAGGTCACCTCTACCACAGAAGAGATCCCAATGATCCAAGAACTGCCCCCGACATCTGCTTCTCAGCCACACATCCATCTGCCCTATCTTTCTATGTCTATCCTCACTGGCACATGGCACAGGGAGTAATCTGGAGATCACTACCTTTGAGGTCCTGCTTTTCAACTTTTTACCTAACGCCCAATACTCATTGCACAGGACCCCATCACTTTGTCTACCTCTGTTATGTGGACCGATGTGCACAATGACCTCTGGCTGTTCGCCTCCCCCTTCAGAATGTTCAGTAACCGCTCAGAGACATCCTTGACCCTGGGACCCGGGAGGCAGCACACAATCCTGGGGTCTCTTCTGCAGCCACACAGTCTCCTGTCTGTCCCGCTCACAACTGAGTCTCCAATAATGAGACAGGAAGTGGCAAACAGAGACTGGCTTTAACTATCTGCAGTTACGGCTATATGTGGAAAGTGGAATATGTTAAAGTGAAACAGTGAGAATCCATGGCCAGTGTGTTAATAAAGTGGGAATGACAAAGGCAGCAAGTCCAGTGAATACTGATCAAGTGATATTGTGAGTTTGATAAAGAACATACAGTGTAACAAAATCAGGTGAAGTCATTCACAAGTATAGAGAGGGCAAGGCGTCCTTAAAAAATAAGGGGCAAGCAATGGCCATGAAATATCCTTGGTAGACAGTATTAAGGAAAAGCTACAAGATATTTTGTGTCTATAGTCAGAGGAGTCCCAGCTAAAGACTGCATCCTGCTGGAAACCAAAGGGACAATCTGTGTATGGAGCCAAAGGAAGTAGGTGATGTCTTCAATGAATACTTCCCATCTGTGTTCACACAGGAGAAAGGATTGTAGCCGGGGATTTCTGTTGATATGGTGAGGTTCGAGAATATGTTAAAATCAATAAGGAGGAGGTATTAAATGTTTTCACAGGCATAAAGGTGGAGAAATTCCCAGTGCCAATGAAATGTATCCCAGGCTGTTATGCGAGGAAAGGGAGGAGATTGCTAGGGCCCTGGCGTATATATTTAATACTTTGCTGGCCAAAGGTGAAGTGCTGAATGAGTGGAGGATCGCTAATGTGGTTCCTTTGTTCAAGAAGGGCAGCAGGGATAGGCCAGGTAATTACAGAGCAGATAGTCTGGCAGCAATGGGAGGGAAATTATTGGAAACAATTCTGAGGGACAGAATGAATCAATAATTGGAAAGGCAGGAAACAATTAGGGATAGTCAGCACGGATTTGGTAAAGGAAGATTCTGTCTGATGAATTCAGCTGAGTTTTCTATGAAATCATGAATAAAAATATTGAAGATGGCTCTGCAGATGATGTGGAGTTCACTATGGCCTTTGACAAGGTCCCACATGGAAGGCTGGTCCAACAGACCAATGGGATCCAAGGCAAGTTGGTAAATTGGATTCACAATTGGTGGAGTGTTGGTTTTGTGATTGAAATTCTTTCATCAGTGGGTATACCACAGGGATCTGTGCAGGAGCCATTGCTGTTTGTATGTACATGAATACCTTGGATGTGAAAGCAGAAGGGGTCATTATCCAGTGTGCAGATGACATGAAAAGTGAATGTGTTGCCCACAGTGAAGGGGATAGTTTCAGGCTACTATCTGAAGGTTGAGGCTGGGACAGAATTTCAAGAGAGTCATTTAAATAGACAAGGCAGGCAAGAGCACAGCAGGCAATGAGAGAAAACTGATCAATTAAACAACTTTATTTCAACATAACAGGCCTAACAGGAAAGGCAAATGAACTTGGTGCATGGACGGGTACATGGGACTGAGACACCATAGATATTACAGAAATACAGCTGAGGGAGGGACAGGACTGACAGCTCTATGTTCCAGGGTACAGGTTCTACAGGATGGAGAGAACAGGAGTGAGAGAGGAGGAGGATTGGAGTTTTTGATCAGTGAAGCATCACTGAAGCACTTAGAGAGGATATTCCTGGGGATCGCCCAGTGATGCTGTAATGGTGGAAATGAGAAATAAGAATTGGTCATCACTTTGATATGACTGCACTACAGGCCCTCAATAGTCAGTGGGAAAATTGAGCAGCAAATATGTCGGGAGATCACAGATATCTGTAAGAATGATAGCGTTGCAATGGTCGGGGATTTTAACTTTCCAAACTTAGACTAGGACTGCCAGAGTGTTCAGAGCTTGGATGGGAGGGATTTGTTAGGCATGTTCAAGAAAACTGTCCCAGTCAGAATGTCAATGGTCGGACTGCAGGAAGGGGTACAACCTGACCTTCACTTGGTGTTCGTGGGGAAACACATTGGCAAATTCACAACAATCGTATTAGTTTCAAAATAGCAATGGAAAAGAACATGGCTGGTTCACAAGTTATTGATCAAAACTGGCCCTGCCCGAATCCAGAAGGTACTAGTCAAGAGCATTTAACAATTGATTGTGGAGTCTATTTGCAAGTACAGGGACGTCAGGCAGATGGGAAGCTTTCAAACATGAGATAAAATGAGAGGTCAGGCCAGCACATTCCTGTTAGTGTGAAGGATAATGCTGATACAAGTAAGAAACACTGAATGATGTTGAGGTTGACATCAAGAGAAATGGAGCACATGTCACATATAGCCAGTTGGGTTAAAGGAATCGATTGAAGAACATTGCGGATGGAGGAATACATTTCAGTGGGAAATCAGGAGGGCCCAAAGGGAACCACAGAAAGCTCTGGCAGATCAAACTGAGGAAAATATAAGTATATTAACAACAGAAGATTAAATACGGACGGAATATGGTTCCTTAATGATCAATGGGGCCAACCAAGTGTGGAACCAGAGGAGATGGCTGAGATCCTAAACGAAAATTTCACGTTTCAACTTACTGTAAAGAAAGACTGGCAAAGTCAGGGAAATAAACAGTGATGTCTTCAAAAGAGTCCACATTACAGAACAGGAGGTACTGGAGGTTTTAAAATGCATAAAAGGTAGACAAATCCCTGGGAACTAATCAAGTACATCCCTGGATAATGTGGGAAGCTCAGGAAGAAATTGTGGGGTCCCAGAAAGAGTTTTTTCTATCACTGACAGCCACGGGTGATGAACTGGAAGCCTGGAGTGTGACTGATGTTGTGCCAATATTTAGGAAGGAGAAAGTGAGGTCTGCAGATGCTGGAGATCAGAGCTGAAAATGTGTTGCTGGAAAAGCGCAGCAAGTCAGGCAGCATCCAGGGAACAGGAGAATCGACGTTTCGGGCATAAGCCCTTCTTCAGGAACATTGCATTGTAATTGTAATTCCTGAAGAAGGGCTTATGCCCGAAACGTCGATTCTCCTGTTCCCTGGATGCTGCCTGACCTGCTGCGCTTTTCCAGCAACACACTTTCAGCAATATTTAGGAAAGTCTGCAGGGGAAAGCCAGGGACATAAACACCAATTAGCTTGATGTCAGTGGTGCGTAAGTTGTTGGGAGTGATTCTGCTGAACAGGAGTTACATGCATTTGCAAAGCAAGGATTAATTGGGGATAGTCAGCACAGCTTTGGAGTATTACATAGAATTCTGATCATCCTGATTTAGGAAGCATTATCTGAAATTGTAATTGGAGCAAAGATTGACGAAGATGTTACTGATGCTGGAGAGTTTGACAGAATCCGAGAATCTGGATAAGCTGGAAAGCAACATGAGGTAATGAGATAGCTTTGGCAGATAAGGTTAAGGAGAATGCAAAGAGTTTTCTATAGCATACAAGGACAAAAAAACAAATGGAGAGACAATAGGGCCACTCAAACATCAGTGAGGCCATCCATATGTGGAACCACAGGAGATGGGCGCGACCCTAAATGAATACTTCATGTCAGAACGCACTGTGGACAAAGACTAAGAAACAAAGGGAAAGAAATAATGATGTCTTGAAAAGAGTTCCCATTACAGAAGAGGTAGCGCTGGAGGTTTTAGAACACAAAGGTAGAGAAAGCCCCAGGTCCTGAACAAGTGTATCCCAGAACATTGTGGCAAAGTAGTGGCAGGGATACGAGCAGAGATGTTTCTATCATTGTCCTTCGTATTCCATTGGGCGTAGGTGGCTGAGGGGTAATCGTATATAGGTTTAGAAAACCATGAGGGATACAGGTAAGTTGATTAGCCAACATCTTTACCTCAGGGTAGTGGAGTCCATAACTAGATGGGATTGAAGTGAGTAAGGAGGATGTGTTAGCAATTCTGCAAACTGTAAAGATAGCTAAGTCCCCTGGGCTGGATAGGATTTATCCTCATATTCTCTGCGAAGCCAGGAAGGAGGTTGCTAAGTCATTGGCTTTTATCTTTACGTTGTCATTGTCTACAGGAATAGTGCCAGAAGGCTGGAGGATAGCAAATGTCCCCTTGTCCAAGAAGGGAAGCAGAGAAAACCCTGGTAACTATACGAGCTGTAAGCCTTACTTTGATTCTGGGTGAAGTGTTGGAAAGGCTTATAAGAGATAGGATTTATAACCATCTGGAGATGAATAAGTTGATGAGGGATAGTCAACACGGTTTTTTGAAGGATAGGTCGAGCATCGCAAACCGCTGAGATATTTGAGAAGGTGACCAATGAGGTGGATCAGGGTAAAGCAGTTGATGTAGTGTTTTGGATTACAGTAAGGCTTGTTTGTTAAGTTTGTTAAGGCTCCCCATGGTAAGTTATTGCAGACAATACAGAGGCATGGAATTGTGGGTAATTTCACAGTTGGGATCAGAAATTGGCTCAATGAAAGAAGACAGAGAGTAGTGGTTGATGGGAAATATACATCCTGGAATTCAGTTACTAGTGGGGTAACGCCACGATGTGTTTTGGATCCACTGTTGCTTGTCATTGAAGGATGAGTGAAGTTGCGGATTACACTAAGGTTGGTAGAGTTGTGCATAGTGATGCAGGATGTTGTAGGTAACAGAGAGGCAGAGATAAACTGCAGAGCTAAACTGAGAGTTCGCAAATGGAGTTTAACATGGAAAAGTGTGAGGTGATTCACTTTGGAGAGAGTAACAAGAACACAAGTACTGGGCTAATGGTAAGATTCTTGGTAGTGTCGGTGAACAGAAAGATCTCTGTGTCTATGTACATTGATCCCTGAAAATTGTCACTCAGGTTGATAAGTTTGTTCAGAAGGCATTCGGTGTGTTAGCTTTTATTGGTAAATGGATTGAGTTTCGGACAATGAGATCATGTTGCAGCTGTACAAAACTAGTGGGTGGCCACACCTGGGGTATTGGTTACAGTTCAGGTCACTACATTACAGCAAGGATGTGTAAGCTTTGGAAATGGTTCAGAGGAGATTTACTAGGATGTCACTTGGTCTGGAGGGAAGGTCTTACAAGGAAAGGCTGAGGGACTTGAAGCTGTTTTCGTTCGAGAGAAAACATTTGAGGCGAATTAATTGAGGCATATAGGATAAGCACAGGGTGAGATGGGTTGAGAGGCTTCTCCCTCGGAAGGCAATTCCTTGCAAGAGGGGAGATAGCTTTAAATTGAGGGGAGATAGGTGTAGGACAGATGTCCGAGCTTGCTTCTTAACTCAGAGAGTAGTAGGGGGCGTGGAACGCACTGTCTGCAACAGTAGTACACTCACGAACTTTAAGGGTATTTAAATGGTCGTTGTATAGGCATATGGACGATAATGGAATGGTGTTGATTAGGTGGGCTTCAGATTGGTTCCAGAGGTTGGCACAACATTGAGGGCCGAAGGGCCTATAGTGCGCTGTCATGTTCTATGGCCTAGAGGGCATAAATATGAGGTGAGAGAGGAAAGACTTTAAAGGAATTGGAGAACATTTTTAACACAGAGAATGGTGCAGGTGTGGAATGAGCTTCCAGGGGATGTGGTAGAGAGAAGTAGAATAACAACATGTAAAAGACATTTGGGTAGGTACATGGAGAGGAGAAGGTTTGAAGGGATATGGGTCAAATGTAGAGAAACGCGTCTCATTCAGGGACTCTTGTTAGCATGGAGTGGTTGGATCGAAAGAACTGTTTCCATGCTGCATGCCTCTGTCTCCAGTTATTGGAGGAGGAGACTACTGAGATAAAACATGTTGTAGACACTGAAGCAAGTTACAGAGATAGGGATGGTCGGCTGGAATGCAGTATGTTTCAAATATGTGGCGAGAATATCGGGAAGGGAGGAGGTTAAAGAGATAGGAAATGTTATAGGAATTAAAAATTATTAAAGACACTGGACCACAAGACATGGCACAGATACAATGTTGCAGAGTAGTGAGTCTTAGTACAACAGAACTTACAGTAGGGGTGGTGATTGAGCCTGGGGTGTGTCTGTACTGTGCTACCCCTCCAGCACTGTATCAATGTCATGCCTTGTTCACAGATGTTTGGAGCCCTCTCATAGTTCTTTGCTCTGTGCACTGTGAGCGATCTTACCTCACTACAGGATTTATTGAAGGCTCTAGATCTCTTTTCCCTTTGTCTGTCTCTGGCTGACTAACTGTGTTCAATGTGGTGATGGACGATCCACCCCGCAGCTGGCAAGACTATTGAGTCAGGATCTTCCTGAATACATACAGGAGACAGAGGAATAGACACAATGGGGAATTAGACGGATGTTGTGAGGGTTACACAGGGAGAATGGCATTGGGCCCCACAGAGATCTGGAAAATGGAGCCATATTAAGTAAGAGCACCAGATTGCTGGAATATGTCAGGAGCACACAATTGTGTCGGAAGAATGGGTTTAGCTTCATGATGCACTGGTATCGGTGCTTAGGGATGAGCACCCAATGAGCAGGTGAAGTGATGGCCTAGTGGTATTATTGTTACAGAATATATCCAAAACCTCAGCTAATGTTCAGGGGAGGCAGGTTTGAATCCCACCATCTGAAATTGTGACATTTGAAATCAATAGTTTTAAAAATAATAATAATCCATAAATAAGTATGAGCCCATTGCTGTTGGACAAAAAACCCAAACACTTGTCCTTTCGAGAAGGACATCTCCACATCCCCACAGCAAAGTGTTTACCTCTCAATGACCCTCTGAAATGGCCGAGCAAGTTACTCAGTTCAAGGGCAGCTTGGGCTGGGCAAGAAATGCTGGTCAGCCAGGGACACCAACATTCCATAACTGATTTAATAAATAATCCATTAGGATGGTCTCACGGGAATATGGTGGGAGCAGTGTACTGGCCAATCATGTCGGTAGGTTTATGGACATGGCTTTCAACTGACAGAGCGGATGCAGGGACAGGGTACAAGTGAAAGGAGCTTTCCAAATCCAAAGAGAAGAGGTGAAGCATCAGAACAGCATGGGAATGTGACTGAAGACAAGCATAACGGAACAGGATGGGACAAAGTTTAACTAAAACTGTACATCAGTGAATAGATTTGTGACAGAAAATTGTAGGAAAGAGTAAGTTATGTTTTTTTTTAATGGATAATGTCGCTGTAATAAGGTAGATGGATTTAAGACTCAGAGATAAAAGAGATTTAGACACCAGAGAGACATGCTTCCAGGGCGAACAAAAGTATTCAATGGATCACAACCTTGTGGAAACTCAGGCAAAATGGGTTACACTAACAATAATGGATAACAAAAAATTACAGAGAAAGCATTTGACCTCAGATCATGAAGTAGAGTCTGCCTGAATGTAAATTCTGGCTACTACTTGCCAAGAACTCAAGCAGCAGAACAGTTTTAGCCACCGAACAGCATTCCATTGTTCATCCCTGCATTACACAGGAGCTCATTGGAATTTTTGATAAAGGCATAATGATAATTCAGTGAAACTTCAAAATTCGTATAATCTGGGACAATCACCCTGACAAGAGTGATATTGCAAGAGGAGTTCGGATAATTTTTTTCAGTATTTCTTTGAATAAATCATTGTACAACTGGGTCGGGATGTAACTATCTCAGACCCACCGTTGCGCGATGAAACTTAGTGAATGCTTAATTTCACCTGGAGAGATCCTCCGGCAAATTGTGATAAAGTGCAGTTTTAAGGAATATAACATCTTAAAGTGAATCACAGAAAGGACAAGCGGCATCTAAAAACAAAAATAGCCAATTACTTGAGTTTGAGAGGATAACTGACCAAGATAAACAGGCTAAACAGTCTGAAATATGCTCTTTTAATGAAATGGAAAACATTTGAATGAACAGTGTAAAACACTGAACAAAAGAACATTCCATTGAAACAGACAAAACCTCAGCAAAAAATCCCCACTGGTCCCTCACTCAGGACAAAATGGATTACATTAGATTAAGAGGCTGAGAAGGTCACCAAAAATACTTAAAATCCTGAACTGACAGAGTGTTTTAGGAGTAAGTATTAAAGGGATTGCAAAGGGTCTGCTAGCAGGAGGAGGGCAGTGGGAAGGGGAATCATTGTCACGGTTTATTGGCACAATAGGAACAGAGAGAGGTGAAGATGCTGGAGGTGGTGAGAATGTTACAGAGAGTGGTCAGGGCCTAAACAAATCCAGCACGGATCGCTGCAGCTGGAGGGGTTTGCAGAGGTAGGGATGGACATAAGCATTTTATTTATTCATTCATGGAATGTGGGTGTCACTGCCTGGACCAGCATACGTTGCCCCACTGGTAATTATCCAGAGGGTGGCTCAGAGTCAGACATACTGCTGTGGGTCTGAAGTCACATGTTAGCCAGACCAGGTTAGAATGTCACATGTCCTTCCCTAAAGGATGTAAGTGAACCAGATGAGTTCTTCCTACTGATCAACAATGCTTTTATGGAGGCTGCACCAATGTCCTGTACAGCCACAACATGACATCCCAACTCCTACTCTCAATGCTCTACCCAATGAAGGTAACCATCCTAAACGTCAGCTTCACCGCCCTGTCTACCTGTGACACCACTTTCAAAAAAATGTGTACCTGTATCCCTGGGTCTCTGACTGACAACACTACCCAGGGTCCAAACGTTAACTGAACAAGTCCCACCCTGGTTTGTTTCACCAAAATGGAACACTTCACATTTATCTAATTAAACTCCATCTGCTATTCTTTATCCCTCTATCCCAGCAGTATTGTTCATCCTGTTGTATCACAGATAACCTCCTTCACTGTCCACTTTACCACCAATGTCAGTGTCACCCAAAAAAAGCTTACTTACCACAAAACCAATACTCCCATCCAAACCATTGATCCAAATGTCAAAAAACAGTGGACCCACTACACCGCTGGTCACATGCATCCAGTCAGAAAAACAACATGTCTCCCATCACCCTCTGTCTCCTACCATCAAGCCAATTTTATATCCAGTTGACTAGCTCCTCCTGAATGTCATAACCTTTTACATTGATCTGAACTTATTACCCAGTTTACCACATGGAAAGTAGAACTCAGAACTGTACAGCACAAGACCCTTCGGCTATGATGCCATGCCAATCTTTTATCCGAATGTAAGATCAAACTCAACTACATATCCTTCATTTTACTGCCATTCATGTGCCTATCCAGAAGTATATTAAATGTTCCAAATGCAGCTAATTTTACTAACACTGCTGGCAGTGACTTCCACTCACCCACCACTCTAAATGTAACAAACCTACCTCTGAAATCTCCCCTTAACCACTGGCTAATCACCTTAACATTCGACCCCCTTGTAATAGCTAGTTATGTCAAGGTAAAAACTGTCTCTCAATATTCACTCTCTCTGTGCCTCTCATCATCTTGTTCACCTCTACCAAGTCACCCCTCACCCTTCTTCACTCCAATGAGAAAAGACTTAACTCCCTCAACCTCTCTTCATAAGACATGCCCTCCAGTACAGGCAGCATCCTGGTAAATTTCCTCTTTACCCTCTCTAAAGCTTCCACATCCTTGCTGTAATGAGGGGCCCAGAACTGAACACAATATTCCAAGAGTGGTCTAACAAGAGCTCTATAGAGCTGCAGCATAACCTCACAGCTTTAAAACTCAATCCCCAAACTGATGAAATCCCACACAGTATATTTCTTCTTAACAAGGCTCTCAGCTTGGGTGGCAACGTTGAGGGATCGAGGGACTTGTAACGCAAGATCCCTCTGTTCCTCCACACTGCCAAGGATCCTACCTTTAACCCTGCATTCTGCATTCAAATTCAACCTTCCAAAATGAATGACTTCACACTTTTCCAGATTGAACTCCATCTGCTACTTCTCAGCCCAGCTCTACATCCTGTCATTGTCTGTTGCAACCTATAACAGCCCTCCACACTATCAACCACTCCACCAACCCTCGTTTCATTGGCAAACTTTCTAACCCACTCTTCCACTCACACATCCAAGTCATTCCTAAACACACAAAGAGATACGGCCCTGTAACCTCTCCCTGCAGAAAACCACTAGTCACTGAGCTCCAGGATGAATGCTTTCCATCTATCATCACCCTCTGTCTTCTGTGGGAGAGTAATCCTGTATCCAGACAGACAGGTTCCCCTGTATCCCATGCCTCCGTACTTTCTGAATGAGCCATAAAAGTGTTTTGTCACATTCTCAATAGGTTCAATAAGATTTGTGAGGCATGACCTGCCCCTTATAAAACCATACTATCTCTAATCAAACTATGGTTTTCTACGGAGTCATAAATCCGCTCTCTCAGAGTCCTCTCCAATAATCTGGACACCACGGACTGAAGACTGACAGGTCTGTAATTCCCAGGATTATCGCTATTCCCTTTACTTAACAGGGGAATAACATTTGCCAACCTCGAATCATCTCGTACGACTCCAGTAGACAGTGAAGATGCAAAGATCATCGCTAAGTATGCAGCAATCTCGCCGCTCGCTTCCTGTAGTAACTTTGGGTTCATCCAGTCTGGTTCAGTGACTTATCTATCCTTGTCTTTTACAAAATTCTCAGCAAATCCTCCTTCTTAACATCCACCTGTTCACATATATCAGCCTGTTTCAGGCTGTCCTCACAAATAACAAGGTCCCTCTCAGCAGTGAATACTGAGGCATAGTATTCATTAAGGACCTCCCCTACCTCCTGTGACTCCAGACACAAGTTCCCTCCACTATCCCTACCCTCACTCTTGCCATCCTCGTCTTCCTCCCATAATTGGGGAATGCCTTACGGTTTTCCTTAATCCTTCCCAACAAAGCTTTTTCATGCCCCATTCTAGTTGTCCTAAGTCCTTTCCTCATTCCTTCCTGGTATCTCCAGGGATTCACTACAGTGTGGAAACGGGCCATTTGGCCGAACACCTCCATATTAACCCTCCAAACAGTACAGCACCCAGAACCATCCCACCAACCTAATTCTCTCCATTTGCCCTGACTAATGCGCCGAACCTACACATCCGTGGACTCTATGGGTAATGTAGTATGGCTGTGTCACCTAACATGTACATCCTTGGGCTGTGTGTGGGGGGAGGGGGGGGGGGGGTAATAGAGCACGTGGAGGAAACCCACGCAGACACAGGGAGAATGTGCAAACTCCACACAGACTGTCGCCTGAGGCTGGAATCGAAATAGAGTCCGTGGTGCTATGAGCTCACGGTGCTAACCACTGAGCCATCGTGCTGCTCCATGTTACCCTCTAGAAACCTGTCTGATTCTTGCATCCTCAACCTTAAATAAGCTTCCTTCTTCCTCCTGGCTAGATGTTCTACATCCCTTTGAACCTTGTTAAATGCTCCGCTAAAGTCCACGTGGACAATGTTCACTGCTCTGCCTTCATCTCTCTTTTGGCCACCTCCTCGAAGATTCAATCCGGTTTGTGGAAGACGGTTTCTCACTCACAACGTCATGCTGACCGTCTTGTATCAGCCCTTGCCTTTGTAAATATACGTAGCTCCTTTCTTTCAGAATCTCCTCCAACAACTTCCCCATCACTGGGCTCACTGGGCTGTAATTTCCTGGCTTTTCCCTGCAGCCAGGAAATTAAGTGATGGAACAGCATTAGCCACCATCCAGTCTCCCAACACCTCACTGTGTCTGTTGATAATATAAATATCTCTGTTAGGGACACTGCAATCTCTTCCCTAGCTTCCCACAACATTCTAGGATTGACCTAATGAGCTCCTGAGGATTGATCTACCTTTATTTGTTTTAAGATTCCAGCACTTTCTCTTCTCTGTTGAGGATTCTTTCCAAGACATCACTATTTATTTCCCCAAGTTCCCGAGCTTACATGTCTTTCGCCACAGTAAATTCTGACAAGGTTATTTTGTCTAATATCTCACCCATCTCCTCTGGTTCCACACATAGGCGACCTCATTAATATTCAAGAGGCCCTATTCTCTACAAAGATACTGTTTAGCTTATTGAAACTTGCATAATAGGTTTCTGATAATTCAAATACACCATATCCCCCGTACCACTACACCCCTCCTGCACCCTTACAATTCTGCCATTTATGTTCACACCAACAAATAAATCCAATAGGCTCAAAAACAAATTCTCTTTTAGAAAATGTATTTTCATGTGCCCAGTTATTGTATATTGACATATCATTTCTAACAATTTCAGTGTACTTCTGATTTACTGTCAGGCTAACAATATTTGGTTTCAGACTGACATCAGAAAAGGCTGAGGGAGTTCTTGTTTATCAATCTGAAAAAGGTAGCTTACAGGGTCAGCAGGTAATAGAGAAGGCAAATCAAATGCTGACATTTATTATAGAGGGAATGGAGTCTAGAAACATGGAGGTCTGACTAAAACTGTGCAAGGTACAAGTCAGACCACGCCTCGAATATTATGAACAGTGTGAGTGCCCGAAGGAAAGGCATTGGAGGCAGGTCAGAGAAGGTTCACTCGGCTGATCTGGGAATGGAGGGATTTTCTAATGAGAAGAGGTGGAGTAGGTTGAGGTTGAACCCTTGAAGTTTAGATAATGAGAGAGAAATAGAATGAAACATCCAAGATTCTGAGGGGCTCTGATCGGGCAGATGCTGGGAAGTTAGAAAATAGAACAGTACGGCATAGCAACAGGCCCTTCGGCCCACCATGTCTGTGCTGTCCAAGACGTTATTCTCAACTCATACCATCTGCCGGCACATGGTCCATATCCCTCTATTCTCTACCTGTCACGTTTCTGTCTAAATGCCACTTCAAAACTTTACTCACTTTTCTGCTTCGACAACATCCCTCGGTAACCTCCACTCTCTATGTAAAAAAACCTTGCCTCACACATCTCGTTTAAACTTTCTCTTTCTCACCTTAAACCTATGCGCCCTAGTACTTGAAGCTTACACATTGGAAACGAGATTCCCACTATCCCCATTATCTGTCCCTGTCCTAAAATTATATTCCTGTACCTGGTCGCCTGTCAGCCTCTGATACTCTCGCAAAACAATCCAACTTCGTTTAGTTTCCTCTTACACCTAACACACCCTTAACAAGTCTAACACAGGTAACGTGCTGATAAACCCATTTTGCACCCTCTCCAAAGCTCCACATCCTCCCTATTGTGCGGAGATGAGAACTGCACCCAGTACTCCAAATGTGGCCAAACAGAAGTTTTATAGAATCACAGCATCAAATGCAAACCACTAAAGCCAACGTTGTGACCGATGAAGGCTGTACCGTCCACGAACGGTGACACAGTGGTTAGCACTGTTGCTTCATAGCGCCAGACCCGAGTTCAATTCCTGCTTCAGGCGACAGACTGTGTGGAGTTTACACTTTCTCCCCGTGTCTGTGAGGGTTTCCTCCGGGTGCTTTCTATTGCCATTTTCAGGAAGTTACTGATTTGCACCAAGATCCTTCTGTATATCAATGTACCTCAGTATCCTAACTTTCTTTTGGACTTTGACATCATTACAGTTACTGTACTGCCCTTGCTGCCAGTACATTCAGTGCCCTGACTGTAACCATATTGACATTACCATCACTGTCTGGTGCCTATAAAATAATTCCTGCTAATGGTTGCAGCTGATTGCTTATTCTCAGGTCCACCCAAATAGACTCTAAATTTTGATCTTCAGATCCACATGATTGTCTCATTAATACATTAACTTTATCCTTTCTTCACAACATGTTGGCTTTTTGCCCCGTCTGCCTCTTGGGACTAGATTGGGTTGGGATATCTGGACAGCATGGATGGGTTGGACCGAAGTGTCTGTTTCCATGCTGTACATCTCTATGACTGTATGACTCTTCAACAACCCCTTCAATATTCCCTTCCCAGCGATGTTCATTCTGCAGCTTCATCCCTGTAATGACAGTTTCATCATATCTGTTCACTGTCATTCCATCTGCCTTATGGCGAATGCAGGGAGTCATTCCTCAGTAGTGGGTGTTTGAACAGATGGGAAGAGGTTACAGCGATAGGGAGGCTTACAGGGGCTCAAGGATGTTAGAATTAAACAGATTTACATCTGGACAAGAATGTCAGTGGGCCAAAGATGTTTGGGAATTGGAGGAATTTACAATGATAGAGGGAGCTGGGTTAGATTCTGGAGATGGGGTAGGGATGAATGTAGGGAGAGGCAGGCAGATTGAGAGGCACAAACAGGGGATGTTTCAGGGAGAAGAGTATAGTATATACTAACAGAGATATGGAAGGTTGTCGTGACTGAAGACGTTTACAGATATAAGAAGGCTTCAAGATTCTGGAGGCTACAGAGATAGGAAGGCAATGGAGAATGCCAGGTAACGGGGTTGGAGACAGTTATACAGATAGGGAGGGTTGCACAAACTGAAAGAGGGTCCTGTGCTCGGGAGGGGTTTGGAGTTGGGAACTAGGGTGAAATTTTAAAAGATTAACATCGAAGAATTGGAGAACGATAAGGAGATTACAAATTTGTCCATAGCTAAGGAAGGATTGTAGGAGCTGGAGACGATTACATAGGTAGGGACCGATGGAGAGGTTAAAGACAAATACGTTGACAGGGAGGTTGGTATTGGTAGGAGGAGCTTACAGGGATAAACAGGACAGGGATGAAGGAATTTAGTATCTACTGGAGAAGTTTAGGAATTAGGTTGTTAGGGATTGGAGAACCTGATAAAGATAGAGACAGAGAGAATAGTATGGATGAGAGGAGATTCCAAACAGAGGAAGGATTATTGGGACTGGAGGATATTACAGAGATCACGAATACAGCATGGGCTAGGATTGATGCCTGCGATCCCCTGTACTGTCTCAGGGAGGACCAGCACAGCAGATGTGAAAGCAGGAACCTCACAAGATGGTGAGAATGAAGCCTAGAATATTGCTGCTCCTTGCCCAGCACTATACCTGTGTCCTGTCTTCCAGATCTGAATACAGAAGGCCACTAACTCCTCCATGTGCTGTTTACTGTGAGTGATCTTACCAGCTGCAGGATTTACTGAAGGCTCCAGATCTCCCTCTCCATCTCTCTCTGGCTGACGAAGCGTCTTCAATGAGGTGATGGATGAGTCATGAGTTAGGAATATCCTGATTAACTGCATGAGACAGAGAAATAGACAGAATGGGAAGTTAGATTGATGCAATGAGGATAACTCGTGCAGAGTGGCACAGAGTTCAGCAGAGATCTGGAAAATCCTAGTCTCCATCCCTGGCCTGTGCTGTTGCGGCTCTCTGGTTTGGAGAATTCTGTTGATTCAGGATCTCAGACCAGCAGTAAGAGGGAGAAACACTGACAGAGGCAGCAAATTGACCTACACATCGAGGGATACTACATGGAGAGATACTGGGTGCTGCCACCAGAGTGCAGGAAGGTATCAGGATCACACAATCGTGTCAGAAGACGTGGTTCTGATGAAGTGGGAACTGCTCCCAGTCCTCAGGGAGGGGTCAGCCATTATATTGGGATGGGCTCCACTGGAACTGTGCCCTGGTCAATCAAATTGCTTTAAAATGACACAGATGAGGAGGGACAGGGCTTAGGTTAAATGAAATTCCCAAATCCAAAGAGAAAGCTTGAAATATTGGAAAACCATGGAGATGTGTGTAAAGACAAACAGGAAGAAACAGGAAGGGACTGAGTTTAACTGAAATTAGGTTTGTGACAGGAAATTGTGGTAAAAATTACTGTTTCTTAATTTGTGATTTCTATCTACTCGCCATCACGGAGACATGGTCACAGGGTGAACACAAAGATGGGTCATCAATATTCACAGCTACACAACATTGTGGAAAACCAGACAGAATGGGAAACAGGATGGGGGACTCCCACAGTTAGGGATAACAATTGGGATTACCAGGAAAATATGTGGCCTCAGATTATCAAACAATAGGAAACCAAATTCTGAGTAATAAGAGTCAGAACTCAAAACTGGAATGATAGTGTTAAGGCCCTTTTACAGCATTACATTGTTAGACACTGCGTTAACAGGGAATAATTGGAATTTGTAATAAAGGCACTGGGATAATTGTGAGGGAATTCAATCTTCCTATCTCACTATCTCATTGGTGATGGGTCACAGCTGCGGCTGACTCTCTTCCAATCTCAGGGGGAGTCTGAAAGTGGCTGTACAGACTCTGTTACACTTGGGGCAGAAGGTGGCCGTGGGAAGGGGGTGGGTGGGGCTTTGGTGTGACAGCAAGCTTCTTGTGCTGTTTCCTCCTGGGTTCCCATTTTCACCACAGTCAGTCTCAAGGTGCTCGACACCGACCCAATGCTCCTTCCCTACTATAGAAGATCTTGACCAAGTAATTCCCGGGAGTTACCAGATTCGATTAAGAGATGAAAAAACGATCAATTCTGAAGTACCCAATGTTTAGAAATGTGGACGCATTTGTTAAAGAGATCGCTAAGGAGTCTCCGAGCAGGAGTGCAGTAGGAAGAGGACACATTGTCAGCGTTTAATCAGGTGATAGTAACAGGGAGAATTAAAGGTGCTGGAGGTGGTGAGAGTGTTGCAGAGAATGCCCAGGGCCTGAACAGTGTTACAAAACCAGTACGAATTGCTACAGCTGTTTGCTAAGGTAGGGAGGGTCATGCATTTTCATTGATTCGTTCATGACCTGAGAATGTCACCGGTTGGACCAGCATTCATTGCCCCACTGCTAATTGCCCAGAGGCAGCTCAGAGTCAGCCATGTTGCTGTGAGTCTGGAGTCACATGTGAGCCAGACCAGATATGAATGTCAGATGTCCCTCCTTAAAGGACATATGTGAACAAGTTGCGCTTTTCCAGATAATCAACAATGCTTATATGCTGGCATCACTAATGTCCTGTACGAATACAACATGACATCCCAACTCCTGCTCTCAATGTTGTGACCTAATGAAGGTAACCTCCTCAAACGTCTGCATCAACAGCCCGTCTACCTGTGACGCCACTTTCAAAGAACTGTCTACCTGCATCTCTGGGTCACTGATCGACAACACTACTCAGGGCCAGAACATTAACTGTACAAGTCCAGCCCTGGTCTGCTTTACCAGAATGCAACATCGTGCATTTCTCCACCTGCTATTCCTAACATCATTGGCCCAGCAGTACTGTAGATCCCATTGTACTCTTCGATAACCCTCTTTGCTGTCCACTATTCCATCAATTTCACTGTCACTCACAAACTTACTAACCATGACTCCTCTATTCTCATCCAAACCATTTATATAAATGATGCATAACAGTGACCCAGCAGCGAACCCCATGGCACACCGTTGGTCATAGGCCTGCAGTTTGAGCAACAACCTCTATGAACATGTTCTGTCTCCTACAGTTAATCTGTTTTGTATCCAGTTGGTGAGCGCTCCCTGGTTATGTGTGATCTCAACTTACTAACCAGTCTGCCATGCAGAACCTTGTCAAATACCTTGGTAAAGTTCATGTGGACATCGTGTACTGCTCTGCTTTGATCTGTCACTTGTCTACTTCCATTGTCCTTTCTTTCAGAATTTCCTCCATCGACTTACCCACCTCCGCCATCAGTCTCACTGGTCTGTAGTGGCTGTCGATGATAAAAATGTCTCTGCAATGAGCCTTGTAATTTCCTCCCTAGCTTCTCAAAAGACGCTGGGATACATCTGATCATATCCCATGGTTTAATGAACTTTTTTTTTGCATTTTAAGACATCCAACACCTCCTATTCTCCAATGTGAACTTTGTTCAAGACATCACTATGTATTTTCCAAAATTCCCGAGCTTCCATGTCTTTCTCCATAATAAATCCTGAAGTAAAATATTTGTTTTGGATCTTTCCCATCAGCAGTGATTCCACACAAACAGCATCATTGACCATTCAGGGGCCCTATTCTCTCCGTCATTATAATTTAGCCCTTGTTGAAACTTGTCAAAATGCTTCTGAAAGTTAAAATATCCCCCTACCGCTACTTGCCTTCCCCACCCTTATCTATTCTGCCATTCATGGTCACACCAATCCAACGGCGTTAAAAATATTCCCCTTTTGTAAAATCACGTGTTGCCCAATGTTTCTGAGAGGCTATTTATTGTTTATTGCTGTATTCTTTACAATACACTCCAGCATGTTCCCGACTTACTGTCAGGCTAACACCGTTTGGTTTCAGACTTCTGCACAAAGGGTTTTGGGAATCCTTGTGAATCAATCTGAAAATGGTAGATTACAGGATCAGCAGGTCATAGAGAAGGCAAATCAAATGCTGACATTTATTACAAAGGGAATGGAGTCTAAAAATAGGGAGGTCTTTCTAAAACGATGCAAGGTACAAGTCAGACCACACCTAGATTATAATGAATAGTAGGAGTGCCGTAAGGAAAGACATTCTTGTATTGGAGGCAGGCCAGGGAAGGTTCACTCGGCTGATCCTGGAGATGGCGGGATTTTCCAATGAGAAGAGGTGGAGTAGATTGACCTTGAACCCATTGGGGTTTTGAAGAATGGGAGAGAAATTGAATGAAACATCCAGGATTCGGAGGGGCTTTGACAGGGTGGATGCCGTGAAGTTAGAAACGAGAACAGTACAGCAGAGTAATAGGTCCTTCGGCCCACCATGGCTGTGCTGACCATGTTGCTTTCTGAACTAATCTCAACTGCCTGCACATGGTCCATATCCCTCTATTCTCTGCCTGTTGATGTTTCTGTCTAAATGCCACTTCATATCTTTACTCTCCCTGCCACCTCTCCCACCTCCTGAGCAGCTTCCACCCTCTCTGTACAGAAAACCAGCTTCATTCATCTCACTTAAAATTTCTCACTCTCACCTTAAACCGAGGCGCCCTAGTATTTGATATTTCTACATTGGAAGAAGAATTCTAACTACCAACACTATTCCCCTCTCTCCTAATGCTATATAACTGTACCAGGTCACCCCTCAGCCTCCGATACTCACGCAAAATAATCTAACTATGTCCAAGCTCCTTATAGTGAACACATTCTCATCCAGGCAACATTCTGGTAACCCCCTGTTACACCCTGCCCAAAGTCTCCACATCCTTCCTCTAGTGTGGCGATGAGAACTACATGCAACATTCCAGACATGGCCGAATTAAGTTTCAATCAGTCACAACATGACATGCAAACGTCTGAACTCAATACTGTGATCAATGAAAGGAAGCATACCACACTTCTCCTTTACCACCACATCCTGCTGTGTTGTTATTTTAAGGGAGCTACGGATTTGCACCCAAGGTCATCTGTTTATCAATGTTTATCAATGTTTCCAATTAGAGTACTTCCCTCTTCCATTTGACTTCATAAATGCATTACTTCACACTAGTCCCGATCAAATTCGATTTGCCATTTCGGTGCCCAGAGTTCCAGTAGTTCCACTGCTGCAACCTTTAACAATCTTCTTCACTATCTTTAATTCACCTAACTTCCCCTAAACGTTACATGCCTTTCCAAACGTCATCTGCAAAATTCCTTATCAAACTGCTGACCTTTTCATCTTATTCTCAGAGATAAATTACAAACAAAAATCGCAGCACTGATCCTTGTGAAACACCACTGGCTACAGATCTCCAATCCGAAATTCACTGCTCCACATTCCTCTGTTTACTAACACCAAGAAAATGTTGTATCCAACTTATCAACCACCATGGATTCCATGGATTGTAGTTTGATCTTCCAGGTCTCCCTTGCTATTTCTCACCTCCACCCAAAGTTACTCTAAATTTTGATTCCCAGATTAAACTGGCTGTCTCATTGATGCACTGACTGTATCCTTACCTAACAACTGGACCTTGATTGGCGTTTTGCTGATGCTGCTGAAACCCTTCAATAATCACATCCTATCCATGGTTATTCGGCAGCCACGTCTCCATAATCATAGTTCGATCATATCTGTTCACTACACGTAATGCTGTCATTCCATCTGCCTGTTGCAAATGCAGGGCGTGCTATGCTGAAAGTGGGGCTTTGAGGGATGGAGAGAGGTCACAAAGTTAGAGAGACGTTTGGGGGCTGGACAGGGTGAAGGATAGTTATAGGTGCTAGATAAAGTTCGCCGGAGATAAGATTTATTGTTTGGAGGAAATTACAGAATAGACCGATTTGAATAGATTCCAGATAGGGATTTGTGTCGAATTGTGGCTCATTATAGGGATTACATTGAGCAGGGTGTAGAATCATTCACAGGATACGAGGATGTGGTACATTTAACAACAGTTAAGAGGGATAGGGATGATGGTATGGACTGGAGAATATTACAGGGATAGGGAAATTGGTATGGTCTCCAGAATATTAAACGGACAGTAAGGATGGTATGCATAGGAGAATGTTACAGGCATAGGGTGGATAATATGGACTGGAGAATGTTACAGGGATAGGGAGTAAGTTGTGGACTGTAGAATTTGACAGAGTTAGGGAGTGTTGTATGGACTAGACAATGTTCCAGGGATAGGGAAGGAGTTATAGACTGGAGAAAGTTAGAGGGAGAGCTGGTTTTAAGCACTGGAAGATATTTCAGTGAGCGTGAGTGTTGTGCATGTACGAAAATATGATAGGGATAGGGAGGTGTGTTGAGACTGGAGGAGGTAACAGTCATAGAAAGGGTTGAGAGAGACTTGAGTCGCTTATGAGCAAAGGATAGGCTGCAGCGTGTGTGGAGCTGTTTACACATAGAAAGGAGAATATAATGGCCTCAAAACAGTCACATCAATACATAGGCATATAGGAAATGAAGGATTTAAAGAGATTACACAGACCAGGAGTGTTGTACACAAAGAACAAAGAAAATCTACAGCCCAGGAACAGACCCTTTGCCCTCCAAGCCTGAGCCGGTCCAACTCTACTGTCTAACCTGTCGCCCAATTCCTAAGCATATGTATCCCTCTGCTCCCCACCTCCTCATGCATCTGTCCAGACGCATCTTAAATGAATCTACCGTGCCTGCCTCTACCACCTCTGCTAGCAACGCATTCCAGACAACCACCACCCTCTGTGTGAAGTACTTGCCGCGTGTATCCCCCTTAAACTTTCCACCTCTCACCTTGAAATCGTGACCTCTTGTTATTGAATCCTTCACCCTGGGTAAAAGCTTGTCTCTATCCACTGTGTCTACACCCTTCATGATTTTGTGATACACAGTGGAGGAGAACACACTGATAGGGATGGTTTTACAGACTAATTAATGTTACAAAATAATGGGGGTTGCAACGGTGAGAGCAGGTTTCAGCAAGTTGGAGGATATAGACCTGAAGAAGGTTACACACATAGCGATGGATTTAGGGTCTGGTGGGGGCTACACAGTAAAGGGGTTGGAGTGACTAGAGACATTTACACAGATAGGAAGAGTACTTGTGGTCGGCAGTACTCACAAAAACAGGGAGGATTGTAGGGTGTGCAGAACATTACAGGAAATAGAAGTGATGTATCAACGTAATGGTGTACATAGGCAGGAAAGTTTGTAAGGTTTGGAGCAGCTCATCATGATAGAGAGGCGCATGGAGAAATGAGATGTTATACAATTCCGGAAGTTTGAATTTACTGCAAGCAGTCAGAGACCATGGCAGTGTTGTAAGGTCTGGTGGAGGTTGCACCGATTGGGAGGATTACAGGGTCTTGATGATGTTGTACATGGAAGAAGGGTTGTCAGGACTGAAGCTGGGAACAGAGATAGAGAGAACAGCAGGGGATTACAGAGATATATAGGGTAGTGGTCTCTGGTGGAGGTTCCATGTTGATGGCTGTTTTGTGGAACTGCAGGACCTTGCAGATATTGACAGATTTGAAGGGGCTGGAGTGGTGTACAGAGGCATGGAGAAATGTAGTGACTGGAGGATACAGAGATGGTGAGGGCTGTAGGAGATGCAATAATTTGATTGGACTGTAGAAGCTGGAGGGGTTCATAAACACAAAGAGGATTGTAGGAGTGTGAGGAGTTTACAGAGATAGGGAGGTTGGAGCATTCTCAGGACTTATTGGTTTGGAGCACTGTCCAGACTGAGGGAGGTTTCAGAATGAGGGAGGGGTAGAGCAAAAGGAAACAGTCGCAGAGAATAGAGGACCATAAACATGTCACTTCAGTGCTGTGTCACTGACGGTCATCAGGAGGACAGTTGTCCTCATTAAAATGTACAGATCCTCAGGAAAATGGGCAGGGTGGATGCTGAAACGATGCCCACTTCCCCTTATGGGAGAGAGACAAACAAGCAGAAATGTTTGACCAAAATGGAGAGTGGGGGCGTTATCATATTTGTCAGTGGCCCAAACCTACTTCCACACAGCTCAAAGCAAGGCAATGCAATAACAAAGAGCAAGGTCGTTTGGGGCTGCAGGAGATACGAGACGAAGGTCAGGTTGGAAGGGTTGGACAGCGTGAGAGAGAAGGGAGTGTTCAACAGCTGGTAGGGTTTACAGGGTGTGGACACTGTCAGGACTGGAGAACATGACACGCTCACTCATGAGAGGGAGGTAACGATATGGCACAAGGTCAAACACAGCAGGAGGATCCCAAGCTCCATACCTGTTATTTACTCAGGGAACTGCTCTCACCCAGTCTGGTGTCAAGCCCCACATAAAAACAGCATGAGGTTTCCCAGCTCCTGGTGCTCAGGGCCCAGTGCACTCACCCCTTAACGGGTCGGTGAGGTTTTTACACAGTTATACATTCTCCGAGCCGACATAAACTGTAAATACACACTCTCCCATGCAAAGATCATCTGCACTCAGATTCCCTGGTTACTCAATCATCTGAGTGGCAGTCTGCAGAAAACAAAAACAAAAACAAAACTCCATTGCATGTGTCAGGGTTAAAGGTAAAACTTTCATTTTCTCAAAATGGAAACTCCCCAATCCTGCATCTCACGCAACTGCCACTTAAAAATATTAAAATAAAGAACATTCCAAATGAAGGCTTCCATGAGGTGAGCTCTGCCAGTTACATAGATCTGGAGGTTACCAGATGCATGGAGAGTGCTGTGTACCATAGCCGCACCAGGTCAGTGTCAGGCACACAGACAGAATGGGTAAATAGATTCACATCTGAACTCACATCTCCCAGCCTGGGAACCTGCAACTGTGCCCAGCCATTCTGGTAATGATGTCCAGAATTACGACATTACGATCAGTCCAATGGTCCAGTCAAAAAAGATCTGTGGTTCAAATTGTAACATTCTTCAGGTTCCACAACCGATTCTCGATCCCATCCTGCAGGTTCTATGAATCCTGCTACCTCTAACCTCCTGCAGGATCCACGTCCCTTCCTATATTAGTACCACCCTCCAGGTTCGGCAGCCCTTCCTGCCACTGTAACATGGCCCGGTCTCTACAACTCTTCCATCTTCTGCAGTGTTCCCCAGAAAGGCACTGGAAAAAGTGGATGTTATGGAGAAAGAGAGAGATATCAGGACTGGAGGGTTTTGCAGATATTAGGAACATTGCAGTGACCAAAAGAGGCTTCGGTAATTTTGTGGGTTGATGCTCATAAAGGAGGTCAGAGAGCTAAGGAGGATTGTAGTGACTTGTAGAAGTTTCACAGTTTGAGTGTTGTAGGGACTGGAGGAATGCACGAAACAGGGCGGGTTTAAAACTGGAGGATTCTGCAGAAAACCTTCATAGGTTAGTGTAGGCAAAAAGATCAGCACTACATCGAGGGCTGAAGGGCCTGCACTGTGCTGTGCTGTTCCATGTTCTAAATAGGGAGGGTTACAACGGCACGAAGAGATTCAAGAAAGCTGGAAAGGATGGGGTCTGAAGGAAGAGACACATATAGGAAAGGTGGCGAGGATTGTCGGAGCTTACAGAGACAGCAATGGTCTGATCTGGAGCAGATGACCCAGACTGGGAGGGATATGGGGACTGGAGGTGGTTTCACAGGAAGGGAAGGCCATAAAGCCACAGGGTATTACAGAAATGTGGAGAGCTGGACGACCTACAGGGGTTTCATGGAGATGGGCAAGTTGGGAGGATACAGGGATAAGGATGTTGTTAGGTTGGGGAGATTTACACAGACAGGGAGTGCTTAGGTAACGGAGCAGATGACATAGATAAAGACGTTTGTATAGACTGGAAGAACATACAGATATATGGAGGGTAGTCGTGACAGTAGATGTTTATAGATACAGGAAGGCTGTGCAGGTTATTTAGACATGGAGGATGTGGAATCAGACAGATTTTCCTGGAGATAACAAGGGCAATTTTGGTTGGAGACAGTTTCACTGATAAGGGAGCATTAGTAATTTCTTACAATTTGGTCAAAGTGGGAAAGGTTGTAGGGGAGGGTGGCGTTTACACAGAGAGGGTTGTAAGAGCTGGAGAAGGTTATAGAGATGGGCGGATAGATAGAGAGACTGGAGGAGCTTGCATTGACAGGGTGTGTGCTGGCGACGGTTGGATGTCACACAGACAGGGAATCTTATAGGAGCTGGATCGGGAGAGTCACAGGCATTGGAGCGGGTTATAGAGATTGGAATGCTGCAGAGACCTGAGAGGATTGTAGGGTCTTCACAGATTGATTGTGTCAATCAGTCTGGTGAGCTAGGTAAGGTAGATTCGGAAAGCTTAAATCCAATGTATACCACCTTCATTTTCCAGACCGGAACTTCAATATCCCTCATAAGCCACAAATCCCTAAACCTGCCAGCTTTTCCCTTCACTCTAACAGGGACAAATTTGCCCTGGATTCTTAATATCACACTTTTAAAAGGCTCCCATTTGCCAGTCATTCCTTTTCCTTCAAACAGACTCACCCAGTTGACGGTAGCATGATGTGGAGGAGCCGGTGGTGACTGGGATGGGCAAAGTTAAAAATCACACAATCCCAGCTTCCAGTCCAGCAGGTTTATCTGGAGGCACTAGGTTTCAGAGCGCTGCTTCATCACGTGGTTGTGGAGCACAATCATAAGGCACAGAATTTATAGCAACAGGATTGCAGTGTCATGAAATGTAATATCAAACACATTTAGTTTAAGTTTTCATCTTTTAGGATGATCACCTGCGCTTTGAAAGCTGGTGCTTTGAGATAAACCTGTTGGAGTATAACCTGGTTTTGTTTTATTTTTAATTCACCCAATAGACCTCTGCTAGATCCTGCCTCATGGCCCCAAACCTGGCCCTACTCCAGTTTCACACCTTAATCTGTGGACCTGTCTGATATTTTTCCATAACTATGTTAAAACTAAGACAGTTGTGGTCACTGGACCCAAAGTGCTCTCCGGCTGACACTTCAGTCACTTGTCTGACCTCGTTTTCTGAGGGGAGGTCCAGTCTTGCACCCACCTGAGTAGAGTTAGGCCTAGTTAGAGTTGCATCTTGATTTAGGAAACGTTCTTGGACATATTTGACAAATTGCACTCAGTACGGGCTTTTAATTTTTGGGTGGTCCAGTCAATACTGGAAAAATTAAAATCTCGAACGAATACTACTCTATTATTCCGACAGGTATCGCCAATCTCTCTACACATCTGCTCCTCTAGTACCTGCTGGCTATTTGGGAGTCCATAATACAATCCCAACAGAGTGACCACCCCTGTTTTGTTTCTAGGTTATAAACATTTGGCCTCATTTGATGACTCTTTAAGCGTATTCTTTCTAATCACTTTTGTTATGTCCTCCCTTATCAAAAGGTCAACTCCCCTCCTCACTTACTTGTCCTTCTGTCCCGCCTGTAGTTTCTGTATCGTGGAACACTGAGCTGCTAGTCCTGCCCTTCTCTCAGCCATGTTTCGGTTATGGCTATAATATCCCAGTCCCCAGAGCTAATTCATGCTCTGAGCTCATCTGCCTCACCAGTCAGGTCTCATGCATTGAAACAAATGAACTTTAAACCAGAAGTATTTTCCCTCCCTCGTCTGTGCCCCTGGATATCCTGAATAGGAAACTTGCTCTCGATGGCTAATGTATTTTCCCCTGACTTTTCGATGGTCCCTCTCTTAATCAGAGTCCCAATTTGCTGCCAAACTAGTTTAAACCTCCCAGGGTAACACGAGCAAATCTCCCCGCAGTGATACTGGTGCCCCTCTGGTTCATTTCTAACCTATCCACCCCCTTATACAGGTCACCTCTACCCCAGAAGAGACCCCAATGATCCAAGAACTGAAAACCCTGCCCCCTCCAACAGCTCCTCAGGCATACATCCACCCGGCCTATCTTTCTATGTCTATCCTCACTGGGGCATGTGGCACTAGGAGTAATGTAGAGATCACTGCCCCTGAGGTCCTGCTTTTTAACTTCTTACCGAACGCCTGATACTCATTTCACAGGACCCCATCCCATTGTGTTCATGAAGAGGGAGTAGTAAAGGCTGCAAGTCCAGCGAATAGAGATCAAGCGATATCGTGAGTTTGATGAAGAAACCACAGTGCAATAAAACCAGGTGAAGCCATTCACAAGGATAGGGAGTGCAACGGGGTCCTTAGAAATCGCTGTGAAAAATCCTTGTCAGATACTATGAAGGAAAAGCCACAAGGTACTTTGTCAGTATAGTTAGAATAAAAGGGTCACTGAGGAAAGGGTGAGGCCGAATAGAAACCAAAGAAACAATCTGTGCATGTAGCCAGAGGAAGTAGGTGAGATCTTCAATGAATACGTCCCATCTGTATTCACGCAGGAGAAAGACATTGTAGCCGGGGATTTCAGACGGGATGGTGATGTTCTCGAACATGGTAAGATCAATAAGGAGGAGGTATTAAATGTTTTCACAGGCATAAAGGTGGAGAAATCCCCAGTGCCCAATGAATGTATCCCAGGCTGCTATGGCAGGTAAGAGAGGAGACTGCTGGGGCCTGGTGGATATATTTAATACTTTGCTGGCCACAGGTGAAGTGCCGAATGACTGAAGGATCGCGAATGTGGTTCATTTGTTCAGGAAAGGCAGCAGGGATAGGCCAGGTAATTACAGAGCAGATAGTCTGACAGCAGGGGTGGGGGGTGGGGGGATATTATTGGATACCACTCTGAGGATGAATCAACACTTGCAAATGCAAGGATCAAAAGGAAAGAGCCCATGGGATCCAAGGCAAGTTGGCAAATTGGATACAAAATTTTTGGATTATCTTTTTCGTGTTTGAAATTGTTTCACCAGGGGGTATACCACAGGGATCTGTGCAGGAACGATCGCTGGTTATTCTGGGGAATAATAACTTCGATGTGAAAGCAGAAGATATCATTAGTCGGTTTTCAGATTACATGAAAGGTGAAGATGTTGTTTAGAGTGAGGGGGATGGTCTCAGGCTACAGTCTGATGACGATTAGATGATAATCTGAGCAGAGTTTAGTTCAGTTCAATGTGAGGTCCTACCTGTGGGAGGTACGATAAGCGAAGGACAGACATAATGAGTGTTCGGACCTTGCGGAGTGGTGAGGAACACAGGGACCTGAGTGGACAACCCAAAGATCCCTGAAGGTGTCAGCACAGATGGACCGGGTGGGGAAGGCACCTGAACAGGGAGCGGGAGGGGGACCCACATCCTGATGGGGCGAATTGTTAGAGCTGCTAGAGAGGATATAATCTAATCTGGCAGGGTATTGTATCTTAAACAGTCGAAGGGTCAGAAAGACGATTGAGGCTGGTACACAAGTTAAAGAGAGCCATTTCAAGAGATAAGGCAGGAAAGAACATGGCAGGAAATGGGGGAGGGGGAACTGATGATTAAACTGCATTTATTTCAATGCAAGGGGCCTGACAGCTAAGGTAGATGAACTCAGGATATGGATTTGAACATGGGACTGGGAGATTATAGTTATTACAGAAACACAGCTGAGAGAGGGGCAGGACGGGCAGCTCATTGTTTCAAGGTAGAGGAACTGCAGGAAGCATCGAAGGGGAGGCAAGAGAGGACGCGTGGTGGTGATGTCTTTTGATTGCATGACTCATCCCAGCAGTACTTAGAGAGGATATTCCTGTCGGATCACCCAGTAAAGCTATATTAGTGGAACAGAGAAATAAGAATGGATCATCACCTCGATTTGATTGTCCTACTAATCCCTAATAACAAGTGGCAAACTGAGGAACAAATATGTCTTTGAGGAGGTGACCAAGCATGTGGATGAGGGTAGAGCAGTGGATGTCGTATACATGCAGTTTAGTAAGGGATTTGATAAGGTTCCCCATGGTAGGCTTATGCGGAAAGTCAGGAGGCATGGGATAGAGGGAAATTTGGCCAATTGGATAGAAAACTGGCGAACTGGTCGAAGTCAGAGAGTGGTGGTAGATGGTAAATATTCAGTCTGGAGCCCAGTTACAAGTGGAGTTCCGCAGGGATCAGTTCTGGGTCCTCTGCTGTTTGTAATTTTTATTAATGACTTGGAAGAGGGAGTCGAAGAGTGGGTCAGTAAATTTGCAGATGATACGAAGATTGGTGGAGTTGTGGAGAGTGAGGAGGGCTGTTGTCGACTGCAAAGGGATTAAGATATGATACAGTGCTGGGCTGAGGAGTGGCAGATGGAGTTCAACCCTGCCAAGTGTGAGGTTGTCCATTTTGGAAAGACAAATAAGAATGCGGAATACAGGGTTAACGGTAGGGTTCTTAGTGAGGTGGAGGAACAGAGGGATCTTGGGGTCTATGTTCATAGGTCTTTGAAAGTTACCACTGAGGTGGATAGAGCTTGTAAGAAGGCCTATGGTGTATTAGCGTTCATTAGCAGAGGGATTGAATTCAAGAGTCGTGAAGTGATGTTACAGCTGTACAGGACTTTGGTTCGGCCACATTTGGAGTACTGTGTGCAGTTCTGGTCGTCTCACTTTAGGAAAGATGTGGAAGCTTTGGAGAGGGTGCAGAGAAGATTTACCAGGATGTTGCCTGGAATGGAGAATAGGTCGTACGAGGATAGGTTGAGCGTGCTAGGCCTTTTCTCGTTGGAACGGAGAAGGATGAGGGGTGACTTGATAGAGGTGTATAAGATGATCAGAGGAATAGAGAGAGTAGACAATCAGAAACTTTTTCGCCGGGTAAAACAGAGTGACAATAGACAATGGACAATAGACAATAGGTGCAGGAGTAGGCCATTCAGCCCTTCGATTCTGCACCGCCATTCAATATAATCATGGCTGATCTTTTCTAATCAGTATCCTGTTCCTGCCTTATCTCCATAACCCTTGATTCCACTATCTTTGAGAGCTCTATCCAACTCTTTTTTAAATGAATCCAGAGAGTGGGCCTCCACTGCCCTCTGGGGCAGAGCATTCCACACAGCCACCACTCTCTGGGTGAAGAAGTTTCTCCTGAGCTCTGTCCTAAAAGGTCTACCCCGTATTTTTAAGCTGTGTCCTCTGGTTCAGCACTCACCTATCAGTGGAAATATGTTTCCTACTGCCAGAGTGTCCAATCCTTTCATAATCTTACATGACTCAATCAGATCCCCTCTCAGTCTTCTAAACTCAAGGGTATACAAGCCCAGTCCCTTCAGTCTTTCAGTGTAAGGTAATCCTGCCATTCCAGGAATTGACCTCGTGAAACTACGCTGCACTCCCTCAATAGCCAGAATGTCTTTTCTCAAATTTGGAGACCAGAACTGCACACAATACTCCAGGTGTGGTCTAACCAGGGCCCTGTACAGCTGAAGAAGCACATCTTTGCTTCTATACTCAATTCCTCTTGTTATAAAGGCCAGCATGCTATTATCCTTCTTCACTACCTGCTGTACCTGCATGCTTGCCTTCATTGACTGGTGTCAAGAACACCCAGATCTCTCTGTACTGCCCCTTTACATAAATTGATTCCATTGAGGTAGTAATCTGCCTTCCTGTTCTTGCCACCAAAGTGGATAACCATACATTTATCTACATTAAACTGCATCTGCCATGCATCTGCCCACTCACTTATCTTGTCCAGGTCACCCTGTAATCTCCTAACATCCTCATCACATTTCACCCTGCAACCCACCTTTGTATCATCAGCAAATTTGCTAATGTTATTGCTGATACCATCTTCTATATCATTAACATATATTGTAAAAAGCTGCTGTCCCAGCACAGATCCCTGCGGTACCCCACTGGTCACTGCCTGCCATTCTGAAATGGAGCCGTTTATCACTACCCTTTGTTTCCTGTTAGCCAACCAATTTTCAATCCAATCTAGTACTTTGCCCCCAATACCATGCGCCCTAATTTAACTCACTAACCTCCTGTGTGGGACTGTATCAAAAGCTTTCTGAAAGTCCAATTACACTACATCTACTGGATCTCCCTCGTCCAACTTTAGAGTTACATCCTCAAAAAATTCAAGAAGATTAGTCAAGCATGATTTCCCCTTCATAAATCCATGCTGACTCTGTCCTATCCTGTTACTCCTACCCAGTTGTGCAGTAATTTCATCCTTTATAATATACTCCAGCATCTTTCCCACCACTGAGGTCAGACTAACTGGTCTATAATTTCCTGCTTTCTCTCGCCCACCTTTCTTAAAAAGTGGTATAACATTAGCCACCCTCCAATCCTCAGGAACCGACCGCAAATCTATTGAACTCTGGAAAATAATCACCAACGCATCCACGATTTCCCTAGCCACCTCCTTCAGTACCCTGGGATGCAGACCATTAGGCCCCGGAGACTTATCAACCTTCAGACATAACAGTCTCTACAACACCAAATCCTGGCAAATATTAATTCCCTTAAGTTCAGGTCCTTCAGCCACTGTTACCTCAGGGAGATTGCTTGTGTCTTCCCCAGTGAACACAGATCTGAAGTACCCATTTAATTCCTCTGCCATTTCTTTGTTCCTCATAATATATTCCCCTGTTTCTGTCTTGAAGGGCCCAATTTTAGTCCTAGACATTTTTTTACCTTGCACATACATAAAAAAGCTTTTCCTCTCCTCCTTAATATTCTTGGCCAGTTTACCTTCGTACCTCATTTTTCCTCTGCGTATTTCCTTCTTAGTAATCCCCAGTTATCTTAGCTATGTTATACATTTTCTCTTTTAACTTGATATGTTTCTTTACTTCCCTCGTCAGCCACGGCCGCCCATGCCTCTTCCTGGGATCTTTCTTCCTTTTAGAAATGAACTAATCCAGCAACTTCTGCATTATACACAGAAATATCCGCCATTGTTCCTCCACGGTCATCCCTGCTAAGGTATTGCACCATTGAACTTTGGCCAGCTCCTCCCTCATAGCTCCATAGTTCCCTTTATTCAACAGAAGTACTGTCACTTCCGACTGTACCCTCTCCCTCTCAAATTGCAGATTGAAGCTTATTGTATTATGGTCACTACTTCCCAATGGCTCCTTCACTTCGAGGTTTCTGACCAATTCTGGTTCGTTACACAATACCAGATCCAGAATTGCCTTCTTCCTGGTCGGCTCCAGCACCAGCTGCTCTAAGAATCCATCTCTGAGGCACTCCACAAAGTCTCTTTCTTGAGGCCCAATACCATCCTGATTTTACCAGTCTACATGCATGTTACAATCCCCCATAACAACTGTAGTGACATCTTTGCGACAGGCCAATTTCAGCTCCTGATTTAACTTACATCCGACATCCAGACTCCTGTTTGGGGGCCTGTAGATGACTCCCAAGAGGGTCTTTTTACCCTTAGTATTTCGAATCTCTATCCACACTGACTCTACATTCCCTGACTCTACGTCCCCCCGCGGAAGGGACTGAATATCGTCCCTTACCAACTTGGCCACCCCACCCTCTCTGCCCATCAGTCTGTCCTTCCGATAGCACGTGTTGCCTTGAATATTCATTTCCCAGGCCCTGTCAACTTGAAGCCACGTCTCAGTTATCCTCACAATATCGTATCTGACAATTTTCAAAAGAGCCTCATGCTCATCCATCTTATGTCTGATGCTTCGTGAATTCACGTATAGTATTTTTAATTTGTTCCTGCTCTCAACCCTTCCCATCAAACCTTATTTCACTCAACCTTACAGCATGATGCCTTTCCGAGTTTTCTGCCTCATTGATACAGTTGTCTTTCTTGACTTCTCTTGTTCTAAGTTTCCCTTCAATTTCCTTTTTAAACATCCAGCTTGTCCCCTGCCCCCCGCTACTTAGTTTAAATGTAGCGGTGTTGCAGTAAAAAACTTGCCTGCCAGAATGCTGGTCCCTAACCTATTAAGGTGCAAGCCGTCTCTCTTGTAGAATTTATGCTTACCACAAAATATACCTCAGTGATCCAAGAACTTAAATCCTTGCTTCCTGCACCAGTTCCCCAACCACACGTTCAAGTCCATTATCTCCCTGTTTCTGGCCACACTAGCCCGAGGAACTGGAAGCAAACCGGAGATAACCACCTTGGACATCCTGCTTTTCAGACTTCTTCCTACTTCTCCGAAGTCTCGCTGTAGTATGTTCCTCCTCTTCTTCCCGTCATCATTTGTGCCGACATGTACCATCACCTCTGGGTCTTCACCCTCATCCTTGAGGATTTCCTGCACTCTGTCCGCGATGTCTTTCCCTCTAGCACCAGGAAGGCAACACACCATCCTTTAAATCCCGTCTTCTGCTACAAAACCCCGGTCAGTTCCTCTCACGATGGAGTCCCCTATTACCACGGCTCTGTGCGATGTCCGACTCTTCCGCTCTGCCTCTGCGGCAAGTTTTGATTGACAAACTTGGCTGCCTTGCGAACTGGCAGTATCATCAGTCTCTGCATCCAAAAGCTTCAACTTGTTCCTGACAGGTACTTCTCCAGGGGTCTCTTGCACCTGTCTCCTCTCCGCCTTCCTCATCGTCTGGTCTCTTCTGCTCTCTTCTGGCATGATTGGTCAGACTGTATCACAGTGTGTCAGAGAGAGTCAGAAAGTGTCACAGTGTGTGTCAGAGAGAGTCAGTAAGTGTAACTGTCTGTCTCAGAGAGTGTCAGAGCGGGTCAGAGAGTGTCACAGTGTGTCTCAGGGAGTCAGAGAGAGACAGAAAGTGTCACAGTGTGTCTCAGAGAGAGTCACAGTGTTTCAGAAAATGTCACCGTGTGTCAGAGAGTGTCACAGTCGTTCAGAGAGTGTCATAGTGTGTCACAATAACTGTCACAGTTTGTCAGAGCATGACACAGTGTATCTCAGAGAGTGACAGAGAGAGTCAGAGGATGTCACAGTGTGTCAAAGAGAGTGTCAGAGAGTGTTGCAGTGTGTCTAAGAGAGTGTGAGAGTGTCAGTGTGTCACAGTCTCTCAGGGTGTGTCACAGTGTGTCTCAGAAAGTGTCAGAGAGAATCAGAGAGTGTCACAGTGTGTCTGTGAGAATTGCAAAGAGTCGGAAAGTGTCACAGTCTGTTAGAGAATGTCACATTGTGTCTCAGTGAGTTTCACAGTGTGTCTCAGAGAGTCAGAGACAGTCCGAACGTGTCACAGTCTGTCTCAGAGTATCACAGTGTGTCACAGTCTGTCAGAGAATGTCACAGAGTGTCTCAGTGAGTTTCACAGTGCGTCTCAGAGAGACAGAGAGAGTCAGAAAGTGTCACAGTCTGTCTCAGACAGTGTCACAGTGTGTCAGATAGTGTCAAAGCGAACCTCAGAGAGAGTCAGAGACTGTCTCAGTGTGTCTAAGATAGTCTCAGAGAGAGTCAGAGAGTATCACAGTCTGTCAGAGAGTGTCACAGTGTGTCTCAGTGAGTGTCACAGTGTGTCTCAGAGAGTCAGAAAGTGTCACAGTCTATCTCAGATGGTGTCACAGTCAGTCAGACAGGGCTACAGTATATTTCAGAGTGAGTCAGAGAGTGTCAGAAAGTGTCACAGTCTGTCTGAGTGTCACAGTGTGACTCAGAGAGTCTCATGGAGACTCCGAAAGTGTCACAGTCTGTCTTTGAGGGTGTCGCAGTGTGTCACAGTCTTTCAGAGAGTGTCACAGAGGGTCCCAGTGTATCTAAGAGAGTTTCACAGTGTGTCTCAGAGTGTTAGAGAGAGTCAGAAAGTGTCACAGCTTTTCTCAGACAGGGTCACAGTGTGACACAATCTGTCAGAGAATCTTACAGCGTATTGCAGAGTATCTCAGAGAGAGTCAGAAAGTGTCAGAGTGTGTCATACCGTGCCTCAGAGATTTTCAGAGCGTGTCAGATTTTGGCTCAGAGCATGTCACAGTCTGTGAGAGAGCGTCAGTGTGTTACAGAGATGCCAGAGTGAGTAAGAGAGTGTAACAGTATGTCATACTGTGCCTCAGAGAGTGTCAGATAGAGTCAGACTGAATCACAGTGTATCTCAGAGAAAGTCAGAAAGTGTCACAGTGTGTGTCAGAGCGGGTCGGAGAGTGTCACAGTGTGTCCCAGGGAGTCAGAGAGAAACAGAAAGTGTCACAGTGTGTCTCAGAGAGAGTCACAGTGTCTCAGAAAATGTCAGAGCGTGTCACAGTCGTTCAGAGAGTGTCATAGTACGTCACAGAAATTGTCACAGTTTGTCAGAGCGTGACACAGTGTATCTCAGAGGATGACAGACAGAGTCAGAGAGTGTCACAATGTGTCTAAGAAAGTGTCAGAGAATGTCACAGTTTGTCACAACCTGTCAGAGTGTGTCACAGTGTGTCGTGCTGTGCCTCAGAGGGTATCAGAGAGAGTCAGATAGTGTCACAGTCTGTCTCAGAGAGTGTCAGAGAGAGTCCGCGTGTGTCTCAGAGTGTCAGAAAGTGTCACAATGTGTCGCAGTCTGTCACAGTGTCATAGTGTGTCTCAGAGAGTGTCAGAGAGCGTCACAGCGTGTCTCAGAGAGTGTCAGGTAGGATAAGAGAGTGTCACAGTGTGTCTAAGCAAGTGTCAGAGAGTGTCACAGTGTGTCATAGTCTCTCAGAGAGTGTCACAGTGTATATCAGTGAGAGTCAGAGAGTGTCACAGTCTGTCAGAGATTGTCACATTGTGTCTCAGTGAGTTTCACCGTGTGTCTCAGAGAGTCAGAGAGAGTCATAACGTGTCGCAGTCTGTCTCAGAGAGTATCACAGAGTGTCACAGTCTGTCTCAGAAAGTGTCACAGTGTGTCAGTGTGTGGCACAGTGTGTCTCAGTGTGTGTCACAGTGTGTCCCAGAGAGTCGGAGAGAGTCAGAAAGTTTCACAGTCTCTCCCAGAGAGTGTCACAGTGTGTCATACTGTGTCTCAGAGAGGGTCAGAGAGTGTCAGCATTTTGCTCTGCGAGTGTCACTGTGTGTCTCAGAGATGTCAGAGTGAGTCAGGGAGTGTAACAGCATGTCATACTGTGCCTCACAGTGTGTTTCAGAGATAGTCAGACTGTATCACAGTGTGTCAGAGAGAGTCAGAAAGTGTCACAGTGTGTGTCAGAGAGTGTCAGTGAGTGTAACTGTCTGTCTCAGAGAGTGTCAGAGCGGGTCAGAGAGTGTCACAGTGTGTCTCAGGGAGTCAGAGAGAGACAGAAAGTGTCACAGTGTGTCTCAGAGAGAGTCACAGTGTTTCAGAAAACGTCACCGTGTGTCAGAGCGTGTCACAGTCGTTCAGAGAGTGTCATAGTGTGTCACAGAAATTGCCACAGTTCGTCAGAGCGTGACACAGTATATCTCAGAGGATGACAGAGAGAGTCAGAGAGTGTCACAATGTGTCTAAGAGAGTGTTAGAGAATGTCACAGTTTGTCACAACCTGTCAGAGTGTGTCACAGTGTGTCGTGCTGTGCCTCAGAGGGTATCAGAGAGAGTCAGACAGTGTCACAGTGTGTCTCAGAAAGTGTCTGAGAGAGTCAGCGTGTGTCTCAGAGTCAGAACGTGTCACAATGTGTCGCAGTCTGTCACAGAGTGTCATAGTGTGTCTCAGAGAGTGTCAGAGAGCGTCATAGCCTGTCTCAGAGAGTATCAGGTAGGATCAGAGAGTGTCTCAGTGAGTGTCACAGAGTGTCTCAGAGAGTCAGAGAGAGTCAGAAAGTGTCACAGTCTCTCCCAGAGAGTGTGACAGTGTGTCACAGTCTGTCAGAGAAGTTTACAGTATATTTAAGAATGAGTCAGAGAGAGTCAGAAAGCGTCACAGTCTGTCTCAGAGAGTTTCTAAGTGTGTCAGTCTGAAAGAGAGTGTCACAGTGTGCCTCAGAGAGTGTCAGAGAGAGTCAGAAAGTGTCACAGTCTGTCTTTGAGAGCCTCTCAGTGTGTCACAGTCTGTCAGAGAGTGTCACAATGTGGGTCAGAGAGTGTCAGAGAGAGTGAGAAAGTGTCACAAACCGTCTAAGAGAATGTTACAGTGGGTCTGCGAGAGTCAGAAAGTGTCACAGTGTCTCTACGAAAGTGTCAGAGAGTGTCACAGTGTATCACAGTCTGTCAGAGAGTGTCACAGTGTGTCTCAGAGAGAGTCCGATAGGATCAGAGAGTTTCACAGTGGGTGCCAGAGAGACAGGGAGAGTCAGAAACTGTCACAGTCTGTCTCTGGCAGTGTCACAGTGTGTCTCAGAGTGTCAGAGAGTGTAGCAGTGTGTCTCAGAGAGTGTCACAGTGTGTCTCAGAGATGGTCAGATAGGATCGCAGAGTGTCACAGTGCGGCTCAAAGTGTCACAGCGTGTCATAGTCTGTTAGAGAGTGTGACAGTGTGTCTCAGAGAGTGTCAGATAAGGTCAGACAGTGTCACAGTGCGTCTCAGAAAGTGTCTCAGTGTGTCTAAGAGAGTGTCAGAGAGAGTCAGAGTGTCAGAGTCTGACAGAGAGTGTCATATTGTGTCTCAGAGATTGTCACAGTGTGTCACAGTCGGTCAGAGAGTGTCACAGTGTGTTTCAGAGAGTGTCACAATGTGTCACAGTCTGTCACAGTCCGTCAGAGAGTGTCACAGTGTGCCTCAGAGAGTGTCAGAGAGAATAAGAATGTGTCACAGTCTGTCTTTGGGAGTGTCTCAGTGTGTCATGGCCTTTCAGAGAGTGTCACAGAGGGTCACAGTGAGTCTAAGAGAGTTTCACAGTGTGTCTCAGAGTGTTAGAGAGAGTCAGAAATTGTCACAGTGTTTCTCAGAGAGTGTTACAGTGTGACACAATCTGTTAGAGAATCTTACAGTGTGTTGCAGAGTAATCTCAGAGAGAGTCAGAAAGTGTCACAGTGTGTCAAACTGTGTCTCAGAGAGTGTCAGCATTTGGCTGAGAGTGTCACAGTCTGTGAGAGAGTGTCACAGTGTGTCTCAGAGATGTCAGAGTGAGTCAGAGAGTGTCACAGTATGTCATACTGTGCCTCAGAGAGTGTCAGATAGAGTCAGACTGTGTCAAACTGTGTCAGAGAGAGTCAGAAAGTGTCACAGTGAGTGTCAGAGAGAGTCAGTGAGTGTAACTGTCCGTCTCATAGAGTGTCAGAGCGGGTCAGAGAGTTTCACAGTGTGTCTCAGGGAGTCAGAGAGAGACAGAAAGTGTCACAGTGTGTCTCAGAGAGAGTCACAGTGTTTCACAAAACGTCACTGTGTCAGAGAGTGTCACAGTCGTTAAGAGAGTGTCATAGTGTGACACAGAAATTGTCACAGTATGTCAGAGTCGTTCAAAGAGTGTCATAGTGTGTCACAGAAATTGTCACAGACTGTCAGAGCATGACACAGTGTATCTCAGAGAGTGACAGAGAGAGTCAGAGGGTGTCACAGTATGCCTAAGAGAGTGTCAGAGAGAGTCAAAGACTGTCGCAGTGTGTCTAAGAGAGGTTCAGAGAGTGTCAGTGTGTCACAGTCTCTCAGAGTGTCACGGTGTGCCTCAAAGAGTGTCACAGTGTGACACAGTCTGTCAGAGAGTGTCACAGTGTGTCTCAGAGAGTGTCAGAGAGAATTAGAGAGTGCCACAGCGTGTCTATGAGATTGTCAGAGAGAATCAGAGAATATCACAGTCTGTTAGAGAATGTCACATTGTGTCTCAGTGAGTTTCAGGGTGTGTCTCAGAGAGTCAGAGAGAGTCAGAACGTGTCACAGTCTGTCTCAGAGAGTATCACAGTGTGTCAGATAGTGTCAAACTGTGTCTCAGAGAAAGTCAGAGAGTGTCACAGTGTGTCTAAGATAGTCTCAGAGAGAGTCAGAGTGTGTCACAGTCTGTCAGAGAGTGTCACAGAGTGTCTCAGTGAGTTTCACAGTGCGTCTCAGAGAGACAGAGAGAGTCAGAAAGTGTCACAGTCTGTCTCAGAGAGTATCACAGTGTGTCACAGTCTCTCAGAGAGTGTCACAGTGTGTCTCAGGAAGTGTCAGAGAGAATCAGAGATTGTAACAGTGTGTCTATGAGAATGTCAGAGAGAGTCAGAGAGTGTCACAGTCTGTTAGAGAATGTCACATTGTGTCTAAGTGAGTTTCACAGTTTGTCTCAGAGAGTCAGAAAAAGTCAGTACGTGTCACAGATTGAGTCAGAGAATATCACAGTGTGTCAGATAGTGTCAAAATGTGCCTCAGAGAGAGTCAGAGAGTGTCACAGTGTGTCTGAGATAGTCTCAGATTGAGTCAGAGAGTGTCACAGTGTGTCACAGTCTGTCAGAGAGTGTCACAGAGGGTCTCAGTGAGTTTCACAATGCATCTCAGAGAGACAGAGAGAGTCAGAAAGTGTCACAATCTGTATCAGAGAGTGTCACCGTGTGTCACAGTCTGTCAGAGACTGTCACAGTGTGTCTCAGTGAGTTTCACAGTGCGTCTCAGAGAGACAGAGAGAGTCAGACAGTGTCACAGTCTGTCTCAGAGAGTGTCACAGCGTGTCAGATAGTGTCAATGTGAGCCTCAGAGAGAGTCAGAGAGTGTCACAGTTTCTCAGTGAGTGTCACAGTGTATTTCAGAGAGAGTCAGAGAGTGTCACAGTGTGTCTCAGAGAGTGTCGGATAGGATGAGAGAGTGTCACAGTGCGTCTCAAATTATCAGTTGGGGCCCAGTGTGCCGCAGACAGTGTCAGAGTGTGTCACAGTGTGTCACAGTCTGTCAGAGAGTATCCCAGTGCGTCTCAAATTGTCAGAGCGGGTCCCAGTGTGCCTCAAAGAGACTCAGAGAGTGTCACAGTGTGTCACAGTCTCTCAGAGAGTGTCACAGTGTGTTTCAGAGAGAGTCAGAAAGTGTCACAGTCTGTCTCAGAGTGTGACAGTGTGTCACAGTCTGTCAGAGAAGATTACAGTATATTTCAGAGTGAGCCAGAGAGAATGAGAAAGAGTCACAGTCTGTCTTTGAGATTGTCTCAGTGTATCACAGTCTGTCAGAGAGTGTCACAGTGTGCCTCAGAGAGTGTCAGAGAGAGTAAGAATGTGTCACAGTCTGTCTGTGAGAGTGTCTCAGTGTGTCATGGTCTTTCAGAGAGTGTCACAAAGGGTCACAGTGAGTCTAAGAGAGTTTCACAGTGTGTCTCAGAATGTAAGAGAGAGTCAGAAATTGTCACAGTGTTTCTCAGAGCGTGTCACAGTGTGATACAATCTGTCAGAGAATCTTACAGTGTATTGCTGAGTAATCTCAGAGAGAGTCAGAAAGTGTCATAGTGTGTCATACTGTGTCTCAGAGAGTGTTAAAGAGTGTCAGCATTTGGCTCAGAGAGTGTCACGGTCTGTGAGAGTGTCACAGTGTGTCTCAGAGATGTCAGAGTGAGTCAGAGAGTGTCACAGTATGTTAGACTGTGTCTCAGAGTTTCGGATAGAGTCGGACTGTATCAAATTGTGTCGGAGAGAGTCAGAAAGTGTCACAGTATGTGTCAAAGAGAGTCAGTGAGTGTAACTGTCTGTCTCAGAGAATGTCAGAGCGGGTCAGAGAGTGTCACAGTGTGTCTCAGGGAGTCAGAGAGAGATAGAAAGTGTCACAGTGTGTCTCAGAGAGAGTCACAGTGTTTCAGAAAATGTCACCGTGTGTCAGAGAGTGTCACAGTCGTTCAGAGAGTGTCATAGTGTGTCACAATAATTGTCACAGTCTGTCAGAGCATGACACAGTGTATCTCAGAGAGTGACAGAGAGAGTCAGAGGATGTCACCGTGTGTCAAAAAGAGTGTCAGAGTGGCAGTGTGTCTAAGACAGTGTGAGAGAGTGTCAGTGTGTCACAGTCTCTCAGAGAGTGTCACAGTGTGTCTCAGAAAGTGTCAGAGAGAATCAGAGAGTGTCACAGTGTGTCTATGAGATTGTCAGAGAGTCGGAGAGTGTCACAGTCTGTTAGAGAATGTCACATTGTGTCTCAGTGAGTTTCACAGTGTGTCTCAGAGATTTCAGAGTGAGTCAGAGAGTTTCACAGTGTGTCTATGAGAATGTCAGAAAGAGTCAGAAAGTGTCACATTGTGTCTCAGTGAGTTTCACACTGTGCCTCAGAGAGTTGGAGAGAGTCAGAACGTGTCACATTCTGTCTCAGAGAGTATCACAGTGTGTGAGGTAGTGTCAAATTGGGCCTCAGAGAGAGTCAGAGAGTGTCACAGTGTGTCACAGTTTGTCAGAGATTGTCACAGTGTGTCTCAGTGAGTTTCACAGTGCGTCTCAGAGAGACAGAGAGAGTCATAAAGTGTCACAGTCTGTCTCAGAGAGTGTCACAGCGTGTCAGATAGTGTCAATATGTGCCTCAGGGAGAGTCAGAGAATGTCACAATGTGTCTAAGATAGTCTCAGAGAGAGTCAGAGAGTGTCAGATACGATCAGAGAGTGTCACAGTGTGTCTTATAGACTGTCAGAGTGTGTCACTTTCTGTCAGAGAGTGTCACAGTGCTTATCCAAATCTCAGAGAGGGCCCCAGTGTGTCTCAGAAAGTGTCACAGTGTGTCACAGTTTCTCAGAGTGTCACAGTGTGTTTCAGAGAGAGTCAGAGAGTGTCACAATGTGTCACAGTCTGTCAGGGAGTGTCACAGTGTATCATCGAGTGTCACAGTGTGTTTCAGAGAGAGTCAGAGAGTGTCACAGTGTGTCTCAGAGATTGTCAGATAGGTTCAGAGAGTGTCACAGTGCATCTCAAAGTGTTAGAGAGAGTCAGAGAGTGTTACAGTGTGTCTGAGAGAGTGTCAGAGAGAGTCAGAGAGTGTCACAGTGTGTCTAAGAGATTTTCAGAGATTATCACAGTGTGTCTTAGTGAGTGTCACAGTGTGTCTCAGAGCGTCAGGTAGAGTCAGAAAGTGTCATAGTCTGTCTCAGACAGTGTCACAGTGTGTCACCGTCTGTCAGAGAGTGTTACAGAGTGTTTCAGATGTGCTAGAAAGAGTCACAGTCTGTCACAGTGTGTCTGAGAGAGTGTCACAGTGTGTCTCCGAGAGTGTCACAGTGTGTTGGAGAGTGTCAGAGAGTTTCACAGTGTGTCTCAGAGAGTGTCACAGTGTGTCTCAGAGAGTGTCACAGTATGTTGGAGAGTGTCAGAGAGAGTCACAGTCTATTTCAGAGAGTGTCAGAGAGTGTCACAATGTGTCACAGTCTGTCAGAGAGTGTCACAGTGTGTTTCAGAGAATGTCAGACAGTGTCACAGTGTGTCTCAGAGAGTGTCACAGTCTGTCAGAGTCTCTCAGAGAGTGTTTCAGTGTGTCACAGTCTGTCAGAGAGTGTCACAGTGCGCCTCAGAGAGAGTCAGAGAGAGTCACGGTGTGTTTCAGTCTATCACAGTCTGTCAGAGAGTGTCACAGTGCGTCTCAAAGAGAGTTGGAGAGTGTCACAGTTTGTCTCAGAGAGTGTCACATTGTGACAGTCTGTCAGAGAATGTTAGGTTGTATTTCAAAGTGTGTCAGAGAGTGTCAGAAAGTGTCACAGTGTGTCATACTGTGTCTCAGAGAGTGTCAGAGAGTGTCAGATTGTCAGCATGTGGCTCAGAGAGGGTCACAGTATGTCAGAGAGTGTCACAGTGTTTCCCAGAGAGTGTCAGTGAGCGTCACAGTGTATCTCAGTGTGTCAGAGAGAGTCACATTGTGCCTCAGAGAGAGTCAGAGAGTGACACAGTGTTTCTCAGAGAGTGTGAGAGATCGTCAAAAAATGGCACAGTGTGTCTCAGAGAGTGTCACAGTGCCTCAGAAAATGTCACCGTCTGTCAGAGAGTGTCACTGAGTGTCAGAGAGTGTCTCAGTGTGTCCCAGAGAGAGTCGCAGTCTGTCAGAGTGTGTCACAGTGCGTCTCAGAGAGGGGCAGAGAGTGACATAGTGTGTTCCAGTGTGGCCGATAGAGTCACAGAGTGTCACAGAGTGTCACAGTGGGTCTCAGTGAGTGTCACAGTGTGTCACAGACATTGTCAGAGAGTGCCACAGAGAGTTTCAGAGAGAGTCAGAGAGTGTCACCGTGTGTCTCAGAGATTCAGGGAGAGTCATAAAGTGTCACAATCTGTCAGCAAGTACCACAGTGTGTTTCAGAGAGAGTCAGAGAGTGTCACAGCGCGTCTCAGTGACTGTCACAGTGTGTCTCAGAGAGTCAGGTAGAGTCAGAAAGGGTCACAGTTGGTGTCAGAGAGTGTCACAGTGTGTCACCGTCTGTCAGAGAGTGTCACAGAGTGCTAGGAAGTGTCAGAGTACGTCACAGAGAGTGTCACAGCGTGTCTCAGAGAGTGTCACAGTGTGTTGGAGAGTGTCAGAGAGTGTCACAGTGTGTCTCAGAGAGTGTAACAGTGTGTTGGAGAGTGTCAGAGAGTGTCACAGTGTTTTCTGCCCGTGTCTGAGAGTGTCACAATGTGTCACAGTCTGTCAGAGAGTGTCACGGTGTGTCTCAGAGAGTGTCACAGACTGTCCCAGTCTCTCAGAGAGTGTTTCAGTGTGTCACAGTCTGTCAGAGAGTGTCACGGTGTGTCTCAGAGAGTGTCACAGTGTGTTGGAGAGTGTCAGAGAGTGTCACAGTGTGTCTCAGAGAGTGTCACAGTGTGTTGGAGAGTGTCAGAGAGTGTCACCGTGTGCCTCAGAGAGAGTCAGAGAGTGTCACATTGTGTTTCAGTGTGTTACAGTCTGTCAGAGAGTGTCACAGTACGCCTCAGAGAGAGTCAGAGTGTGTCACAGTGTGTTTCAGTGTATCAGAATCTGTCAGAGAGTGTCACAGTGTGCCTCAGAGTGAGTCAGACAGTGTCACAGTGTGTCTCAGAAAGTGTCTCAGTCTGTCTCAGAGAGTGTCAGATAAGATCGGAGAGTGTTGCAGTGTGTTAGAGAAAGTGCCAGAGAGTGTCACAGTGTGTCTCAGCGTGTGTCAGAGAGTGTCACAGAGAGTTTCAGAGAGATTCAGCGAGTGTCACAGTGTGTTTCAGAGAGAGTCAGAGAGTTTCACAGTGTGTCTCAGAGATTTTCATAGAGAGTCTGAGAGTGTCACAGTGTATCTCAGTGACTGTCACAGTGTGTCTCAGAGAGTCAGGTAGAGTCAGAAAAGGTCACAGTCGGTGTCAGAGAGTGTCAGAGAGTGTCACCGTCTGTCAGAGAGTGTCACAGAGTGTTTCAGAGAGTGTCAGAGAGTGTCACAATGTGTCACAGTCTGTCAGGGAGTGTCACAGTGTGTTTCAGAGAATGTCAGAGAGTGTCACAGTGTGTCTCAGAGAGTGTCACAGTCTGTCACAGTCTCACAGAGAGTATTTCAGTGTGTCACAGTCTGTCAGAGAGTGTCACAGTGTGCCTCAGAGAGAGTCAGAGAGTGTCACAGTATGTTTCAGTGTATCACAGTCTGTCAGAGAGTGTCACAGTGCGTCTCAGAGAGACAGAGTGAGTCAGAAAGTGTCACAGTCTGGCTCAGAGAGTGTCACAGCGTGTCAGATAGTGTCAATATGTGCCTCATAGAGAGTCACAATGTGTCTAAGATAGTCTCAGAGAGAGTCAGAGAGTGTCAGATAGGATCAGAGAGTGTCGCAGTTTGTCTTATAGAGTGTCAGAGTGTGTCACCTTCTGTCAGAGAGTGTCACAGTGCTTCTCCAAATCTCAGAGAAGGTCCCAGTGTGTCTCAGAGAGTGTCGCAGTGTGTCACAGTTTCTCAGAGAGTGTCACAGTGTGTTTCAGAGAGAGTCAGAGAGTGTCACAGTGTGTCTCAGAGAGTGTCAGATAGGATCAGGGAGTGTCATAGTGCATCTCAAAGTGTCAGCGAGAGTCAGAGAGTGTCACAGTGTGTCTAAGAGAGTGTCAGATAGAGTCAGAGCGTGTTTCAGTGTGTCACAGTCTGTCAGAGAGTGTCACAGTTTGTCTTAGAGAGAGTCAGAGAGTGTCACAGTACGTCATACTGTGCCTCAGAGAGTGTCATATAGAGTCAGAGTGTATCACAGTGTGTCTCGGAGAGTGTCAGATAGGATCAGAGAGTGTCACGGTGCATCTCAAAGTATCAGAGAGTGTCAGAGAGTGTCACACTCTGTCAGAGAGTGTCGCAGTGTTTCCCAGAGAGTGTCAGTGATCGTCACAGTGTATCCCAGTGTGTCAGAGAGAGTCACATTGTGCCTCAGAGAGAGTCAGAGAGTGTCACAGAGAGTTTCAGAGAGATTCAGCGAGTGTCACAGTGTGTTTCAGAGAGAGTCAGAGAGTGTCACAGTGTGTCTCAGAGAGTGTCACAGTCTGTCACAGTCTCACAGAGAGTATTTCATTGTGTCACAGTCTGTCAGAGAGTGTCACAGTGTGTTTCAGTGTATCACAGTCTGTCAGAGAGTGTCACAGTGCGTCTCAGAGAGACAGAGTGAGTCAGAAAGTGTCACAGTCTGGCTCAGAGAGTGTCACAGCGTGTCAGATAGTGTCAATATGTGCCTCAGAGGGAGTCACAATATGTCTAAGATAGTCTCAGAGAGAGTCAGAGAGAGTCAAATAGGATCAGAGAGTGTCGCAGTGTGTCTTATAGAGTGTCAGAGTGTGTCACTTTCTGTCAGAGAGTGTCACAGTGCTTCTCCAAATCTCTCTGTGTCTCAGAGAGTGTCGCAGTGTGTCACAGTTTCTCAGAGAGTGTCACAGTGTGTTTCAGAGAGAGTCAGAGAGTGTCACAGTGTGTCTCAGAGAGTGTCAGATAGGATCAGGGAGTGTCATAGTGCATCTCAAAGTGTCAGCGAGAGTCAGAGAGTGTCACAGTGTGTCTAAGAGAGTGTCAGATAGAGTCAGAGCGTGTTTCAGTGTGTCACTGTCTGTCAGAGAGTGTCACAGTTTGTCTTAGAGAGAGTCAGAGAGTGTCACAGTGTGTCATACTGTGTCTCAGAGAGTGTCAACATTTGGCTCAGAGATGGTCGCAGTCTGTGTGAGAGTGTCACAGTGTGTCTCAGAGATTTCAGAGTGAGTCAGAGAGTGTCACAGTACGTCATACTGTGCCTCAGAGAGTGTCAGATAGAGTCAGACTGTATCACAGTGTGTCTTCGAGAGTGTCATATAGGATCAGAGAGTGTCACAGTGCATCTCAAAGTGTCAGAGAGTGTCACAGAGTGTCACACTCTGTCAGAGAGTATCACAGCGTGCCTGAGAGAGTGTCAAATTAGATCAGAGCGTGTCACAGCGCGTCTCAGAGAGTGTCTCAGTGTATCACAGTCTGTCAGAGATTGTCATATTGTGTCTCAGAGAGTGACAGACAGTATCACAGTGTGTGTCAGAGATTCAGAGAAAATCTGAAAGTGTCACTATCTGTCAGAGAGTGTCACAGTTATCACAGTCTGTCAGAGTGTCACAGTGCGCCTCAGAGTGTTTCAGAGAGTGTCACAGTGTGTCTCAGCGTGTATCAGAGAGTGTCACAGTGCTTTTCAGAGAATTTCAGAAAGTGTCACAGTGTGTACCAGAGAGTGTTGGATAGAATCAGAGAGTGTTACAGTGTGTCTCAAATTGTCAGAGAGGTTCCCAGTTTGTCGCAGATAGTGTCAGAGTGTGTCACAGTTTGTCCGAGAGTTCCACAGTGCGTCTCAAATTGTCGGAGAGGGTCCCAGTGTATCTCCGTGAGTCTCAGAGAGTGTCACAGTGTAGCACAGTCTGTCAGAGAGTGTCACAGTGCTTTTCAGAGAGTGTCACAGTGTGTCTCAGAGAGTGTAGGATAGGATTAGAGAGTGTCCCAGTGCATCTCAAATTATCAGAGAGGGTCCCAGTGTGCCTCAGAGAGACTCAGAGAGTGTCAGTGTATCACAGTCTGTCAGAGAGTGTCACAGTGTACCTCAGAGAGTGTCAGAGAGAGTAAGAATGTGTCACAGTCTATCTTTGAGTGTGTCTCATTGTGTCATGGTCTTTCAGAGAGTGTCACAGAGGGTCACAGTGAGTCTAAGAGAGTTTCACAATGTGTCTCAGAGTGTTAGAGAGAGTCAGAAATTGTCACAGTGTTTCTCAGAGTGTGTCACAGTGTGACACAATCTGTCAGAGAATCTTACAGTGTATTGCAGAGTAATCTCAGAGAGAGTCGGAAAGTGTCACAGTGTGTCAAAATGTGTCTCAGAGCGTGTCAGAGAGTGTCAGCATTTGGCTCAGTGAGTGTCACAGTCTGTGAGAAAGTGTCACAGTTTGTCTCACAGATGTCAGAGTGAGTCAGAAAGTTTCACAGTATGTCATACTGTGCTTCAGAGAGTGTCAGATAGAGTCAGACGGTATCACAGTGTGTCAGAGAGAGTCAGAAAGTGTCACAGTGTGTGTCAGAGAGTCAGTGAGTGTAGCTGTCTGTCTCAGAGAGTGTCAGAGCGTGTCAGAGAGTGTTACAGTCTGGCAGAGTCTCTCAGAGAGTGTTTCAGTGTGTCACAGTCTGTCAGAGAGTGTCACAGTGTGCCTCAGAGAGAGTCACAGTGTGCTTCAGTCTATTACATTCGGTCAGAGAGTGTCACAGTGTGTCTAAGAGAGTTTCAGAGATTATCACAGTGTGACATAATGAGTTTCACAGTGTGTCTCCGAGCGTCAGGTAGAGTCAGAAAGTGTCACAGTCGATCTCAGAGAGTGTCACAGTGCGTCACCGTCTGTCAGAGAGTGTTACAGAGTGTTTCAGATGTGCTAGGAAGTGTCACAGTAGTCACAGTGTGTCTCAGAGAGTGTCACAGTGTGTCTCAAAGAGTGTCACAGTGTGTTGGAGAGTGTCAGAGAGAGTCACAGTCTGTTACAGAGAGTGTCAGAGAGTGTCACAATGTGTCTCAGAGAGTGTCACAGTCTGTCAGAGTCTCTCAGACATTGTTTCAGTGAGTCACGGTCTGTCAGAGAGTGTCACAGTGTGCCTCAGAGAAAGTCAGAGAGAGTCACAGTGTGTTTCAGTCTATCACAGTCTGTCAGAGAGTGTCACAGTGCGTCTCAGAGAGTGTCACATTGTGACAGTCTGTCAGAGAATGTTACATTGTATTTCATAGTGTGTCAGAAAGGGTCAGAAAGTGTCACAGTGTGTCATACTGTGTCTCAGAGAGTGTCAGAGAGTGTCAGATTGTCAGCATGTGGCTCAGAGAGGGTCACAGTATGTCAGAGTGTCACAGTGTTTCCCAGAGAGTGTCAGTGAGCGTCACAGTGTATCTCAGTGTGTCAGAGAGAGACACATTGTGCCTCAGAGAGAGTCAGAGAGTGACGTCACATTGTGCCTCAGAGAGAGTCGGAGAGTGTGAGAGAGCGTCAAAAAATAATACAGTGTGTCTCAGAGAGTGTCACAGTGACTCAAAATGTCACCGTCTGTCAGAGAGTGTCACAGTGTCTCAGAGAGTGTCTCAGTGTGTCCCAGAGAGTGTCGCAGTCTGCCGGAGTGTGTCACAGTGCGTCTCAGAGAGGGGCAGAGAGTGGCACAGTGTGTTCCAGTGTGGCAGATAGAGTCACAGAGTGTCACAGAGTGTCTCAGTGAGTGTCACAGTGTATCTCAGACAGTGTCAGAGAGTGCCACAGAGAGTTTCAGAGAGAGTCAGAGAGTGTCACAGTGTGTCTCAGAGATTTTCATAGAGAGTCAGAGAGTGTCACAGTGTGTCTCAGTGACTGTCACAGTGTGTCTCAGAGAGTCAGGTAGAGTCAGAAAGCGTCACAGTCGGTGTCAGAGAGTGTCACAGTGTGTCACCGTCTGTCAGAGAGTGTCACAGAGTGCTAGAAATTGTCAGAGTATGTCACAGAGAGTGTCACAGTGAGTCTCAGAGAGTGTCACAGTGTGTTGGAGAGTGTCAGAGAGTGTTACAGTGTGTCTCAGAGAGTGTCACAGTGTGTCACAGTCTCTCAGAGAGTGTAACAGTGTGTTTCAGAGAGAGTGAGAGAGAATGTCACAGTGTGTCTCAGAGAGTCAGAGAGAGTCGGAAAGAGTCACAGTTTGTCTCAGAGAGTGCCACAATGTCACAGTCAGAGAATGTTACATTGCATTTCAGAGTGTGTCAGAGAGAGTCAGAAAGTGTCACAGTGTGTCATACTTTGTCTCAGAGAGTGTCAGAGAGTGTCAGCATTTGGCTCAGAGAGGGTCACAGTCTGTGAGAGAGTGTCACAGTGTTTCTCAGAGAGTGTCAGAGAGCGTCACAGTGTGTCGCAGTCTGTCAGAGAATGCCACAATGTGTCATAGTCTGTCAGAAAGTGTCACAGTGTGTTGGAGAGTGTCACAGTGTGTCTCAGAGATTGTCGCAGTGTGTTGGAGAGTGTCAGAGAGTGTTACAGTGTGTCTTTGCCTGTGTCAGAGAGTATCACAGTCTGTTTCAGAGAGTGTCAGAGAGTGTCACAATGTGTCACAGTCTGTCAGAGAGTGTAACAGAGTATTTCAGAGACAGTCAGAGAGTGTCACAGTGTGTCACTGAGAGTCAGAGAGAGTCAGAAAGAGTCACAGTTTGTCTCAGAGAGCGTCACAATGTGACAGTCTGTCAGAGAATGTTACATTGTATTTCAGAGTGTGTCAGAGAGAGTCAGAAAGTGTCACAGTGTGTCATACTGTGTCTCAGAGAGTGTTAGAGAGTGTCAGCATTTGGCTCAGAGAGGGTCACAGTCTGTGAGAGAGTGTCACAGTGATTCTCAGAGAGTGTCAGAGAGCGTCACAGTGTGTCACAATCTGTCAGAGAATGTCACAATATGTCATAGTCTGTCAGAAAGTGTCACAGTGTGTTGGAGAGTGTCACAGTGTGTCTCCGAGAGTGTCACCGTGTGTCACAGTCTCTCAGAGAGTGTGTCAGTGTGTCACAGTCTGTCAGAGAGTGTAACAGTGTATTTCAGAGAGAGTCACAGAGTGTCACAGTGTGTCGCAGAGAGCGTCACAATGTGACAGTCTGTCAGAGAATGTTACATTGTATTTCAGAGTGTGTCAGAGAGAGTCAGAAAGTGTCACAGTGTGTCTTACTGTGTCTCAGAGGATGTCAGAGAGTGTCAGCATTTGGCTCAGAGAGGTTCACAGTCTGTGGGAGAGTGTCACAGTGTGTCTCAGAGACTGTCAGTGTAAGCCAGAGAGTGTCACAGTACGTCATACTGTGCCTCAGAGAGAGTCAGTGAGTGTCACAGTGTGCTTCAGTGTATCACAGTCTGTCAGAGAGTGTCACAGTGCGCCTCAGTGAGAGTCAGAAAGTGTCACAGTGTGTCTCAGTGAGTGTCACAGTGCGTCTCAGAGAGTCAGAGAGTGTCAGAAAATGTAAGATTGTGTCTCCGTGAGTGTCACAGTGTGTCTCATAGAGTCAGAGAGAGAGAGATAGAGTCAGAAAGTGTCACAACCTGTGTTTGAGAGTGTCTCAGTGTGACACAGTCTGTCAGAGAGTGTCACAGTGTGCCTCAGAGATTGTCAGAGAGTGTCACAGTGTATCTATGAGAGGATGACAGTGTGTCTCAGAGAGTCAGAGAGAGTCAGAAAGAGTCACAGTTTATCTGAGAGAGTGTCACATTGTGACACAATCTGTCAGAGACTGTTACATTGTATTTCAGAGTGTGTCAGAGAGTCATAAAGTGTCACAGTGTGTCATACCGTGTCTCAGAGAGTGTCAGAGAATGTCAGCATTTACTCAGAGAGGGTGACAGTCTGTCAGAGAGTGTCACGGTGTTTCTTAGAGTGTCAGAGAGCGTCACAGTGTATCTCAGTGTGTCAGAGAGAGTCAGAGAGTGGCATAGGGTGTCTCAGAGAGTGTGAGAGAGTGTCGAAAAAAGTCACAGTGTGTCTCAGAGAGTGACCGAGTGTCTCAGAGAGTCAGAGAGAGTAACAGCAAGTGTCACAGTGTGTCTCAGAGAGTGTCACAAAGTCTCAGAAAATGTCACCGTCTGTCAGAGAGTGCCACAGTGTGTCAGAGAATGTCTCAGTGTGTCCCAGAGAGTGTCGCAGTCTGTCAGAGAGTGTCACAGTGTGTCTCAGAGAGTGACAGAGAGTGACATAGAGTGTTCCAGTGTGGCAGATAGAGTCACAGAGTGTCACAGTGTGTCTCAGCGAGTGTCACAGTGTGTCTCAGACAGAGTCAGAGAGTGCCACAGAGAGTTTTACAGAGTGTCAGAGTGTCACCATGTGTATCAAAGATTCAGGGAGAGATATAAAGTGTCGCAACCTGTCAGCGAGTGCCACAGTGTGTTTCAGACAGAGTCAGAGAGTGTCACAGTGTGTCTCAGCGAGTGTCACAGTGTGTCTCAGACCGAGTCAGAGAGTGCCACAGAGAGTTTTACAGAGAGTCAGAGTGTCACCATGTGTATCAAAGATTCAGGGAGAGATATAAAGTGTCGCAACCTGTCAGCGAGTGCCACAGTGTGTTTCAGACAGAGTCAGAGAGTGTCACAGTGTGTCTCAGAGATTGTCAGATAGGATAAGAGAGTGTCACAGTGCATCTCAAAGTGTCAGAGAGAGTCAGAGAGTGTTATAGTGTGTCTGAGAGATTGTCAAAGAGTGTCACAGTGTGTGTCTAAGAGATTTTCATAGAGAGTCAGAGCGTGTCACAGTGTGTCTCGGTGAGTGTCACGGTGTGTCTCAGAGAGTCAGGTAAAGTCAGAAAGGGTCACTGTCGGTGTCAAAGAGTGTCACAGGGTGTCACCGTCTGTCAGAGAGTGTCACAGTTTGCCTCAGAGAGTGTCACATTGTGACAGTCTGTCAGAGAATGTTACATTGTATTTCAGAGTGTGTCAGAGAGAGTCAGAAAGTGTCACAGTGTGTCATACTGTGTCTCAGAGAGTGTCAAAGAGTGACAGCATTTGGCTCAGAGAGGGTCACAGTCTGTGAGAGAGTGTCACAGTGTTTCTCAGAGAGTGTCAGAGAGCGTCACAGTGTGTCACAGTCTGTCAGAGAATGTCACAATGTGTCATAGTCTCTCAGAAAGTGTCACAGTGTGTTGGAGAGTGTCACAGTGTGTCTCAGAGAGTGTCACAGTGTGTCTCAAAGAGTGTGACAGTGTGTTGGAGAGTGTCAGAGAGAGTCACAGTCTGTTACAGAGAGTGTCAGAGAGTGTCACAATGTGTCTCAGAGAGTGTCACAGTCTGTCAGAGTCTCTCAGACATTGTTTCAGTGTGTCACAGTCTGTCAGAGAGTGTCACAGTGTGCCTCAGTGAAAGTCAGAGAGAGTCACAGTGTGTTTCAGTCTATCACAGTCTGTCAGAGAGTGTCACAGTGCGTCTCAGAGAGTGTCACATTGTGACAGTCTGTCAGAGAATGTTACGTTGTATTTCAGAGTGTGTCAGAAAGGGTCACAGTGTGTCATACTGTGTCTCAGAGAGTGTCAGAGAGTGTCAGATTGTCAGCATGTGGCTCAGAGGGGGTCACAGTATGTCAGAGAGTGTCACAGTGTTTCCCAGAGAGTGTCAGTGAGCGTCACAGTGTATCTCAGTGTGTCAGAGAGAGACACATTGTGCCTCAGAGTCAGAGAGTGACGTCACATTGTGCCTCAGAGAGAGTCAGAGAGTGTGAGAGAGCGTCAAAAAATGATACAGTGTGTCTCAGAGAGTGTCACAGTGTCTCATAAAATGTCACCGTCTGTCAGAGAGTGTCACAGTGTCTCAGAGAGTGTCTCAGTGTGTCCCAGAGAGTGTCTCAGTCTGTCAGAGTGTGTCACAGTGCGTCTCAGAGAGGGGCAGAGAGTGGCACAGTGTGTTCCAGTGTGGCAGATAGAGTCACAGAGTGTCACAGAGTGTTACAATGCGTCTCAGTGAGTGTCACAGTGTGTCTCAGACAGTGTCAGAGAGTGCCACAGAGAGTTTCAGAGAGAGTCAGAGAGTGTCACCGTGTGTCTCAGAGATTCAGGGAGAGTCATAAAGTGTCACAATCTGTCAGCGAGTGCCACAGTGTGTTTCAGAGAGAGTCAGAGAGTGTCACAGTGTGTCTCAGAGATTTTCATAGAGAGTCAGAGAGTATCACAGTGTGTCGCAGTGACTGTCACAGTGTGTCTCAGAGAGTCAAGTAGAGTCAGAAAGGGTCACAGTCGGTGTCAGAGAGAGTCACGGTGTGTCACCGTCTGTCAGAGAGTGTCACGGAGTGGTAGAATGTGTCAGAGTATGTCACAGAGAGTGTCACAGTGTGTTGGAGAGTGTCAGAGAGTGTCACGGTGTGCCTCAGAGTCAGAGAGTGTCACAGTGTGTTTCAGTTAGTCACAGTCTGTCAGAGAGCGTCACAGTACGCCTCAGAGAGAGTCAGAGAATATCACAGTGTGCCTCAGAGAGAGTCAGAGAGTGTCACAGTGTGTCTCAGAAAGTGTCTCAGTCTGTCTCAGAGAGTGTGAGATAGGATCGGAGAGTGTTGCAGTGAGTAGGAGAAAGTGCCAGAGAGTGTCACAGTGTGTCTCAGCGTGTGTCAGAGAGTGTCACAGAGAGTTTCAGAGAGAGTCAGCGAGTGTCACAGTGTGTTTCAGAGAGAGTCAGAGAGTGTCACAGTGTGTCTCAGAGATTTTCAAAGAGAGTCAGAGAGTGTCACAGTGTGTCTCAGTGACTGTCACAGTGTGTCCCAGAGAGTCAGGTAGAGTCAGAAAGGGTCACAGTCGGTGTCAGAGAGTGTCACAGTGTGTCACCGTTTGCCAGAGAGTGTCTCAGAGTGTTTCAGATGTGCTAGAAAGTGTCACAGTATGTCACAGAGAGTGTCAGAGAGTGTCACTGTTTGTCTCAGAGAGTTTCACTGTGTGTTGGAGAGTGTCAGAGAGTGTCACAGTGTGTCTCAGATAGTGTCACAGTGTGTTGGAGAGTGTCAGAGAGTGTCTGTGTGTCTCAGCCTGTGGCTGAGAGTCTCACAGTCTGTGTCAGAGAGTGTCAGAGAGTGTCACAATGTGTCACAATCTGTCAGTGAGTGTCACAGTGTGTTTCAGAGAATGTCAGAGAGTGCCACAGTGTGTCTCAGAGAGAGTCACAGTCTGTCACAATCTCACAGAGAGTATTTCAGTGTGTCACAGTCTGTCAGAGAGTGTCACAGTGCGTCTCAGAGAGAGTTAGAGTGTGTCACTGTTTGTCTCAAAGAGTGTCACAGTGTGTCTCAGAGAGTGTCACAGTGTGTCTCAGAGAGTGTCACAGTGTGTTGGAGTGTATCAGAGAGTGTCACATTGTGTCTCGGAGAGTGTCACAGTGTGTTGGAGAGTGTCCGAGAGTGTCACAGGGTGTCTCAGAGAGTGTTTCAGTGTATCACAGTCTGTCAGAGTGTCACAGTGTGCCTCAGAGAGAGTCAGAGAGAGTCACAGTGTGTTTCAGCCTATCACAGTCTGTCAGAAATGTCACAGTGTGTCTCAGAGAGAGTCAGAGAGTGTCACAGTTTGTCTCAGAGAGTGTCACATTGTGACAGTCTGTCAGAGAATGTTACATTGTATTTCAGAGTGTGTCAGAGAGCATCAGAAAGTGTCACAGTGTGTCATACTGTGTCTCAGAGAGTGTCAGAGAGTGTCGGATTGTCAGCATGTGGCTCAGAGAGGGTCACAGTTTGTTAAAGAGTGTCAAAGTGTTTCCCAGAGAGTGTCAGAGAGCGTCACAGTGTATCTCAGTGTGTCAGAGAGAGTCACATTGTGTCACAGAGAGAGTCAGAGAGTGATACAGTGTGTCTCAGAGAGTGTGAGAGAGCGTCAAAAAATGTCACAGTGTGTCTCAGAGTGTCACAGTGTCTCAGAAAATGTCACCGTCTGTCAGAGAGTGTCACATTGTGTCAGAGAGTGTCTCAGTGTGTCCCAGAGAGTGTCGCAGTCTGTCAGAGAGTGTCACAGTGCGTCTCAGAGAGGGGCACAGAGTGACATAGTGTGTTCCAGTGTGGCAGATAGAGTCACAGAGTGTCACGGAGTGTCACAGTGTGTCTCAGACAGTGTCAGAGAGTGCCACAGTGTGTTTCAGAGAGAGTAAGAGAGTATCACAGTATGTCTCAGAGTTCCAGAGAGAGTCAGATAGTGCTTCAGTGTGTCACAGTCTGTCAGACAGTGTCACAGTCTGTCTCAGAGAGAGTCTGAGAGTGTCACACTGTGTCTCAGAAAGTGTCACAGTGTGTCTCAGAGAGTCAGGGAGAGTCAGCAAGTGTCGCAGTCTGTCTCAGAGAGTGTCACAGTGTGTCTCTGTCTGTCAGAGAGTGTCACAGAGTGTTTCAGATGTGCTAGAAAGTGTCACAGTATGTCACAGAGAGTGTCAGAGAGTGTCACAGTGTGTCTTAGAGAGCGTCTCAGTGTGTTGGAGTGTGTCAGAGAGTGTCCTAGTGTGTTTCAGAGAGTCTCAGAGAGTGTCACATTGTTTACAGTCTGTGAGAGAGTGTCACAGTGTGTCTCTACCTGTGTCAGAGAGTGTCACAGTGTGTTTCAGAGAGTGTCACATTGTTTCACAGTCTGTCAAAGAGTGTCACAGTGTGTCTCTGCCTGTGTCAGAGAGTGTCATAGTGTGTTTCTGAGAGTGGCAGAGAGTGTCACATTGTGTCTCAGAGAGTGTCACAATCTCTCACAGTCTCTCAGAGAGTGTTTCAGTGTGTCACAGTCCGACAGAGTGTCACAGTGTGTCTCTGACTGTGTCAGAGATTGTCACAGTCAGTTTCTGCCTGTGTCAGAGAATGTCACAGTGTGTTTCAGAGAGTGTCAGAGAGTGTCTCATTGTGTCACACTCTGTAAGAGAGTGTCACCGTGTGTTTCAGAGAGTGTCAGAGAGTGTCACAATGTGTCACAGTCTGTCAGAGAGTGTCACAGTCTGTCTCAGAGAGAGTCTGAGAGTGTCACACTGTGTCTCAGAAAGTGTCACAGTGTGTCTCAGAGAGTCAGGGAGAGTCAGCAAGTGTCGCAGTCTGTCTCAGAGAGTGTCACAGTGTGTCTCTGTCTGTCAGAGAGTGTCACAGAGTGTTTCAGATGTGCTAGAAAGTGTCACAGTATGTCACAGAGAGTGTCAGAGAGTGTCACAGTGTGTCTTAGAGAGCGTCTCAGTGTGTTGGAGTGTGTCAGAGAGTGTCCTAGTGTGTTTCAGAGAGTCTCAGAGAGTGTCAAAGTGTGTCTCAGAGAGTGTCTCAGTCTGTCACAGTCTCTCAGAGAGTGTTTCAGTGTATCGCAGACTGTCAGAGAGTGTCACAGTGTGCCTCAGAGAGAAGAGGAGAGTGTCACAGTGTGTTTCAGTGTATCACAGTCTTTCAGAGAGTGTCACAGTGCGCCTCAGAGAGAGTCAAAAGCGTGTCACAGTGTCTCTCGGTGAGTGTCACAGTGTGCCTCAGAGAGTCAGACAGAGTCACAGTGTGTTGGAGAGTGTCAGAGTGTCACAGTGTGTCTCAGCGTGTTAGAGAGTGCCATAGACAGTTTCAGAGAGTGTCAGAGAGTGTCACAGAGAGTTTTAGAGAGAGTCAGAGAGTGTCACAGTGTATCTCAGCGTGTTAGAGAGTGCCATAGACAGTTTCAGAGAGTGTCAGAGAGTGTCACAGTGTGTCTCGGAGGGAGTCAGAAAGTGTCACGGTCTGTCTCAGAGAGTGTCAGATAGGATCAGAGAGAGTCGCAGTGTGTTTGAGAAAGTGCCAGAGAGTGTCACAGTGTATCTTAGCGTGTGTCAGAGAGTGCCACAGAGAGTTTCAGAGAGAGTCAGAGTGTCACAGTGTGTCTCAGAGATTCAGGGAGAGTCAGAAAGTGTGACAATCTGTCAGCGAGTGTCACAGTGTGTTTCAGAGAGAGTCAGACAGTGTCACCTTGTGTCTCAGTGAGTGTCGGAGTGCATCACACTCGGTCAGTGAGTGTTACAGTGTGTCAGGGAGTGTCACAGTCTGTCAGAGAGTGTCACATTGTGTTTCGTAGAGTGTCAGAGAGAGAGTCAGAGAGAGTCACAGTGTGTCACAGTGTGTCTCAGGGTCTCAGTGAGAGACAGAGTGTCACAGTGTGTCACAGTCTGTTAGAGAGTGTTACAGTGCGTCTTAGAGTGACACAGTGTGTCCCAGAGAGTCAGAGAGAGTCAGCAAGTGTCGCAGTGTGTCTCAGCGAGTGTCACAATGTCTCAGAGAATGTCAACTTGTGTCAGGGAGTGTCACAGTCAGTCAGTGTCACAGTGTGTCAGAGAGTGTCGAAGTATGTCTCAGGGAATCAGAGAGAGACGGAACGTGTCACAGTGTCACAGAGAGCATCACAGTATCTAAGAATATGTCACGGTGTGTCAGCGATTGTCACAGTCTGTCAGAGAGTGTCACAATGTGTCTCAGAGTGTCAGAGAGAGTCAGAGAATGTCACCTTGTGCCTAAGAGAGTGTCAGAGAGTGTCACAGTGTATCACAGTCTGTCAGTGAGTGTCACAGTGTGTTTCAGAGAGAGTCAGAGAGTGTCACCGTGTGTCTACGAGAGGGTCAGAGAGCGTCAGAGAGAGTCACAGTCTGTCTCAGAGAGAGTCAGAGTGCGTCACAGTGTGTCACAGTCTGTCAGGGAATGTCACAGTTTGCCTCAGAGGGTGTCAGAGAAAGACAGAGAATGTTAGAGAGGATCATAGTGTGACTCAGAGATAGTCAGAGAGAGTCAGAGAGTGTCACAGTGTGTCTCAGAGTGTCAGAGAGAATCACATAGTCTCACAGTGTGTCTCAAAGTGTCAGAGATAATCAGAGAGCGTCACAGTGTGTCTAAGAGAGTGTCATAGTGTGTCACAGTCTGTCAGAGAGGGTCACAATGTGTCATAGAGAGTGTCTGAGAGGGTCAGAGAGTGCCACTGTGTGTCACAGAGAGTCTCACACTGTGTATCAGCGAGTGTAACAGTGTGTCACAGTCTGTAAGAGAAGGTTACAGTGTATTTCAGAGTGTGTCAGAGAGTCACAGTGAATCATACTGTGTCTCAGAGAGGGTCAGTGTTTGTTTCAGAGAGGGTCACAGTCTGTCAGAGAGTGTTACAGTGTTTCTCAGAGACTGTCAGAGAGTGTCACACTGTGTCACAGTGTGTCTCATAGAGTCAGAGAGTGTCACTGTGTGTCTAAGAGAGTGTCAGAGAGCGTCAGAGTGTCACAATATGCCTCAGAGATTGTCAGAGAAAGTCAGAGAATGTCATTGTGTGTCATCGTCTTAGAGAGAATCATAGTGGGACTCAGAGATAGTCAGAAAGTGTCACAGTGTGTCTTAAAGAGTGTTACAGTGTCACAGAGAATTTCACCATGTGTCAGAGTGTGTCACAGTCGATCAGAGAGTGTTACAGTGTGTCAGGGAGTGCCACAGTCTGTCACAGTCTGTCAGAAAGTGTCACATTGTGTCTCAGAGAGTGTCAGTGAGGGTCTGCGAATGTCACAGCGTGTCTCAAAGTCTCAGAGAGTCACAGAGTGTCACAGTGTGTCTCAGAGCGTCAGAGCGAGACAGAGAGTGTCACAGTGTGTCTAGGAGAGCGTTACAGTGTGTCTGAGAGCGGGTCAGAGTGTGCCACAGTCTGTCAGAGAGTGTCACAGTGTGTCAGCGCCGGCCACACACCGGCGCCTGCCTGACCCTCACTGCCGTCCACACACCGCTCCCAGCCTGACCCTCACTGCCATCTGCACACCACTCCCAGCCTGACCCTCACAACCATCCACAAACCGTCCCCAACCTGACCCTCACCGCCGTCCACACACCGCTCCCAGCCTGACCCTCACTGCCATCTGCACACCGCTCCCAGCCTGACCCGCACAACCATCCACTAACCGTCCCCAACCTGACCCTCACTGCCGTCCACACACCGCTCCCAGCCTGACCCTCACAACCATCCACAAACCGTCCCCAACCTGACTCTCACCGCCGTCCCACACCGCCCCAGCCTGACCGTCACTGCCATCCACACACCACCACCAGCCTGTCCCACACCGCCATCCCGCACCGCTCCAGCCTGACCCACACTACCGTCCACCAACACCCCCAGCCTGACTCCACCGCTGTCCACCAACCGCCGCCAGCCTGACCCCCACCGCCGTACAACACTGCCACAGCCTGACCCACACCACCGCCCATACTCCGCTCCTAGCCTGACCCTCACCACCGTCCACACACCGCCACCAGCCTGACCCTCACCGCCACCCACACACCGTCTCCAGCATGACCCTCATTGCCACCCGCACACTGCCCATGGCCTGAAACCCACTGCCGTCCACACACCGCACCCAGTCTCACCCTCACCGCTGTCTACACACCGCCTCCAGCCTAGCATTCTCCACCGTCCACAAACCATCCCAAGCCTGACACTCACCACCGTCCACACACAACCACCAGCCTGACCCTCATCACCACCCACACACTGACCCCAGCCGGATGCTCAACATCGCTCACACACCATCCCCAGGCTTACCCATATTGACGCCGAACACACCGCCCCCAGCCTGACCCTCACCACCTCCCACACACTGACCCCAAATTGACCCTCACCGCCATCCAACACCGCCCCCAGCCTGAACCTCACCACCATCCACACACTACCCCCAGCCTGACCACCACTGCCGTCCACTCTCTGCACCAAACCTGATCCCCACCGCTGTCCACTCACTACCCCCAGCCTGACCCTCACCACCATCCACACACCGCCCCTAGCCTAACCCACACCGCCATCAATGCACCACCCCCAGCCTGACCCTCACCACTGTCCACCAACCGCCCCAGCCTGACCCTCACCACCGTCCACACACTGCCCCCAGCCTGAACTTCACCACCATCCACACACCGCCCGCAACCTGACCCTCACCGCCGTCCGCACACCACCCCCAGCCTGACCCTCACTGCTGTCCACACACCGCCCCCAGCCTGACCCTCACCACCATCCACACACCGCCCCCAGCCTGAACCTCACCACCGTCCACACGCCGCACCCAGCCTGACCTGCACCATCATACACACATCAACCCCAGCCTGACCCTCACTAACATCCACACGCCGCGCCCAGCCTGACCCGCACCATCGTACACACACCTCCCCCAGCCTGACCTGCACGGCCATCCAAACGCCGCCCCAGACTGAACCTCACCACGATCCACACACTACCCCCAGCCTGACGACCACCGCTATCCACTCTCTGCACGAAACCTGATCCCCACTGCTGTCCACACATCACCCCCAGCCTGACCTTAATCACTATCCACACATCGGCCCCAGCCTGAACCTCACCACCGTCCACACGCCGCCCCAAGCCTGACCCGCACCATCGTACACACACCGTCCCCAGCCTGACCTTCACTACCATCCACTCACCGCCTGCAGCCTGACCCCCACTGTCATTCACACGCCAACACCAGCCTGATCCTCTCCTCCGAACACACACCAACCCCTGCCTGACACCCACCGTCACACCACACTGCCACCAACCTGACACCCACCACTACCCAACTCCACCTCTAGCCTGAACCTCACGGCCATCCACACACTACCCCCAGCCTGACACTCACCGCAGTCCACACACCGCCCCCAGGATGATCCTCACCAACATCCAGACACCGTTCCCAGCCTGACACTCAATGCCGTTCACACACCGCCCCCAGTCTGACCCTCAACGCCATCTACACACCACCCCCAGCCTGACCTTCACTGCCGTGTACACGCCGACCCCAGTCTGCCCCTCACCACTGTCCACCAACCGCCCCCTGCCTGACACCACCGTTGTCCAACACTGCCACAAGCCTGACCCACACGGCCGCCCACACACTGCCCCTAGCATTATCCTCATGCGCTGGCCCCACACACTACCCACAGCATGATCCTCACTGAGAATACACAACGCCCCGAGCCAGACCTTCACCACCGCCCACACGCCGCCCCCAGCCTGACGCTCACTGCCGTCCAACACTGACCCCAGCCAGACCCTCACCACCGCCCATACGCCGCCCCCAGCCTGTCCCTCACCGCCGCCGAAACACCGCCCCCAGCCTGACCCTCACTGCCGTCCACACGCTGCCCCGAGCCTGTCCCTCACTGCCATCCGCACACCGCCCCCAGCCTGACCCTCACTGCCGTCCACACGCTGCCCCGAGTCTGACCCTCACTGCCCTCCACACACCGCACCCTGCCTGACCCTGACTGCTGTCCACACGCTGCCCCCAGCCTGTCCCTCACAGTCATCTGCATACTGCCCGAGCCTGCCCCTCACTGCCGTCAACACACGGCCACCAGCCTGACCCTCACTAGCATCCAACACCATCACCATCCTGTCCCTCACCACTGTCCACACACCACCCCCAGCCTGACCCTCAACGCCACCCACACACCGTCACAAGCCTGACCCCCCACCGTCATTCACGCATCGACCACAGCCTGACGGTCCCCTCCAATAACACACCACCACCTGCCTGACATCCAACACTACTCAACATCGCCCCCAGCCTGAAACTCACCGCCGCCCACACACCACCCCCAGCCTGAACCCCACCGCCGTCCACACACCGCACCCAGCCTGATACCCACCGCCACCCAACACCACCCCAGCCTGACCCTCACCGCAGTCCACACAACAGCCCCAGCGTGAAGCACACCACCGTCCAGACACTGTTCCCAGCCTGACACTCAACGCCATTTACACACCACCCCCAGCCTGACCTTCACTGCCGTGTACACGGTGACCCCAGCCTGACCCTCACCACTGTCCACCAACCGTCCCCAGCCTGACACCACTACCATCCAACACTGCCACAAGCCTGACCCGCACCAACGCCCACACAACGCCTCTAGCTTTATCCGCACTGCCGTCCAGGCACCACCCACAGCATGACCCTCACCAAGAACACTCAACGCCCCAGGCCAGACACTCATCACCGCTCACACACCGCCCCGAGCCCGATGCTCAATGTCGTCCAACACTGACCGAAGCCTGAAGCTCACCGCTGTCCACACACCGTACCCTGCCTGACCCTTACTGCCATCCACACACTGCACCCAGCCTAACCCTCACTGCCGTCCACACACTGCACCCTGCCTGTCCCTCAATGCCTTCCGCACACCACCCCCAGCCTGACCCTCACCGCTGTCAACACAGCGTCCCCAGGCTGAATCTCACAGCCGTCCAGCACCGCCCCAGCCTGACCCTCACTACCGTCAACACACCGCCACCAGCCTGTCCCTCACCGCCGTCCAACACCATCAGCAGCCTCTCCCTCACCACCATCCACACACCGCCCATAGCCTGACCCTCACTGCCACCCACACATCGCCTCCAGCCTGAACCTCCCCGCCATCCACAAACCGCACCCAGACTGACCCTCACCGCCATCTACACACTGCCCCCAGCCTGACACTCTCCACCGTCCACACACCACCCCAGCCTGACCCTCACCACCACCCATACACCGCCCACAGAATGACCCTCACTACCGTCCACACACCGGCACCAACCTGACCCTTACTGCCGTCCACACACCACCCCAAAGCTGACTCTCACTACTGCCCACACACCGTCTCCAGCCTGTCCCTCTCCGCCGTCAACCAACCACCCACCGCCTGATCCTCACTGCCATCCATTACGCCCCAGCCTGACCCACACTGCCGTCCAATAATGCCCCAGCCTGAACCTCACCACCGTTCAATAATGCCCCCGCCTGAACCTCACCACTGTCCAATAGTGCCCCAGCCTGACCCTCACTGTTGTCCAATAATGCCCCAGCCTGACCCTCACTGCCGCCCAAACACCGGCCCTAGACTTATCCTCACAGCCGTTCACACTCCACCCCCAGCCTGACCCTCACCTCCATCCACACACAGTCCCCAGCCTGTCCCTACTGCCATCGGCATACCACCCCCAGCCTCACCCTCACCACCGTCCAACACCATCCCAAGCCTTTCCCACACGCTGCCCGCAGCCTGACCCTCACTGCCGATCAAAAACCGTTCCCAACCTGACCCACACCACCGTCCACCAAACATCCCCCGCCTGACCCCACCGCTGTCCACCAACCGCCCCCAGTTTGACCCTCACCACCGTCCAACACCGCCACAAGCCTGACCCTCACCGCCGCCCACACACCGCCCCTAGTCTTATCCTCACTGCTGTCCACACACAAATCCCCGAGCCTGACCCTCACCACCGCCCATACACCGCCCCCAGCTTGACCCTCACCGCCACCCACACACCATCTCCAACCTGACCCTCACTGCCGTCCAACAATGACCACTCCTGACCCTCACCACCAGCCACACACTCCCCAGCCTGACCCTCATCGAGTTCGAACACACCCTCCCAAGCCTGTCCCTCACAGTCGGCCACATGCTGCCCTCAGCCTGACCCTCACTACCGTCCACAAACCGTTCCCAACCTGAACCTCACTGCCGTCCCTGACCGCCCCAGCCTGACACTCACCGCTGTCCACACACCGCCACCATCCTGACCCTCACTGCCGTCCACACACCGCACCCAGCCTGCCACTCACCGCCGTCCACACGCCGCCACCAGCCTGTCCCTCACTGCCATCCACAAACCGTCCCCAACCTGATTCTCACCGCCGTCCCACACTGCCCCAGCCTTACCCTCACCGCCGTCCAACAACCGCCCCCAGCCTGACCCTCACCGCTATCAAACAACCGCCCCCGGCCTGACCCCCACCGCTGTCCAACACTGCCACAAGCCTGACCCTCACTGCTGTCCAATACTGCTCTAGCCTGACGCTCACTGCCGCCCACACACCGAACCTAGCCTTATCCTCACAGACGTTCACACACCATCCTGACCCTCACTGCCGTCCACACACTGTCTACAGCCTGACTCTCACCGCCAGCCAGCTACGCCCCAGCCTGACCCTCACCGCCGTGCACACTCCGCCACCAACCTGACCATCACCACTGATCAACACTGTCCTGAGTCTGACCCTCACCGCCGTCCACACACCGCCCCCAGCCTGACCCTCACCGCCATCCACACACCAACCCCAGCCTGACCCTCACTGCCATCTACACACCGCCCCCAGCCTGACCCTCACCACCATCCACCAACCACCCCAAGCCTGACCCCACCGCTGTCCGCCAACTGCTCCAGCCTGACCCCCACCGCCGACCAACGCTGCCACAAGCCTGATCCTCACGGCCGCCCACACATCGCCCCTAGCCTTATCCTCACCGCCGTCTACACACCGCCCCCAGACTAACCCTCATTGCCATCCACACACCGCCACCAGCCTATCCCTCACTGCCGTCCAACTCCGTCACCAGCCTGTCCCTCACCGCCGTCCACACAATACCCCCAGCCTGACCCTCACTGTCATTCACACAACGACCTCAGCCTGACCGTCCTCTCTGAACAAACACCACGCCCTGCCTGACACCCAACAGTAAGCGAGATATGCGGCTGTCCGGCCCCATCTCCGGCACTTTTATTTTCCCTGCCCAGGAACAAAGACACGGAGGAGTCTGTCCAAAACTTTTTCATTCAACTTTGCAAAGTCGGGTGCAGTTTCCCGTAGGTACACACACATGCATAATAATCTCCACACATTATATACACGTATATGTGGGCTGGGTCTCCTACTGCTGTCTTGACCAATGAGTGCTAGGGTTCCCCATTGTTTTCCTTATTTGGGTTCTGGTGCCTGCGATTATTTTGTTACTCACTTGGCCAATCAGTGTTCGAGCTCCCCGTTCTTTCCTTATATGGATGATGTTGTACAACTGTGGTTAAGGGCGGTCTCTCAGCTATCGAGGAAAGCTGTTACAATTGTTTCATTCATAAAAACATGGGGGAGGTCCGGCAACAGTTTCGAGTGTCTGCTTGTGTTTACTATAAGGTAGAAAAGACTAAAATGCAGCTAACCGTTTAAAAATTACACTACCCCCTACAAATCCCCCGTGTCTTTTCTTACGGCCTGTAATTTTTAAACCGTAAGTTTCTTCTCCAGGGCGTTTAATAACTCCCGACCTTGTTCATCAAACTGCCCGTCTCTAATACTACCCCCGCCCAAGAGGGATTCACGTTGTTCCATCTCGAGATTCATTCGTTCAACCTGCCCATAGGGAAGATCCCTCTTAGTAAGGGCGGTTTCGATCAGTCGTTGAGTTAATCCCCGGACGCAGGGAATAACACAACACCCAATGGCAGTGAGTACCCCTGCCACCACTATACATGAGACAAGAAAGGGAACGACCACCCCCGTCCATTTACCGAACCATGCTTCCAACCAGTCCGTGAGGCCAGAGTCGATGCCCGAGTTTTCGGCCAGTTCGTCCGCCAATGTGGTGAGTCAATCCAGGGCGTGGGTGATGGACCCATCAGGGGCTGTGTTGTTGCGGATGAAAGTGCAGCACTGAGTGCCTATCATGACACAAACACCCCCCTTCTCTGCCAACATCATGTCTAAGGCCAACCTATTTTCCCACGCCATCCTACTAGTGGCGTCCGGTTGTTCTGCTATTCCTTTCACTGCATCCCGGGTATAATTAATGAACCTCTGCTGATTGTAGTAAATATAATTAATCCAATCCACGTTCTTATTGATGGTCACCCACCAGAACAGTGACGACTCAAAACCCGCCGCTATGTGGTTCCTAGCCTTGTATTCATCAGGAACACCCCTGGGGACCCCTATGGCATCTAAATATATGTTATCATCGAAAGAGGTCTCCAAAGCTCTCTCAGGTCTTCCACTGGAACGGGGTTGCTCTTGTTTTTCGAATGCCAGGGTGAATGGGATGGCCAATTGAACGATTGCACAAGTGCCCGTCCATTTTCGGGGCAAAGTCGGTCGCAGAACCCTCCCACCACAGTACCACCAGAGGTCTGCCCTAGGCACTTGAATGTGGGAGTAATTCCCGCCCCCGGTAGTTTCATTGACCAGCCGAATTGATCCGCTGCACTTGTCAAATGTCCCCACATCGTTGTCCCACTGTAGTCCCGTCCGAGAGACGCAGGCTTGGTGCGTACCCGTTACCCCTGAGAATGATGGCGGGCGGGGCGCCCCCTCAGACCTGACGGGCGGAAACTTCAAACTCAAGGGTCGACAAGTGGAGTCGTTCCAGGCCTCTCGGTCCTGGTACAGCCTTATCATGCAGTCCAAGGCTCGTGGGTGTTTCTCCCATCCCAGCGGGAATGGGACCACCTGAGGGTTAGGGCGGGCACTCGTGCATGCGTAGCAATCACTCTTTTTCATGCTCCTCACAGTATATTTGACCCATTCCAACCAGGCATTCGCCTCCCCGTATCCCGTTTCTATTTCAAAGGTCTTTTCCAAATCCGTCACCTCAATTATTCTAATCTTTTCCTGCTCATCGGTGGCGGATGAGCCCCCAGACTCAGCTTCAATGATCGTGATATACGTGCAGCACAGCTGCAACCCCTCCTGTCCTGCCTGGCCCCCAACCCTAATACCCAGTATTGTTCCATTAAGGCTCGCTCCGTTGTTTCCCAAGTTCTTTATGGTCAGATAGAGCGGATTGCACTGATTCTGCCCACAATCCCGTCCAGGGGTGATGGGATCACGGACAACTGACACCATAGCCTGGACCCCGGGGCTGGAGGCCTATGTATGCCTTCCCTACCATGCAATTGTAATACTAACGTCTGACCCTGGAATCCCCTTTCTCTCTCTAGGTTCCGTTTAGTTTGATTCAGTTCACTTTTAGTCCTGCAGGGCACCAACCCACATAGGTCTAAGCTAAATGTCTGTGTTGGCTTGTTGGCAAGCACGGAGATGGAGAACCACTGACGGTCCTCTACTTGTTTTTTCCGGAGGCCAAATTGGGTAACACGCACACTATGACCCAGCCCAAGGATAATGGCATAGCAAGTTAACAATACGATTGACTGCATTTTGTCGCGACACCTGTAGCCAGAGGGCACAGTTCCTTTAGACTCGCCAAAGTCCGATTAGTTTGTTCTCAGGGTCTCTGTTCCTTAGATGCCTTTGTCAGAGAGGTTCGTTCGTCCTCCGTCGGTTGTGGCACTGGTCCCTTGACTCGAGTGTAATGTGTCCAGCCCTTTTCGGCTGTACGGACAGCCGTTTCGGTCGACAAAAGTACCAGGAAGGGACCGTCCCAACTTGGTTCGAGGGTACGTTGCTTCCAGCTTTTAATCAGGACCCACTGACCCGGCTTGACGGTGTGCACCGCAAACTCGAGGGGCGGCGTCTGTGCCAAAAGTCCCTGTTGGCGTAAACGAGATAGAGCAGACCCCAGAGCCACCACATATTTTTGCACAAACATATCCCGAGACTCGAATACAGGGGGTTCCCCCTTCGGCCCATGGAACGGGAGGTCAAACAGCATTTCGAAAGGGGAGACGCCCAAATCCCGCCTTGGCTGGGTGCGAATTTGCAATAGGGCAAGGGGTAGGCATTTGGTCCAAGGCAGGCCGATTTCACTAGTGAGTTTGGTTAGCTGCTTTTTGATGGTCTGGTTCATTCTTTCGATCTTGCCCGAGGAGGGGGGATGCCAGGGGGTGTGCAAATCCCAGTTAATCCCCATTGCTTGCACTACATTCTGGAGGACGGTCGAGGTGAAGTGGCTCCCCTGGTCAGAGTCAATAGCGCGGCATAGCCCAAATCGTGGGATGATTTGTTCGAGTATAATTTTGCTAACCTGAGTTGCCGTTGCCGTGGCAGTGGGGAAAGCTTCCACCCATCCTGTCAGGTGATCTACTATTACTAATAGATACTTCAGGCGACCTATGGGGCGGGGGGGGGGAGCTCAGTGTAATCTACCTGGACATACTCAAACGGCCTAAAGGCCGGACTCCTACCCCCTTGTCTTGCATGCTGCTGCAGCCCCCTTTTGTTAATCTTTCGACATGTTATGCAATCTCCTGTGACCTGCTTGGCTACCGTGTACAGACCAGGGTGGGCATATCGGCGCAGGAAGGCATCACACAGTGCCTGGGCGCCCCAGTGACCCCCTTGGTGTAGACGGGCAATAATGTCCCGCGTCAACGGTCGATTTAGTAGCTGGCGGCCATCGGGTAAGGTCCACTTCCCTTCCCTATCCTTTCTACCCCCCAGAGACGCAAGAAGAGTTTCTTCTTTGTCAGTAAACGTGGGGACTTCGGTAATTTCGGATATCTGGGGAATCCTTACCAGGCAGTTTATTACTTCCTTCCCCATCCCGGCCAATTTTGCTTGTTCATCTGCGAATTGATTCCCCAGGGTCTCTATTTTATCGTCTTTCTGGTGCCCTTTCACATGAACGACAGCAATCTCTTGTGGCAGCAACAAATCCTCCAAGATCATGGCTACTAGTTCCTCGTGGACCAACTCCTTTCCTCTACTATTTATCATTCCCCTTTCCGTCCAGATCTTCCCAAAGGTGTGTTCTACCCCAAAGGCATACTTAGAGTCAGTGTAGATTGTCCCGGCTATTCCTTTTAAATTCCTCAGAGCCCGGTGCAAAGCGTACAATTCGCACGTTTGTGCGGACCAGGCATTCGGTAGCCGTCCACTTTCCACTAATTCCCAACCAGTCTCACTAATGACTGCATAACCGTTGTGTCTGTTCCCATCTATCACTCGAGAGGACCCGTCAATGTACCACCGCCTTCCTGCATGTAAGGGGGTGTCCCTCAGATCTTCCCTCACTTTACTCTGGTACTCTATTATGTCTGAACAGCAGTGTTCCAGTTCCTCCTCCCCTTCCCCTTTCCAAAGGAAGTCCGCCGGGTTCTGGCAGCCCCCGACTTCTATTCGGAGGTCTTCTCGGTCTAACAATATGGCTTCATATTTCAGAATTCTCGAGTCAGTCAGCCACCTCCCGGCCTTCTGATTCAGGATGGCTCTAACCTGGTGGGGAGTAGTGACTGTCAAGGGGGCCCCGAAAGTCAACTTCCTGCTTTCCTCTACCAGCTTTGCCGTGGCTGCCACCGCTTGGACACACTCCGGCCACCCTCGGGAGACTGGATCCAGAATTTTTGACAGGAAAGCCACGGGCTTCCTTTCTCCCCCCCAATCCTGGGTCAATACTCCAAGAGCGGTTCCCTTTCTGGAGTTCACAAAGAGACGAAATGTCTTACTAAAATCTGGCAAGCTTAAAACAGGTGCGGTCATCAATTTTTCTTTTAGAATTCCAATTAACATTTTCTCCTCCTCCTCCCATTTTATTCTATTGGGTGCCTCCTCGATGAGTTTTAGGTACAAGTCTTTAGTAAGGGGGGCATAGTCATCTATCCATAACCGACAATAGCCTAAGAGTCCCAAGAACTTCCGCAACTCCCTCTTGGTTGTTGGGAGGCCTAGTTCGATTATTGCCCGCACTCTTTCTGGACTTATTCGTTTCTGTCCCTGGCTTATCAAGTGTCCCAGGTACTTAACCTCTTTCTCGACATATTGGAGCTTCTTCTGACTCACTCTTAACCCCTTCTCAGCTAGGTAATTTAACAGGGCATTAGTCCCAAGTAGGACATCCTCCTCCATGGGCCCGGATAAAAGGACATCGTCCACGTATTGTATAAGCTTAAGGGCCGGGGACAAGGTTAGTCCCTCCAATAATTGTTCCAGAATCTGCCCGAACAGAGTCGGGGACTCAGTGAATCCTTGGGGGAGCACGGTCCACCTGTACTGCTGTTTTCTACCAGTATCAGGATCCTCCCATTCAAAAGCAAAAAGATCCCTACTGTCCTTGTCCAGGGGACACGCCCAGAAGGCATCCTTTAAGTCTATAACACTAAACCAGCCGTGGTCCGGGGGTATTCGCCCCAGAATAGTGTATGGGTTCGGTACCACAGGGTGCCGTACTTGGACAATTTTATTTACTTCCCTTAGGTCTTGGACCATTCGGTAGCTCCCGTCCGACTTCCGGACCGGCAGGATGGGGGAATTGTATCGTGACATACAGAGCTCTACCAATCCATCTTTTATTAGGTCTTCCATAACTGTCTTCAGGCCCTGCCTCCCTTCCCAAGAGATGGGGTATTGGCGCACTCTGACGTCGGGGCTCTGGGGCTTTAATTTTACCTCCACCGGATGTCGAATTGCGAGTCCCCCCCGGTTCCCTTTGGCGACCCAAACCCTAGGGTCTATCTCTGTCAATCGGGACTCACTAAGGTATGACATGGTAACGGCTAATTCATCCTCTTCTCCCACTTCTGTTCGTAATCCGAAACGGACTATCAAATCCCGTCCCAACAACCCAAAGGGAAGATGGGGGAGGTGAAGGAGTTCCACCTGGAGCTCCTCTTCCTCCAGCCGCAAGGGTTGTGGTTCCAATATTTTCGCACTAAAAACCCCACCCTTAACTCCTGAAATGTTTAATGTTTTAGCTTGGAAGCCAACCCCCCTAGGATGGAGGGGAATTGAGAACCTGCCGGCGCCTGTGTCAACTAAGAAGGTAACATCTTGTCCAAATGGGCCCACCCGTAAATTTACCAGGGGTTCTTGGTAGGCCCGTGTTCCGATCCTCCCCTGACTTCCCTAATCCATTTGTTCACGCTCCATTTCATACATCCCTTCTCTTTCCCTTTTAAACTCTGGACAATCCCTTTTGAAGTGTCCCAGTTTCCCGCAATGGTAACATTCGGCCACATGAGGCCGCTCAATTCCATAAGATCCTCCTCTCTCACTTCTGCCCCGTCTCGCTTCTCTCCCTCTCCAACTTTTGTTCGACGTTCCTCTTTCCACCCCATAACCTCCCTCCCCCATTCCGGTGGACTTACAAGCTTCCCGTACGGCTGCCACCATCATTTTTGTCTTCTGTTTCTCCCTTATTACATCCCTCTGAACGTACAACTTCTGTGCTTCCCGTAATAAGTCTGCAACATCTTTTTCAGCCCTATCCTCCACTTTCTGTAATTTCTTCTGAATGTCAGGCCATGACTTAGTCACAAAGTGCACCTTAAGCATGCCCTTGCCTATTTCCCCATCAGGGTCTAAACCTGAATACTTCCGCATGGACTCCCGCAAACGGTCTAAAAACTCACTCGGGGATTCATCCTTTTTCTGTCCAACTTCGAATGCTTTCGCTAAATTCCGCTGTTTGGGCACACAGGTTTGGATCCCCCTGATTATAAGGCTTCTGAGATCTGTCATATTGGCCCGTCGCCCCGCCTCGTTATGATCCCACCGGGGGTCCTCTAAGGCGTACTTCTGCTCTCCACGCTGAGGGCCGTCCTGATGCTCCCTATCCCAAATGGCCATTGCACTATTCCGGATCATAACAATTTCATCGTAATTAAATAGTATTCTCATCATGGCCTGCAGTTCAGCCCATGTGTATATACTGGGCCCCAGAAATTAGTCCAGTTGTTATCCCACACTGATGGCGTCGTCCAGTAGACGGGGTAGTTCATTACGGAGTTGCCGGATATCCCCAGAATTTAAAGGTTGTACTACGAACCCGGTCCGTTCGTTCCCAAACGGCACCTCTCGTAAGGGGTTCAGCTGTTCAATATTGTCACTCCTACCAGCTCTCAATTCCTCTTCTCGACCTTTCCGCATCTCGAGTCGGACTGATTTCCTAGTGCCTGGGGTGGGTTCTGCGCCGCCTCCTGTGCCCCCCCCCCCCCCCCCCACCAGCAGTCCCTGCCTCACTGGTCGTAGCCTGCTGGGAATCGGATTTATCCGTCGCAGGAGGGAGGTCCGCGCTGGACGCCTGGTCGTGCGCGGGTGGTATATACGGCGGCGGGGCGGACGGTGGCAAACTGTCGGTGAGGATGTCCCAAGACTTCTGGGGCTTCCTCGGGTCTGTTTGGGGAATCAGAGGATAGAGACGCATGGGACTGTCGCCGTCGCCCGCCAACCAGGCGGCGGCGTATTTGCTCTCTTCTGGGTCAAACGGTTGTTTTCTGTTAACATATACATTTAGGATTTGACACACCCAGTCTTCATCAGACCCATACTCGGGCCAAACTACCGAGGGGGCGCGGATAGGTTCTTTGGTCCATATAAAACAACAATATTTTATCATGCTCTCTTTCTTTAAGTCCTTCGTTCTACTACTGTGCGTCCATAGACTTAACGTCCGACCTAATGGACTATCGGGGGGTATTTCTTTCCCATTTGCAGTCTTCCCTGACTTCTCCTTAGTAAATCTAGAAGTCTGATTTCCCATGGTCTATCTTCGGTCCTGGTCTTAAACGCCTAAAACGTTTTCACAGATGACCGTCAAAACCACAACTTCCCGTGGTTTATCTTCGGTCCTGGTCTTAAACGCCTAAAACGTTTTCACAGGTGACCGTCAAAACCACAATTCCCCGTGGTTTATCTTCGGTCCTGGTCTTAAATGCCTAAAACGTTTTCACAGATGACCGTCAAAACCACGCGGTCAACAAGGAAGAACAAAAGAAACTCTCTTACCTTGATCCGTGCACGGAGTTGTCTGGCCTTTTTAAATGTGTGTACCCCCGTGTATAGTCACTAACCGGTCGTCCCAACACTCGTCCGTGTGGTCCTTTTCCAGGATTCAAAATTATTTTTAAATGAGCCGGGTCACATCCTCTCTTGTCCGACGGCCAACAGACCAAGCTGATCAGTGAGAAGTATAAATATATACTAGACGCGTCTTTGTTGTGATCAGGCTTGATCCGTGAGCCGAAGAGACTTCCCCCCCCCCCCCCCGGCAATAATTATTTCATCCCGGACGAGCCCCCAATTGTGCGAGATATGCGGCTGTCCGGCCCCATCTCCGGCACTTTTATTTCCCTGCCCAGGAACAAAGACACGGAGGAGTCTGTCCAAAACTTTTTCATTCAACTTGCAAAGTCGGGTGCTGTTCCCACAGGTACACACACAAGTATAGTAATATCCACGCATTATATACACGTATATGTGGGCTGGGTCTCCTACTGCTGTCTTGACCAATGAGTGCTAGGGTTCCCCATTGTTTTCCTTATTTGGGTTCTGGTGCCTGCGATTATTTTGTTACTCACTTGGCCAATCAGTGTTCGAGCTCCCCGTTCTTTCTTTATATGGATGATGTTGTACAACTGTGGTTAAGGGCGGTCTCTCAACTATCGAGGAAAGCTGTTACAATTGTTTCATTCATAAAAACATGGGGGAGGTCCGGCAACAGATTCGAGTGTCTGCTTGTGTTTACTATAAGGTAGAAAAGACTAAAATGCAGCTAACCGTTTAAAAATTACACTACCCCCTACAAAAGTCCACACACTTAGTCGCCTGAGGCGGGAAATGAACCCAGGTCTCTGGCGCTGTGAGGCAGCAGTGCTAACCACTGTGCCACCGTGCCGCCCACTAGCTGTAAGAGAGAGAGAGAGGGGTGAGAGAGAGAATGGGTGAAAGAGAGCGTGGGCCTGAGAGAGAGGGGGTCAGAGAGAGAGAGGGTGAGAGAAAGAGAGGGGCTGAGTGAAAGAGAGGGCCTGAGAGAGAAGGGGTGAAAGAGAAGGGGTTAGAGAGACAGGTGTAAGAGAGAGAGAGGGGTGAGGGAGAGAAAAAAGTGAGATAGAGAGAGGGGGTGCGAGAGAGAGAGAGGGGTGAGAGAGAGGCGGGTTGAGAGAGGGGTGAGAGAGAGGGTGAGAGAGAGAATGGGTGAGAGAGATGGAGGGCCTGAGAGAGGGGGGTGAGTGAGAATGGGTCAGAGAGAATGGGTGAGAGAGAGAGGGGATGAGAGAGAGGGGAGAGAGAGGAGGGTGAGAGAGGGTGTGTGTGAGAGTGAGGGGGTAGAGCGAGAGAGAGATTGTGAGAGAGAGGGGAGAGATGAGAGAGAGCGGGATGAGAGAGAGGGTGGGAGAGAGAGAGGGTTTTGAGAGAGGGGGTTGAGAGAAAGGGGGTGTGAGAGAGGGGAGAGAGAGAGGAGGGTGAGAGAGGATGTGTGATAGAGAGAGAGTGAGGGGGTGAGAGCGAGAGAGATTGTGAGAGAGAGAGGGTGTGAGAGAGAGGGAGAGATGAGAGAGAGAGCGGGGTGAGACAGAGAGGGGGTTGAGAGAGTAACAGTGAGAGGGTGAGAGATAGAGGGTGTGAGAGTGAGGAGAGAGAGAGAGTGAGGGTGTGTGTGAGAGAGAGGGAGGGTGAGAGAGTGAGGGGGTGAGAGAAAGAGGGGTTGAGAGAGATGGTCTGAGAGAGAGAGAGGGTTGACAGAAACGGGAGGTGAGAAAGAGCGGGGTGAGAGAGTGAGGGGTGAGAGAGAAAGGGGGCTGAGAGACAGAGGGGTTGAGGAAAGAGGCTGAGAGAGAGAGGGATGACAGAGAGAGGTGAGACAGAGGGGTGAAAGAGAGGAGATGAGAGAGAGGGGGTGAGAGAGAGGGGTTTAGAGAGAGAGGGTGAGGGGAAGAGAAGGGGAGAGAGGGGGAGTGGGGAGAGGGGGAGAGGTGTCAGAGAGAGGGAGTGAGAGAGATAGAGGTGAGACAGTTGGGGGTGAGAGAGTTAGAGGGGGTGAGGGGGCGAGGTGAGAGTTGGAAGGGTGAGAGAGAGACGGGTGAGAGAGAGACGGGTGAGAGAGAGAGGGGTGAGAGGGAGGGGTGAGAAAAGGGGGGATGAGAGAGGGGATGAGAGACAGGGGGGTGGGAGAGAGAGAGTGAGGGGGTGACAGAGACAGAGTATGTGAGAGAGGGGAGAGATGAGAGAGAGAGTGGGGTGAGAGAGAGGGGTGTGAGAGAGAAAGAGGGCTGCGAGAGGGAGGGGAGTGAGAAAGTGAGAGACAGTGAGAGGGTGAGAGAGAGAGGGTGTGAGAGAGAGAGGGGAAAGAGAGAGAGAATGGTGGCGAAAGAAAGAAGGGATGAGAGAGAGGGGTGAGAGAGAGGGAGAGAGATGTAGAGAGAAGGGGAGAGAGGGGGAGTGGGAATGGGCGGAGAGGTGTCAGAGGGAGGGGTGGAAGAGTTAGAGGTCAGAGAGAGGGGGGCTAGAGAGTTAGAGGGATGATGGAGGGTTAGAGGGGTGAGAGAGAGAGTGGCGAGAGAGAGCGGGGAGGTGAGAGAGGAGGGGTGAGAGAGAGAGAGGTGAGAGACAGAATGGATGAGAGAGAGGTGTAAGAGAGAGAGAGGGTGAGAGAGAGAGAGGGAGTGAGAGAGAGAGGTGCAAGAGACGAGATCAGAGAGGGGGGTGAGAGAGACAGGGTGAGAGAGGGGAGAGAGAAGAGGAGAGGGGGGGAATGGGGAGAGGGCGGGGAGGTGTCAGAGAGAAGGGGTGAGAGACATAGAGGTGAGAGAGTTAGAGAGATGAGAGAGTTAGAGGAGTGAGAGAGAGGGGGCGAGGTGAGAGATAGAGGGGTGAGAGAGAGAGATGGGTGAGAGAGGGAGACAGGTGAGAGAGAGGGGTGAGAGAGGGGTGAGAGAAAAGGGGGTTGAGAGAGGGGATGGGAGAGAGAGGAGTGAGAGAGAGAGGGGCTGACAGAGAGAGTGTCAGAGAAAGAGTGTGAGAGCGCGGGGAAGAGATGAGAGAGAGAGAGAGAGCGGGGTGAGAGAGAGAGTGGTGTGAGAGAGAAAGGTGGCTGACAGAGGAGGGTAAGAGAGAGAGGGGTGGTGAGAGAAAGAATGGATGAGAGAGAGGGGGTGAGAGAGGGAAAGAGAGAGCGAGGGAGAGAGAGGGCGAGAGGATGGGAGTGGGGAAAGGGCGGTGAGGTGTCAGAGAGAGGGGGTGAGAGAGTTAGAGGTCAGAGAGAGGGAGCGAGAGAATTAGAGAGATGAGGGAGGGTTAGAGGGGTGAGAGAGAGAGAGAGGTGTAAGAGAGAGAGGAGTGAGAGAGAGAATGGGTGAGAGAGATAGAGAGCCTGAGAGAGAGACGTGAGAGAGAGAGAGAGGCTGAGAGAGAGGGGGTGATAGAGGGCGTGATAGAGAAAGGGTGAGAGAGAGGTGTAAGAGAGAGGGGTGTGTGAGAGAGAGGGGCTTGAGAGAGAGGGGGAGAGAGAGGGGGTGGAGAGAGAGGAGGTTGAGAGAGAGGGCGTTTGAGAGAGTTGGGGGTGTTGAGAGGGGGTGAGAGAGAGGTGGTGTTGGAGAGACAGAGGGTGAGAAAGTGGGTGTGGGGTGGTGTGAGAGATAGGGGGCTGAGAGAGAGAGAGGGCTGAGAGAGAGAGAGAGAGGTTGTGAGAGAGTAAGAGAGTGAGGGGGTGAGAGAGAGGGAAGAGAGAGAGAGGATGACAGGTAGAGCGGGATGAGAGGGAGAGGGTCTGAGAAAGAGATAGAATGATGAGAGAGTGGCCGTGAGAGAGAGAGAGAGGTGAGGAAGAAAGGAGAAAAAGAGTGAGGGGGGTGAGAGGTGAGAGTGGGTAGTGAGAGAGAGGACTACGAGAGAGGCGGGTGTGAGAGCGAGGTGTGAGAGAGACGGGGTTGAGAGAGAGGGATGAGAGAGAGTGGTGAGAGAGAGAGAGGTGAGAAGGGAGGGGTGAGAGAGAGAGGGGCTGTGAGAGAGAGGGGGTAAGAGAGAGAGAGGCACCGAGAGAGTGTGCCTGAGAGAGAGGGGGAAGAGAGAATGGGTGAGAGAGAGAAGGTGAGAGAGAGACAGGTGCGAGAGAGAGAGAGGTTGGTGTGAGAGAGAGGGGATACGAGAGAGAGGGGGTGAAAGAGAGGGGTGAGAGAGGGGGGAGAGAGAGGGAGTGAAAGAGAGAGGTGAGGGGGGAGAGAGGGGGAGAGATGAGGGAGTGAGGAGAAGGGGTGAGTGGGTGTGAGAGAGTGATGGGGCGAGAGCGAGGGGTGAGAGAGCGAGAGGTGAGAGAGAGGGGTGAGGGAGAGAGGTGTGGGAGATAGAGTGGGGTGTGAGCGAGAGAGGGGGTATGAGAGAGAGGTATGTGAGAGAGAGGGGTTGAGAGAGGGTGAGAGAGCGGTGTGAGAGAGATAGTGGGGTAAGAGACAGTGGGGTGTGAGAGAGCGAACGAGAGGGGGGTGAGAGTGGTGTGTGAGAGAGAGGGGGATGAGACAGAGGGGATGAGAGAGAGGGTGTGAGAGAGAGGGATAAGAAAGAGAAAGTGGAGAGAGAGAGAGACGGGAAAGAGAGAGAGGGTGTGTGTGTGTGAGAGAGAGAGAGTGGGATGAGAGAGGAAGGGGTCGAGAGAGATAGGGGTGACAGAGAGGGGGTGGGAGAGAGAGAGGGGGGTGAGAGAGAGCGGGGGTGAAAGAGAGGGGGCTGAGAGAGGGGGAGAGAGAGAGTGGGGAGAGGGCAGAGACGTGTCAGAGAGAGGGAGTGAGAGAGTTAGAGGTCAGAGAGAGAGGGAGGGGGTGAGAGAGAGAGGGGGGCTGTGAGAGAGATCAGGGTGGGAGAGACTGGGAAGAGAGAGAGGCGCTGAAAGAGAGAGGGGCTGTGAAAGAGAGGGTGAGGAATAAGGAGTCAGCGAGAGAGCTAGGGAGAGAGAGGTGAGAGGGAGAGGGGTGTGTGAGAGAGGGGTGTGATTGAGACTGGGGGTGAGAGAGATGGGTGAGAGAGAAGTGGGAGAGAGAAGGGGTGAGAGAGAAAGAGGTGAGAGAGAGAGGAGTGTAAGAGTGAGTGGGGTGAGAGTGGGGTGTGAGCGAGAGGGCTGAGAGAGAGGCGGGTGTGAGAGAGAGGGGTAAGGGAGAGGGTGTGGGAGTGTGAGAGACGGGGATGAGAGAGAGAGGGTGAGAGAGAAAGAGAGTTGTGAGAGTGAGAGTGTGTAAGAGAGTGAGAGGGCTGAGAGAGAGGTTGTGAGAGAGTGAGAGAGAGTGAGGAGGTGAGAGAGAGGGAAGAGAGAGAGGAGATGACAGGTAGAACGGGATGAGAGAGAGACACAGGGTCTGAGAAAGGGATAGCGTGGTAAGAGAGAGCGGGCGTGAGAGAGAGAGGGTGAGAGAGAGAAGGGGTGAGAAAGAGGGGACTGTAAGAATGAGAGGCTTGAGAGTAGGGTGTGAGAGAGAGGGTTGAGAGAGAGAAGGGGTGAGAGAGAGGGGAGTGTAAGAGTGAGAGGGGTGAGAGTGGGGTGTGAGAGTGAGGGCTGAGAGAGAGGCGGGTGTGAGAGAGAAAGGGTTGAGAGAAAGAGGTATGAGAGAGAGGGGCTGCGAAAGAGAGGGGACAGAGAAGGGGTGAGAGAGGGAGGAGCTGAGAGATAGAGCGGGTCTGAGAGAGAGGGGGTGAGAGAGAGGGGGATGAGAGAGAGGGTAAGAGAGAGAGGTGTGTGAGAGAGTGAGTGATCAGAGACAGAGGGGTGAGAGAGAGAGGTGTGTGAGTGAGAGGGGGTAAGAGACAGACGGTTGAGAGAGGGAGGGGTGAGAGAGAATGGGTGAGAGAGAAGGGGGCGAGAGAGAGCGCGTTAAGAGAGAGTGTGGTTAGAGAGAGAGGGCTGAGAGAGAGGGTGAGAGAAAGAGAGGAATGAGGGAAAGGGAGTGAGAGAGAAGTGGGGAGAAAGAGAGTGAGAGAGAGAGACGGGTAAGAGAGAGGGAGGTGAGAGAAAGAGGGGTGAGAGAGAGAGGCTGTGAGAGAGAGGGGCTGCAAAAGTGAGGGTGAGGGAGAAGGGGTGAGAGAGAGAGAGGTTGAGAGAGAGGTGAGAGAGAGAGACGAGTAAGAGAGGGAGAGATCGGCGTGGAAGAGAGCGCGGGTGAGAAAGAGACATGGGGTGAAAGAGAGAGACAGGCTGAGAGAGAGAGAGGGTGAGAGAGGGTGTGAGAGAGAGGGTATGAGACAGATGGGATGAGAGAGAGGGTAAGAGAGAGAGAGGTGAGAGAGAGGGATGGGAGATAGAGCGAGGGGTGCGGGGGGGTGAGAGGGAGGGGATGAGAGAGAGGGGTTGAGATAGAGGGGGTGAGAGAGACAAGGGTGAGAGAGAGGGGGGTGAAAGAGAGGGGATGAGAGAGAGAGGTGTAAGACAGAGAGGGGTGAGTGAGGAAGGGGCTGAGAGAGAAGGGGTGAGAGAGATGGGGTGAGACAGGGAAAGGTAAGAGACAGAGGGGTATGAGAGAGCGAGGGTGAGAGAAAGGAAGGGTGTGTGAGAGAGGGGTGTGTGTGAGAGAAGGAGTGTTAGAGAGAGAGAGCCTGAGAGAGAAGGGGTGAGTGAGAGAGGATGAGAGAGAGAGGTGTGAGAGAGAGGGGTGTGACAGAGAGAGGGGGTGAGAGAGAGGGGGGAGAGAGAGGGGATGAGAGATAGAGCGGGGAGAGAGTGAGAGAGGGGGTGACAGTGAAAGGGCGTGGGGAGAGAGAGAGACGGTGAGAGAGAAGGTGTGAGAGAGGAGGGGTTAAAGATTGGAATGTGAGAGAGAGAGGGGGCTGAGAGAAAGAGAGTGCCTGAGAGACAGGGGGTGGGGGGGAGGGGTGAGAGAGAAGGTGTGTGAGAGAGAGGTGTGCGAGAGAGAGACGGTTAAGAGAGACAAAGGGTGTGTGTGAGAGAGAGAGGGGTGAGAGAGAGGGGGTGAAAAAGAGAGGTGGTGAACGTGAGAGGGGGTGAGAGAGAGAGGGGTGAGAGAGAGGGGAGTGTGAAAGTGAGGGGGGTGAGAGAGGGGTGTGACAGAGAGAGTTGAGAGAGAGGGGGATGTAGAGAGAGGGGTGAGAGACGGGGGTGAGAGAGCAAGAGGGATGAGAGAGAGGCGTGAGACAGCGAGAGGGATGAGTGAGAGAGAGGGTTAAGAGAGAGAGGGTTGAGAGTGAGGGGGTGAGGGAGAGGGCGTCGGAGAGAACGGGTGAGAGAGAGAGTTGCGTGAGAGAGAGAGGGTAAGAGAGAGAAAGGAGTGAGAGAGGGGGTGATAGAGAGAGAGGTGTGAGAGAGAAGGGGGGTGAGAGAGAGGGGTGAAAGAGCGAAGGGGTGAGAAAGAGAGGTGAGAGAGGGGGCGTGTAAGAGTGAAAAGGGTGTGAGAGAGGGGTGTGAGAGAGAGGGCTGAGAGAGAGAAGGCGTGAGAGAGAGAGTAAGGTGAGAGAGGGGGGAGTGCAAGAGTGAGAGGGGTGAGATTGGGGTGTGAGAGAGTAGGCTGAGAGAGAGGCGGGTGTGTGAGAGAGAGGGTTGAGAGAAAGAGGTGCGAGAGAGACAGAGGGGCTGCGAAAGAGAGGGTGAGAGAGAAGGAGTGAGAGAGAGGGGCATGTGAGAGAGTGGTGAGAGAGAGGGAGGAGCTGAGAGATAGAGCGGGACTGAGAGAGGGGGGTGAGAGAGAGAGGGTGAGAGAGAGAGGTGTGTGAGAGAGTGGGGACTGCGAAAATGGTTGAGAGGGAAGGGATGAGAGAGAAGTGTGTGTGTGAGAGAGAGAGGTGAGAGGGGAGTGTGAGAGTGAGAGGGGTGAGAGAGAGGCGGGTGTGAGAGAGAGGGTTGAGAGAAAGAGGTGTGTGAGAAAGAGGGGGCTGCGAAAGAGAGGGTGAGAGGGAAGGGGTGAGAGAGAGGGGGTGAGAGAGAAGGGGTGAGAGAGAAGGTGTGAGAGAAAGATGTTGAGAGAGAGGTGTGTGAGAGAGAGATGGGTAAGAGAGACAAGGGGTGTTTGTGAGAGAGGTGAGAGAGAGAGGGATGCGAGAGAGAGGGGTGAGGGAGAAAGAGGGGTGAGGGACAGAGTGAATGTGAGAGAGACCGGGGTGGAAGAGAGAGCGGATGAGAAAGAGACAGGGGGTGATAGAGAGAGACAGGCTGAGAGAGAGGGTGAGAGAGAGGGGGTGAGCGAGAGGGGGTGAGAGAGAGAGGAGTAAGAGAGAGAGACGGTGAGAGAGAGATGGGTAAGAAAGAGAGAGAGAGGTGAGAGAGAGGACTGAGAGAGGAAGGGGCTAGAGAGAAAGAGGGGTGACAGAGAGGGGGTGTGAGAAAGAGGGAATGAGAGAGGGGTAAGACAGAGAGGGTGACGAGAGAGAGGTGGTGTGAGAGAGAAGGGGGTGAGAGAGAGGGGGTGAGAGAGAGGGGAGTGTGAGAGTGAGGGAAGAGAGAGGGGGTGAGAAAGAGGGTTGAGAGAGAGTGGGATGTGAGAGAGAGGTGTGAGAGAGATGGGGGTGAGAGAGCGAGAGGGATGAGAGAGGCGTGAGATAGAGGGGTAAGAGAGAGGGCCTGAGAGAGAGGGGGTGAGAGAGAATGGGTGAGAGAAAAGGTGAGAGAGAGAAGGGGGTGAGAGACAGAGGGGTAAGAGAGAGAGGGGTGAGAGAGAGAGGGGGGGCTGACAGAAAGAGAGGGCATGAGGGACAGGAGGTGAGAGAGGGGATGATAGAGAAGGGGTGAGAGAGACGAGTGAGAGAGAGGCGTGCGAGAGAGAGAGGTGTGTGTGAGAGAGAGAGGGATAAGAGACAGAGGGATGAGAGAGAGTGGGTGAGAGAGAGAGAGGGCTGTGAGAATGGGTGTGAGAGAGAATGGGTGTGAGAGAGAGGTGTGAGAGCAGGGAGAGAGCAGGGAGAGAGAGACAAGTGTTAGAGAGAGAGTGTGAGAGAGAGGGTTGAGAGATAGAGAGGTGAGAGAGAGATGGCTGAGAGAAAGAGAGGGATGTGAGAGAGGGGGTGAGAGACAAGGGGTGAGAGAGAGAGGGTGAGAGAGAGAGGATGAGAAAGAGGTGTGTGTGAGAGAGAGACGGGGAAGAGACAGAGGGGTGAGAGAGAGGGGTGTGGGAGAGAGAGGAGAATGAGAGAGAGAGGGAGGAGAGTGAGGGGGATGAGAGAGAGAAGGGTAAGTAAGAGAGTGGTGAGAGAGAGAGTTGTGAGAGAGGGGAATAAGAGTGAGAGAGAGGGATAAGAGCGAGAAGGGTGTGAGAGAGTGAGAGGTGAGAGAGAGGGGCTGAGAGAGAGGGGCTGTGAGAGAGATCAGGGCGGGAGAGACTGGGAAGAGAGAGAGGGACTGAGAGAGAGAGAGTGGGTGCGAAAGAGAGGGTGAGGGAGAAGAGGTGAGAGAGAGGTTGAGAGAGAGAGAGGTATATGAGAGAGAGACGGGTAAGAGAGAGAGGGGAGTGTGAGTGAGAGAGGGGTGAGAGAGAGAGAGAGGGTTGAGGGAGAGAGAGGGATGAGGAAGAGAGAGCAGTGTGCGAGAGTTCGGGGTGGAAGAGAGAGCTGGTGAGAAAGAGAAGGTGGTGAGAGAGAAAGAGAGACAGGCTGAGAGAAAGGGTGAGGGAGAGGGGGTGAGAGATAGAGGGGGGTGAGGGATCGGGGTAAGAGAGTGAGGGTGAGTTGGAGAGACGGGTAAGAGAGTGCGACGGATGAGAGAGAGAGTGAGGGGTGAGAGAGGAAGGGGTTGAGAGAGTAGTGACAGAGAGTGTGTCTGAGAGAGAGGGGTGAGAGAGAGGGGGTGAAAGAGAGGGAATGAGAGAGAGAGGGGTGAGAGAAGGGGGTGAGAGAGGGAGCTGAGAGAATGGGGTGAGAGAGCAGGGGTAAGAGAGGGGTGTGAGAGGGGGGAAGAGAGACGGCGGAGAGATGTCAGAGAGAGGGGGTGAGAGAGTTAGAGGGATGAGAGAGTTAGAGGAGTGAGAGAGAGAGAGGAGGTGAGAGAGAGAGGAGGAGAGAGGGAAGGAGTGAGAGAGGGAGGAGGTGAGAGAGGGAGGTGGTGAGAGAGGGATGTGGTGAGAGTCAGAGGGGTAAGAGAGAGGGGTGAAGAGAGAGGGGTGAGGGGGTGAGAGAGGTGGGTAAGAGAATGGGGAGAGATAGGCGGGGAGAGAGGGTGAGTGAGTTAGAGTGGTGAGAGAGGAAGAGAGAGGTGATGAGATGGTGCTGAAAGAGGGCGAGAGAGTTAGAGTGGTGAGAGAGGGAGAGGGGAAGGAGAGAGAGGGGTGTGAGAGAGAGAGATAAAGAGGGATGAGAGATAGGGAGGTTGAGAGAAAGGGGGTGAGAGAGAGGGGATGGGAGAGGCGGGTGGGAGAGTGTGGGTTAGAGAGGGAGGGGTGAGAGGGGTGAAAGAGGGGAGGAGATGGGGTGCGTGAGAGGGGTGTGAGGGGGTGAGAGGGGGTGAGAGATGGGGTGTGAGGGGTGATGTGAGAGAGAGGAGGTGAGATAGAGGGGTTTGGGGATGTGAGAGAGGGGGGTGAAATGGGGTGAGAGAAAGGGATGTGAAGAGAAAGGGTGGTGAGAGAGATAGAGAGAGTAAGAGAGAGCGGGGAGAGAGAGAGGGGGTGACAGAGAGAGGGGTTCAGAGAGAGAAGGGTGAGAGAGAGGGGTGAAAGGGAAAGGGGGCTGAGAGAGAAGGGGTGAGAGAGATAGAGAGTGGGGAGAGCGAGAGGGGGTGAGAGACAGACCGGGGTGGGAGAGAGAGTGAGAGGGTGAGAGAGAGGGTGTGAGAGAGGGGAGAGAGCAGGGTGGGATTGAGAGGGGTATGAGCGAGAGGGAATGAGAGAGAAAGGGGGCTGAGAGAGAAGGGGCTGAGAGAGAAAGGAGTCTGAGAGAGAGAAGGGCTGAGAGAGAGAGGGGTGAGAGAGCGAGGGGGTGAGAGAGAGAGAGGAGTGTGTGTGTGTGAGAGAGAGAGAAAGCGGGTGAGAGAGCGAGGTGGTGAGAGAGAAGGGGTGTGAGGGGGTTTTGAGAGAGAGGGGGAAAGAGAGAGGGGGAAAGAGAGAGGGGAAGAGACGGGGGAGGGGAGAGTGAGGGGAGAAAGAGTGTGGGGAGGGGAGAGGGTGGAGAGTTCGAGGGGGAAAGAGAGAGGGGTGAGACAGAGGGGAGGTGAGAGTGTGGGGAGGTGAAAGATGGGGTCGTGAGAGAGGGTGGTGAAAAGGGAGTGAGAGAGAGAGATGTGGGGGAAGAGAGAGGGTGGGTGAGAGAGGTGGGCTGAGGGGGGTGAGAGATGGCGAGAGAGAGGGGATGCTGAGAGGGGGTGTGAGAGAGAGGGTGTTGAGAGACAGGGGAGTGAGAGAGGGGGATGAGAGAGGGTGGGTGAGAGTGTGAAAGGGGTGAGAGGGGGTGTGAGAGAGTTGGGGTTGAGAGAGTGGGGTGAGAGAGAGGGTGTGAGAGAGAGTTGGGGAATGAGAGAGGGGGTTAAGAGTGAGGGGTTGTTAGAGAGAGAGGGGTGAGAGTGAGAGTGTAGGGGTGAGAGACAGGGGGCAGAGAGAGAGGGGGTTGAGGGAGAAAGAGAGTGGTAAGAGTGGGAGGGGATAAGAGAGTGAGAGGCCTAAAAGAGAGAGATGTGAGAGAGTGAGAGAGAGTGTGGGTGACAGGGAGGGAATGACAGATTGAGCGGGGTGAGAGAGAGAGAGAGAGAGAGAGAGAGAGGAGAGAGAGAGAGCATGATATAGAGCGGGGTGAGAGAGAGAGAGGGGGTGAGAGAGACAGAGGGGTGAGAGAGAGAGAGACAGGGGTGAAAATGAAAGGGGGTGAGAAAGAGGGGTGACAGAGAGGGGTGTGAGAGAGAGGGGGTCAGAGAGAGAGGGGGTGAGAGATGGAGGGGGTGAGAGAGTGAGAGGTTGAGAGACGGGGTGAGAGAGGGGTGTGAGAGAACGGGGGTGTGAGAGTGAGGGGGTGAGAGAGATGGGCGTGAGAGGGACAGAGGGAGAGAGAGTGTGAGGGGTGAGTGAGAGAGGGGTGAGGGGGTTGAGGGAGGGAGGGGGTGAGAGAAAGAGGGGTGTGAGAGAGAGGGGTGTGAGAGAGAGGGGTGTGAGAGAGAGGGGAGTAAGAGAGAGAGGTGTGTGAGAGAGAGAGGGGTGAGAGAGAGAGAGGGGGCCTGAGAGACAGGGGATGACAGAGTAGGTGAGAGAGACAGGGTGAGCGAGAAAGGGTGAGAGAGAGAGGGAGTGATTGAGAGAGAGATGGGTGAGAGAGTGGGGTGAGAGGGAGGGGCTGCGAAAGAGAGGGTGAGAGAGAAGGGATGAGAGAGAGAGGTTGAGAGAGAGGTGTGAGAGAGAGAGGGGTGAGAGATAGGGGTGAGAGAGAGAGAGGTGAGAGAGAGAGGAGTGAAAGAGAGGGGTGATGGAGAGAGAGTGGTGAGGAAGAGGGAGTGACAGAGAGGGGTAAGAGAGAGAGAGGGGTGAGAGAGAGACGGGTAAGAGAAAGAGAGGAGGGAGAGAGAGCGGGTGAGAAAGAGACAGGGGATGAGAGAGAGAGAGAAGCAGACTGAGAGATAGAGAGATAGAGAGGGTGAGAGAGGAAGTGAGAGAGAAGGGACGAGAGAGAGGCGGTGAGAGAGAGGGGTGAGAGAGAGGAGTGAGAGAGCGAGAGAGACGGGAAGGAGAGAGAGGGGTGAGAGAGAGAGGTGTGAGACAGGGGTCTGAGAGAGAGAGAGAGGAGTGAGAGATAAAAAGAGTGGTGAGAGTGGGAGGGGGTAAGAGAGTGAGAGGCCTAAGAGAGAGAGATATGAGAGCGTGAGAGAGAGTGAGGGGGTGAGAGAGAGGGGAGACAGGGAGGGAATGACAGATAGAGCGGGGTGAGAGAAAGAGGGGGTGAGAGAGTGAGAGGGGGAGGTGGTGAGAGAAACGGGTTGAGAGAGGGTGGGTGAGAGTGAGAGAGGAGTGAGAGTGGGGTGTGAGAGAGAGGGGGATAAGAGAGAGAGGGGTGAGAGAGAGAGAGGGATGAGAGAGAGAGAGAGAGGCCTGAGAGACAGGGGATGACAGAGGGGGTGAGAGAGACAGGGTGAGAGAGAGAGGGTGAGAGAGAGGTGTGAGAGAGAGAGGGATAAGAGACAGAGGAGTGAGAGAGGGAGAGGGTGAGAGAGAAAGGGTGTGAGTGAGAGAGAGAGAGGGGTGAGAGAGAGAGGGGTGAGAGAGGGGATGAGAGAGAGGGGTGTGAGAGAGAGGGGCTGCGAAACAGAGGGTGAGAGAGATGGGGTGAGAGAGAGAGGTTGAGAGAGAGGTGTGTAAGAGAGAGAGGGGTGAGAGAGAGGGGTGAGAGAGAGGAGTGAAAGAGAGGGGTGATGGAGAGATAGTGGTGAGGGAGAGTGGGTGAGAGAAAGGGTTAATAAAGAGAGGGGTGAGAGAGAGAGAGAGACGGGTAAGAGAAGGAGACGAGTGAGCGAGAGAGCGCGTGCGAGAAAGAGACAGCGGTGAGAGAGAGAGACAGACTGAGAGAGAGAGCTAGATAGGGTGAGAGAGGGGGGTGAGAGAGAAGGGATGAGAGAGAGAGGCGATGAGAGAGAAGGGTACGAGAGAGAAGAGTGAGAGAGCGAGAGAGACGGGAAAGAGAGAGAGAGGTGAGAGAGAGAGAGAGAGAGGTGAGAAACAGGGGCTGAGAGAGAGGATGGAGAGAGAAAAAGAGTGGTCAGAGTGGGAGGGGTAAGAGAGTGAGAGGCCTAAGAGAGAGAGGTGTGAGAGAGTGAGAGAGTGAGAGAGAGTGAGGGGGTGAGAGAGAGGGGAGAGAGGGAGGGAATGACAGATAGAGCGGTGTGAGAGAAAGAAGGGGTGAGAGAGAGAGAGTGGGGAGGTGGTGATAGAGAGAGGGTGAAAGAGAGGGGAGAGAGAGGGCATGACATAGAGAGGGGTGAGAGAGAGAGGGGGTGAGAGAGAGAGAGAAAGGGGTGAGAATGAGAGGGGGTGAGAGAGAGGGGTGAGAGAGAGAGGGGGTGAGAGAGAGAGGGGTTCAGAGAGTGAGGGTGTGAGAGAGGGAGAGGGTGAGAGAGGGAGGGGGTTTTGAGAGTGAGGGGTTGAGAGACGGGGGTGAGAGAGGGGTGTGAGAGAACGGGGGTGTGAGAGTGAGGGGGTGAGAGAGACGGGCATGAGAAGGAGAGAGGGAGAGAGAGAGAGAGAGAGTGAGTGGTGAGAGAGAGAGGGGGCTGAAGGAGGGAGTGGGGTGAGAGAGAGAGGGGTCTGTGAGAGAGAGGGGAGTAAGAGAGAGAGAGAGAAGGGTGAGAGACCGAGGGGTGAGAGAGAGGGCCTGAGAGAGAGGGGGTGAGAGAGAATGGGTGAGGGAGAGGGTGAGAGAGAGAGGGGGATGAAAGAGAGAGGGGTGAGAGAGAGAGAGATGGTGAGAAGGAGAGAGTGGTGAGAGAAAGAGAGGGCCTGAGCAACAAGGGATGACAGAGGGGGTGAGAGAGACGGGGTGAGAGAGAGGGCGAGAGAGGGATAAGAGACAGAGGAGTGAGAGAGAGAGAGGGTGTGAGAGAGAGAGAGGGTGTGAATGAGAGAGAGAGAGGCGAGAGAGACGGGTGAGAGAGAGAGGGGCTGCGAAAGAGAGGGTGAGAGAGAAGGGGTGAGAGAGAGAGGGTGAGGGAGAGGTTTGAGACAGAGAGGGATGAGACAGAGGGGTGAGAGAGTGAGAGAGAGGGGTGAAGGAGGGAGAGGGGTCTGGGAGAGGGGATGAGAGAGAGGGGTAAGAGAGAGAGGGGTGAGAGAGAGACGGGTAAGAGAGAGAGGATTGCGGGAAATAGAGATTAGGTGAGAAAGAGACAGGGGATGAGAGAGAGAGAAACAGACTGCGAGAGAGATAGAGAGAGTGCGAGAGAGGGGGTGAGAGAGAAGGGATGAGAGAGTGGCAGTGAGAGAGAAGGGTAAGAGAGAGAGGAGTGAGAGAGCGAGAGAGCCGAGAAAGAGAGAGAGGGATGAGAGACAGGGAGCTGAGAGAGAGAGGGGTGAGAGAGAAAGAGAGTGGTGAGTGTGGGAGGGGATATGAGAGTGAGAGGCATAAGAGAGAGAGGTGTGAGGCAGTGAGAGAGAGTGAGAGAGAGTGAGGGGGTGAGAGAGAGAGGAGACAGGGAGGGAATGATGGGGCGACTTAGAGTCAGGGGAGGTAGAGTCAGTGTGGATGGAGCTGAGAAATACGAAGGGTAAAAAGACCTTCTTGGGAGTCATCTACAGGCCCCCACACAGTAGTCTGGAAGTTGGATGTAAATTGAATCAGGAGCTGAAATTGACCTGTCGCAAAGATGTTACTACAGTTGTTATGGGGGATTTTAACATGCAGGTAGGCTTGGAGAATCAGGATTGTATTGGACCTCAAGAAAGAGACTTTGTGGAGTTCCTCAGAGATGGATTCTTAGAACAGCTGGTGCTGGAGCCGACCAGGGAGAAGGCAATTCTGGATCTGGTGTTGTGTAACGAACCGGAACTGATCAGGGACCTCGAAGTGAAGCATCCATTGGGAAGTAGTGACCATAATACATTAAGCTTCAATCTGCAATTTGAGAGGGAGAGGGTACAGTCGCAAGTAACTGTACTTCTGTTAAATAAAGGGAACTATGGAGCTATGAGGGAGGAGTTGGCCAAAGTTCAATGGTGCAATACCTTAGCAGGGATGACCGTGGAGGAAAAATGGCGGATACTTCTGTGTATGATGCAGAAGCTGCAGGATCAGTTCATTCCTAAAAGGCAGAAAGATCCTAGGAGGAGGCATGGATGGCCGTGGCTGACGAGGGAAGTTAAGAAACATATAAAGTTAAAAGAGAAAAAGTATAACGTAACAAAGATAAGTGGGAAAACTGAGGACTGGGAAGCTTTTAAAGAGCAACAGAGGAGTACTAAGAAGGAAATACGCAGAGAAAAAATGAGGTACGAAAATAAACTAGTCAATAATATAAAGGAGGATAGTAAAAACTTTTTTAGGTATGTGCAAGGGAAAAAAAATGTTCGGACTAAAATTGGGTCCTCGAAGACAGAAACAGGAATATATTACGGGGAACAAAGAAATGGCAGAAGAATTGAATTGGTACTTCAGATCTGTGGTCACTGGGGAAGACACAAGCAATCTCCCCGAGGTAACAATGGCTGAAGGACCTGAACTTAAGGGAATTTATATTTGGCAGGATTTGGTGTTGGAGAGACTGTTAGGTCTGAAGGTTGATATGTCCCCGGAGCCTGATGGTCTGCATCCTAGGGTACTGAAGGAGATGGCTCGGGAAATCGTGGATACATTGGTGATTATTTTCCAGAGTTTCATAGATTCGGGGTCGGTTCCTGAGGATTGGAGGGTGGCTAATGTTATACCATTTTTTAAGAAAGGTGGTAGAGAGAAAGCAGGAAATTATAGACCAGTTAGTCTGATCTTAGTGATGGGAAAGATGCTGGAGTCTATTATAAAGGATGAAATTACGGCACATCTGTTTTGTAGTAACAGGATAGGACAGTTCACCAGTCAATGAATGCAGGTACAGGAGGTAGTGAAGAAGGCTAACAGCATATTGGCCTTCATAACAAGAGGAAATGAGTATAGAAGGAAAGAGGTGCTTCTGCAGCTGCACAGGGCCCTGGTGAGACCACATCTGGAGTACTGTGTGCAGTTTATGTTCTCCAAATTTTAGCAAAGACATTCTGGCTATTGAGGGAGTGCAGCGTAGGTTCACAAGGTCAATTCCTGGAATGGCGGGATTACCTTACAATGAAAGACTGAAGCGACTGGGCTTGTATACCCTTGAGTTTCGAAAACAGAGAGGGGATCTGATTGAGACGTATAAGATTATGAATGGATTGGACACTCTGGCAGCAGGAAACATGTTTCTGCTGATGGGTGAGTGCCGAACCAGAGGACACAGCTTAAAAATACGGGGTAGACCATTTAGGACAGAGATGAGGAGAAACTTCTTCACCCAGAGAGTGGTGGCTGTGTGGAATGCTCTGCCCTAGAGAGCAGTGGAGGCCCTTACTCTCACTCCATCACCTTCACCCTGATCCTCTCACTCCATAACTGTCATCCTGACTCCCTCACACTCACTCCACCACTCTAACACTGATCCCCTCACAGTCACTCCATCACAGTCACCCTGACCGCCTCATACTCACAGCATCACCATCACCCTGACCCCTTCACACTCACTCCATCGCCGTCACCCTGACCCCCCTGACACTCACGCGATCAGAGTCATACTTACCACCTCACACACACTCTATCACTGTCACCCTGACACACTCACACTCCCTCCATCACCATCACACTGACCCCCTCACTCTCACTCCATCACTGTCACCCTGACCCTCTCAGACTCACTCCATCACTGTCACACTGACACTCTCACACTCACTCATTCACCGTCATCCTGACCCCTCACACTCACTCCGTCACTGTCACCCTGACCCCCACACACTCACTCCAACACCATCACACTGATCCGCTTACCCTAACTCCATCGTCGCCACACTCATCCCCTGACACTCACTCCATCACTGTCACCCTGACCTCTTCACTCTCACTCCATCACCGTCACACTGACACCCACCACACTCACTCCATCACCAACACCCTGACCCCCTCACACTTGCTCCATCAATCTAACACTGATCCCCTCACTCTCACTCCATCACTGTCACTGTTAGCCTCTCACACTCATCCCGTCACCATCACCATGAACCTCTCACACTCACTCCATCACCATCACCATCACCATCACCATGAACCCCTCACACTCACACCATCATCGTCAACCTGACCACTGCACACTCACGTGATCACATTCACACTGACCCTTTCACACTTACTCCATCACCATCACAGTTATCCCCTCACACTCACTCCAGCACGATCACACCAATCCCCTCACACTCACTCCAATATGGTCACACTGACACCCTCACACTCACAGCATCACTGTCACCCTGCCCCCTGACACTCACGCCATTACAGTCACACTGATCCGTTCACACACTCCATCAGTGTCACCCTGACCCCCTCACACACACTCTGTCACCGTCACACGTACCCCCACACACTCACTCCAACATCATCACACTGTTCCGCTCACCCTCACTCCATCATCGTCACACTCATCCCCTCACACTCACTCCATCCTCACCACCATGAACCCCTCACACTCATTCCATCACAGTCACCCTGACCTCCTCACACTCACTCCATCACTGTCTCCCTGCCTCCCACACACTCACTCCATCATCCTCACCCTGCCTCCCACACACTCATTCCATCATCCTCACCCTGACCCCCTCACATTCACTCCATCACTGTCACACTGACCCTCTCACTCTCACTACTTCACCGTCACCTTGATCCCATCACGCTCACTCCATCCCCACCACCCTGAACCCCTCACACTCATTCCATCACTGTCACCCTTACCCCCTCACACTCACTCCATCACCTTCACACCAATCCCCTCACACTCACTCCATTTCAGTCACCCTGATCCCTTCATACTCACTCCATCACCGTAACCCTGACCCCCACTCTCACTCCATCACCGTCACCCTGACCCACACACACTCACTCCAACACCATCTCACTGATCCCATCACCCACACTCCATCACTTCACACTCATCCCCTCACACTCACTCCAGCTCCATCATCCTGGCATCCTCAGACTCACTCCATCACGGACACACTGAACACTTCACACTCACTCCATCACCGTCACCCTGACCCCCTCACTCTCACTCAATCAATGTCACACTAACCCCCTCACACTCACTCCTTCACCGTCACCCTGATCTCCTCAGACTCACTCCATCACTGTCACAGTGATCCCATCACATGCACTCCGTCACCATCACCCTGACCCCCACACACGTACTGCAACACCATCACACTCATCCCCTCACTCTGACTCCATCTCCGTCACCCTGACATCTACCACACTCACTCCATCACCATCCCCCGACCGCCTCACACTCATTTCATCACTCTAACACAGATCCCCTCACACTCACTGCATAAATGTCACCCCAACCCACTCACTCTGACTCCATCACCATCACGCTTAACCTCTCATAATCATCCCGTCACCATCACCATGACCACGTCACACTCACTCCATCACAGTCACTCTGACCGCCTCATATTCACTCCATCACCGTCACTGTGATCCCCTCACACTCGCTCCATCACCGTCACCATGACCCCCTCACAGTCACAGCAGCACCATCACCCTGAACCCTTCACACTCACTCCATCACCGTCACCCTTACCCCCTGACACTCACGCGATCAGAGTCTCACTTACCCCCTCGCACGCACTCTATCACTGTCACCCTGACACACTCACACTCCCTCCATCACCATCACACTGGTCCCTTCACTCTCACTCCATCACTGTCACCCTGACCCTCTCAGACTCACTCCATCACTGTCACACTGAGCCTTCACACTCACTCCATCACCGTTACCATGACCCGCTCACACTCACTCCTTCACCGTCACCCTGAAACCCTCACACTCACGCCATTGCAGTCACACTGATCCGTTCACACTCACTCCATCAGTGTCGCCCTGATCCCCTCACACTCACTCTGTCACCGTCACACTTACTCCCACACACTCACTCGAACACCGTCACACTGATCCGCTCACCCTCACTCCAGCGTCGTCACACTCATCCCCTCACAATCACTCCATCACTGTCACTCTGACCCCCTCACACTCACTCCATAACCAACCCACTGACCCCCTCACACTCACTCCATCACTCTAACACTGATCCCCTCACACTCAGTCCATCAATGTCACCCTGACCCACTCACTCCCACACCATCACAGTCACCGTTAAACTCTCACATTCATCCCGTCACCGTTACGATGAAACCCTCACACTCACACCATCCCCGTCAACCTGACCACCGCACACTCACGTGATCATAGTCACACTGACCCCTTCACACTTACTCCATCACCGTCACAGTTATCCCCTCACACTCACTCCAGCACCATCACACTGATCCCCTCACACTCCATCACGATCACACTGACCCCCTCACACCCACTCTGTCACTGCCACCCTGACCCCCTCACAGTCCCTCCATCACTGTCACAATGAACCCCTCACACTCACTCCATCACTGTCACCCTGACCCCCCACACTGACTCCATCACCGTCACCTTGACCCCCTCACACGTACTCCATCTCTGTTTTACTGTCCCCTCACTCTCACTCCTTCACCGTCACTCTGACCCCCTCACACACACTCTCCCTCACCGTCACCCAGACCGCCTCATACTCACTCGATCACCATCACCCTGACTCCCCACACTCACTCCATCACCGTCACCCTGTATACCTCACACTCACTCCATCATCCTCACCCTGTCCCCCTCACACTCACTCCGTCACTGTCACACTGAACCCCTCACTTTCACTCCATCACCGTCACCCTGATCTCCTCACCCTCACTCCATCACCATCACACTCATCTCCCCACACTCACTCTATCCCCACCGTCGTGACCCCCTCACAGTCATTCCATCACAGACACCCTGACCTCCTCACACTCACTCCATCACGGTCACCCTGACTCCCACACACTCAATCCATCAGCATCACACAGAAAATCGCACACTCACTCCATCAATGTCTCCGTGACGCTATCACACTCACTCCATCAACTTCACACTGAATCCCTCACTCTCACTCCATCACCAACACCCTGACCAGCTCACCACTCACTACGTCACACAATGCCCTGAACGACTTCCACCGTCACGCTCACCCCACACACTCGACCACCATCACACACACTGCCCAAACACAACCCCCATCGTCATGCTCACCCCCACACAATCCACCACCGACAGACACACTGCCCAACACCACCCCCACCGTCACGCTCACTCCCACACACCACCACTCTCAGACACACAGCACCACACCACCCCCAGCTTCACGCTCACCACCACACACTCCACCACCCTCACACACGCTGCCCCACACCACCCCCACCGTCCCGCTCACCACCACACACTCCGCCAAACTCACACATACTGCCCCATACCACCCTCACCGTCACGCTCACCCCTTCACACTCCACCACCATCACACACACTGCCCCACACCACCCTTACCGTCACGCTAACCACGACACACTCCACCCCCTCACACACACTGCCCCACACCACCCCCACACACTCCACTACCATCCCATACACTGCCCCACACCACCCCAACCGTCACGCTCACCCCCCACACACTCCACTACCAACACACACACTGCCCCACAACACCCCCACTGTCACGCACACCCCCTCACACTCCACCACCATCACACACACTGCCCCACACTTCCCCCACCGTGATGCTCACCCCCACACAATCCAACACCGTCGGACACACTGCTCCTCACCACCCTCACCGTCACGATCACCCCCACACTCTCCACCACAATCACGCACACTGCCACACACCACCCTCACCGTCACGCTCACCCCACACACTCCCACACCATCACACACACTGCCCCACACCATCCCCAGCGTCCCGATCACCCCCACACTGCCCCACAACACCCTCACTGTCACGCTCACCCCCACACACTCCAACACCATCACACACACGGCCCCACATAATCCCCACCATCACGCTTACCCACACACACTGCACCACACCACCCTCACCGCCACGCTCACCCTACACACTCCCCCACCATCACACATACTGCCCCACACCATCCCCAGCGTCACGATCACCCCCACACTCTCCACCATCATCACACACACTGCCCCACAACACCCTCACTGTCACACTCACCCCCACACACTCCAACACCATCTCACACACACGGCCCCACATAATCCCCACCATCACGCTTACCCCCACACACTGCACCACACCACCCTCACCGACACGCTCACCCCCACATAATCCCCATTCTCCCACACACTCACCTACCATCACGTTCACTCTCCTGCACAGTCGCCCAGCATCACATTCACTCCCCCACACATTCCCCCACCATCACGCTCACTCCCTTGCAGACTTCCCCAGCATCACGCTCACACACCCACGCAGTCACCCATCATCATACCCCTCACATACCTTAAACTGAGCTCCTGTCTGTGAACACCAACCCAGTTGATCTCCTCTAAATGGCCTTTAGCCCGATCCCCATTCTATTCCCTGGTTAACACACAGTATGTCCCACACAATGTGTTCTGTTTGTGACATCCTGTTGTACCATTATCAGCCACAGCCAAAGGTTTGACCCAAGCATTATACTGTGGCCCTGGCAATGGCCTGATATGCCATCCCCATCTCTATTCCCTAGCATCGGCCTGAAGATCGACAACCCTCTTCTGTTCCCCCAGCACCGAAGGATTCCAGGAAGACAGTAAGATTGGGAGGTTATGATCGCAAGATGTAGAGAAAGGGAATGGGATTGTGGAAGGCAAGGACTGTGGAAGTGAATGTGTAAATGGGAAAAGGAGAGAGAAATAGCAGTGCACTGTGAGCGTGGGAGGGATATATGGAGGGAGAGGGACAAAGGGAGCAAGGTGAATTCTGCTGATAGCCAAGTTGGAGTGGCAGACCCAGAAGCGAAAGTAAGGACAGAGGGAGTTAAACCCAGCTCCTGAGCTCAGGGCGCGGTGCCCTCCCCTTCCCTGAGAACCAGGACTTGGGGCTGAGTCTGTCTCTCTCCAGCTCAGCTTCTCCAACACATAGACACACAACAACATCAGTCACTCTGCTGCTCGGCATGCTATAATTAACATTTTTATTGTTTACAAATGGAAGTGATGGATACAGTCAGTGGGATGGTGCCTTTTCTCACTGGCCCCTGAGTTGTGAGAAACATTGAAATGTTTCCCTGTAACCCCCCCTGTGGGATAAGGATGGACAACCCAGCGCTACCCTCAGTCTGTTACCATAGCGACAGTCTGCTCCATCGCTGAAACATTGAACTGAAATGAGAAAATCCCCGACGGTGTGATTAATGAGGGAATTTGATGGATGGATGGATTTGGGTGAAGGGATATTTCAGCACATTCTTCAGCTGCTGCCTGAACTTAGTCTGGGTCACGGCATAAATCGCAGTGTTTGTGCAGCAACTGAGGAGCTGCAACATGAAGCCTAATTCCCCCACAAAGCCATGCAGATACACAGACTTATACCCAATATCACCCATCCGGTACCATATAGAATACAGCATGAACGTTGACCATAACAGGGTGAAATTGGCCGAGATCACAAACAGTAAAATGATGGATTTTTTTCGGTTTCTCATTTCTGTGTCAGACTGAGCGTCCCCATTGGTGTGAGCGCGGAGTCTCCTGCGGGCTCTGCTGGTCACTACAATGTGTCTGACGGTGAGAACATTGAACAGCAGAATCAGGAGAAATGGGATACATGGGGTTAGAATGTGGTGGAGGAACTCGATTGTGACCCAGACACTGGAGAAACGAACAGCGGCTGTTACCTCACAAAACCAGGGGGTGTTCATCAGCCAATACCGAGCCGAGAGCATAAAATACCAGGAAATGTTCTTTAAACAGCTGAGCGCAGTCATTGCTCCCAGAACCACAGCCGCCGTTTTCTCACTGCAATATTTACTTTTCAGCTTCTGGCAACAAATGGCCACAAACCGATCAAAGGTGAAAGTGACGGTGAACCAGACAGAGCAGTCAGTGGCTGCATAAAGCAGGACGGCGTGGATATTACACACGGGGACGGAGACCCTCAGGAAATAAAACTGTACCCAATAAACAATGGGAATGTGTCTCAGGATCAGGTCGAGGATAATGACCAGGAGATCCGCCGCTGCCATGGCCCCCAGGTAACGTCTGACACATGGAGACAATCCACAATCTTGATAAAGCAGGACGTAGATGGTCACTACGTTAACTGTGAGGAAGGAAAACAAATCCATTATCCATCAGCCTGGAGGAAAAGGGACCCGTTTGATTGGGGACCCAGTGAGATTTTCAAATGTGTCCCTATGTTCAATGATACCCTCCCTCCCCAAACACAGAGAGACACATCCATATGGACAGGTGGTTTCTAGAACATTCCCAAACACTCAATCACTCGAGAGCAGACACAGGTCACTCCTTCCGAGTTCCTAATACGGAGGGTGAAAACGTTGCTGTCCTGAAGGATACTCTCCCAGTTTCCTGAAGACAAACGGAGTTTGGGAATTCCTTTGTTTTGGTCTAAATTGTGGTTGACCCTGTGTCGGGAAGAAATGTAAAAGCAGGGAAAACGTATTCATCCCTTTAACTGCCTGAAGTGCCTTCGGAACAGTGTCTCCTTCTCCCTGGAACGGGATCTCTTCCCTCGGGATCTTATCATTTGTTCAATTCACTGACGTCCGGCCGTTCACAAACAATCTCAGGGACAGAACGTTCCGGGGAATGTCGGTTATAGAATGTCAGGGACAGAACGTTCCGTGGAATGTCAGTTATAGAATGTCAGGGACAGAACGTTCCGGGGAATGACAGTTATAGAATGTCGGGGACAGAACGTTCCGGGGAATGACAGTTATAGAATGTCGGGGACAGAACGTTCCGGGGAATGGCAGTTATAGAATGTCGGGGACAGAAAGTTCCATGGAAGGTTAGTTATAGAACGTCAGGGACAGAACGTTCCGGGGAATGTCAATTATGGAATGTCGGGGACGGAATGTTCCAGGGGACTCCTTGACCTGTCCATCACCTCCCCCTCCCCCCCACCATCCACCCAACCAACATGATGTATTGTGCACAGGGCTACATATCTGTCCAGCACCGGGAGCTGCACTGACCACATCATTGCATTATTTATAAAACTCAACCGGAGAGTCTGACCAGCACAGCAACCTATGCACTGAACACCCGTGAATTAAACTGTAAACCAGGAGCAGTTACCCTACCAGCATGTAGGGCTGCGTACCCCACCCCAGTGCATTGGTCTGTAAACATGCAGCAGATAGCACCCCCCCCCCCCCCTCCAGCATGTAGGACTGTGTACACCACTCCAGTGCATACATCTGTAAACCAGGAGCAGTTACCCTCCCAGCATGTCGGACTGTGTACACAACCCAGTGCATTGATCTGTAAACCAGGAGCAGTTACCCTCCCAGCATGTAGGACTGTGTACACAATTCAAGTGTATTGATCTGTAAACCAGGAGCAGTTACCCTCCCAGCATGTAGGACTTTGTATCCCACCCCAGTGCATCAGTCTGTAAACCAGGAGCAGTTACCCTCCCAGAATGCATGACTGTGTACCCCACCCCAGTGCATCAGTCTGTAAACCAGGAACAGTTACTCTCCCAGCATGTAGGACTATGTACACCAACTAAGTACATTGATCTGTAAAACAGGAGCAGTTACCCTCCCAGCATGGAGGACTGTGTACCCCACCACAGTGCATTGATCTGTAACCCAGGAGCAGTTATCCTCCCAGCATGTAGGACTGCCTACCCCACCCCAGTGCATTGATGTGTAAACCAGGAGCGGTTACCCTCCCAGCAGTTTGGACTGTGTGCACCACCCCAGTGCATTGATCTGTAAACCAGTAGCAGTTACCCTTCCTGCATGCAGAACTGTATACACCACCCCAGTGCATTGATCTGTAAACCAGGAGCAGTTACCCTCCCAGAATGTAGAGCTGTGTACCCCACCCCAGTGCAATGCTCAGTACCACTGTGTTAGATCACTGCCCAGTGCGGGGAAACTTGCTGCCCGGGCTGGAAGTGACAGGATGTCCAGCTCCCACCCATTTACAGCTCCATATCTCCATTGTTGCCCAGACAAGGGGGTGCTGAGGGTGTGAACATCACTGCCAGAGAGAGATGGCGGGGGCATCAGTTTAAATATCAACACATGGGAGGGGTTTGGGAAATAGACAGAGAGGGGGACACTGAGAGACAGTGTCATGGAAGGATGTGTTCCCAGTTTGCAGAATGCTGAAACGTAGACACTTCCATTGAATCCTGTAACATGAGCCTGGCTTCCCAGGAAAGATGGGAAAAAGTGATATTGGTGTGAGGTCAGATCTTCCTGGATGATCATTTGTTCTCCAGCTTTGTAAATGGAGTCCTTCGTGGCTGGAGGTACACACCATCACCCAGATGCCCCTGGATATTGCGTGATCCCTGACACTGATGTCATCTTTAAAAGCCCAATGGGCACACGATTGAGCTTTCTCAGTTTGGAGCTATCCTGCATAGTTTACCCCGAGTAGGGCAGATAAGGGACAATTACACCACGGTTTGTCAACAGGGGCACGGAGGTCCTGGTGGATGGGCTAGTACAGAGGGGGACCGTTCTCTTCCCAGAGGGAGCAACACCACCAGACGCACCGAGCATGGTCTGAGCTCACCACCCAGCTCAGTGCAGTATGTGCGGTCTGAAGAAATATCCAGCAATACAGGACAAACATCAATAACCTTCCCCGCTCTGTCAGGATAAGGGTCACCATATTCTCTTTGCTCCCTCACATTCACTGTATATCTGTTACAGCACCGACCCTGAACAAGGCTCATGGTCCACCACTCTCACTGCCGCATGCTGTACCTTCTCTCTCTGTCTCTGTCTCTCTGTCTCTCTCTCTCTCCCTCTCTCTCCCTCACTCCCTCCACTTCACCCCCCACTAATAACACTGCATGGATACAACACTGTGGACTGACTCCCTCCGGACACCTCACCATGACCCCCTCCCCACCTACACTAACACTAACAGCAGGACCACCCACTCCCACCCTCACTCCCACCCTGGCCTTCTCCCATTCCAGGAGAAACAGCCTGGAATAGGACAGGAAGGGCCTATCCGGTTGGTGGAGTGCCCGGTATCCGTTCCCTCAACCCCCCTTCCCCCGCCATGTGGTGAGGACCCTGGCACAAGTCGGAGAGGACAGGGACACCTCGTGTGGAGATTCTGTAACATCCACGTCCCACCGACCAAGTAAGGAGCAATGTTCAGTGAAGGGCAATTCTCACTTTAAATCCACTGGCAGCTCCGCTTCCCGCCGTCACAACTTAGAAGCCGTGGCCCTGATACCATGTCGCTTTTGTGTCGAGCTAGTATAAATGGAATCCCCACGGTCTCGGTGGGCAGGAGGGTGGGCTCACATCACATCGTCACCCCCACCTCCCAGGAAGGGAGCATGGTGACTTCCTCCTACACCTCCCCCTGTAAACAGCTCAGATACTGAAACAATTCTGTGATAGTTTCTGCCCTACTTGTCCTGAAATCTTCAACAATCTGTACTCATATACATGCAGAGCCCTCTGCTTCTACACCCCCTTTATAATGGCACAGCCTGTTTTAAACTGTCTTTCATTGTCTTTCCTACCAAAGTGCATCACCTCAAACTACTCTGCATTCATCCCCATCTGCCATAAACCTGAACAATACATCGACGTGTGATTGTCCTGTTAGAGTTCCACACTGTCCGCCATAGAATTCAGAGTGCTTCCAGGTTCGGTGCCATCTATAAACATTGAGATTGTTATAGCGTCACAGTCCCCATGAAACAGCTGAAATCCTGCCCACATACACGAGTGTGAGCAAGTGAAATACTGATATAGTCCCACGGACAGAGTCGAATAATGACATGCTGTCAAAAGGGCAACAAAAATCCTGACACACACCAGACGGAGCAAATTAAATATTGGCAAACCACAGAGCAAACGAAATCCGGAGAGGTCCCACTTATCGATATTCATCAGGGTATAATGTGATGAAGTTGAAAGTGTGTACTATGCCTTTGAGAGAGAGTAAATGCTGGTCTGAACTGAGAGCTTACAAGCATTGCTGAGTGATGCTAGTCTCCCTACCTCTGGGCACAAAGGTCCAGGCGTAAAGTCCACAGAAGTGTCTCAGGATATATCTGAACAAACTGATTAAAATGGATTTAGAATTGTGACTTGATGGAGAAGGAACAGGTGTCAGTATTGCATTTCAGAATTTAGGCCCAGTATGACTGAAAGTACAGCCATTCGTGTTGATTGGGGTCACATTTTGCAGCAGTAAAAGTTTATAAAATCAAAATGGCCATGGATAGGGTGAGTAGTCAGGGGTTTTTCCCCAGGTTAGGGGCGTCCAAAACTAGAGGGCATTGGTGGAAAGTGAGAGGGGAAAGGTTTTGAGGAAGCCTAAAGGGCACCATTTCACACAGAGGGTGGTGTGCTTATGAAAGGAGCTGCCAGAGGAAGTGGTGGAGGCTGGTACAAATACAGCATCTGGGTACTGAGAGACCTGCCGAGCCTTTCCAGCAATTTCTGTATTTCTTTAAAAAATGCATTCAGTTTAACACAGATATTCTGAATAAATTAAACATTTTTATTTTTTAATGACGCAGGAACATATATGAAACTTATCTTCAAATTGACCGAGACCATTTTCTGCGAAGGGTATGGCTCTGTGTATGACAGCAGCAATGATGCACCTAAATAGAACAGGAAATGTGATGGAGACATAGTTTGGACAATGTACAAGGAGACCTCACATGGTCCAGTTTGGAAAGGGGTGACATGGCTGTGTGATTCAACTCAGAGAGGGAGAAAATGCAATCTGCCTGAGAAGGAATGGCCTATTGCACTCGCTCTCTCCTTCACTGTCCCTCATCACAGCAAAGTATGCGAGCGAAAAATAACTCTAAAGTCATCGTTACCATTCTTATTTTTATAGAATCCCTGCAGTGTTGAAACAGGCCCTTCGGCCCAACAAGTCCACACCAACCTTCCCAATGCATTCCCCGATATTTACCCCTGGCTATTACACATAACCTAGAAATCCCTGAACACTACGGACAATTTAGCATGACCAATCCACCGAACCTACACAGTTTGTGGTAGGAAACTGGATCACCCATAGAAGTTCACACAGACAAGGGGAGAATGTGCAAACTCCACACAGACAATCACCCAAGGATGGAATCGACCCCAAGTCCCTGGCGCTGTGGGGCAGCAGTGCTAACCACCGTGCTACCCTTTGGGTGATCCCTGACCAGAATTCACTCTACTCACTGCCTAAAGCAAAGGGAATTCAGCCAAATCCAAACTCTCCCAGGATGAAATCCCATTGCTAGCAGCTTGTGTGAGTACAATATCTTCAGAAGAAGAATAACGTTTTGTGTGTGTGTGTGTGTGTGTGTCTGTGTGTGTGTGTGTGTTTCCGCACTTTTAGAAAGGGAAATATTGATAATATAATTGCAATAATCAGTTTGCCATTCATCTTTCCATCATAGTTTGAGTAACATTGCTCTGGATCATAAACATGTTGTTTTAGCAGATTAAAGAAACTAGCCTGACTTGTTTCTGAAATTGACCCTGACCCAGTCTGAGACCGATATGATCGGCCATATCACTGACCTGGTCACATTTAACATTTGTTGTGAGGAGTGGAGGAGTGGGACTAGAAAAGGAAACAGTGACCCAAAAAGCCGGGGAACTATAGACCAGTGAGACTGATGTCAGTGGTGGGTAAGTTGTTTGAGGGGATTCTGAGGGATAGCATTTACATACATTTGGGAAGGGGTAGATAACGTGGCTTTCTGCATGGGAAATCATGTCTCATTAATTTGGTTGAGTTTTTTGAAGAAGTACTAAGAAGATTGATGAAGGGAATTTGGTAGATATTGTCTATATGGACTTCAGCAAGGTGTTCTTTTTAAGAACAAAGTCCAAAGAAAATTTACAGCCCAGGAATAGGCCTTCAGCCCTCCAAGCCTGAACCGATCCAAATGTACTGTCTAAATCTGTCGGTCAATTCCTAAGTATCTGTATCCCTCTGCTCCCCACCTACTCATGCATCTGTCCAGACGCATCTTAAATGAATCGACCGTGTCTGCCTCTACCACCTCTGCTAGCAACACGTTCCAAACGCACACCATCCTCTGAATGATGTACTCACCGCATGTATCCCCCTTAAACTTTCCACCTCTCACTTTGAAAGCACGACCTCTCGTTACTGAATCCTTCAACCTGGGAAAAAGCTTGTCTCTATCCACCCTGGCTATACCCTTCATGATTTTGCAAACCTTAATCAGGTCCCCCCTCAATCTCCTTTTATCTAGTGAAAATAAACCTGACCTACTGAGCCTGTTTTCATAGATAGTATTTCATTCCGATTGGTAGACAGATTAGTAAGTTTCAGTCACATGGGATATAGAAGAAGCTACTCACAAATGGATTGAAGGAAGAGGGATATTTTTCAGTCTGGAGGCTTGTGAGCAGCAGTGTGCTGTAAGAATCAGGACTGAGTTCACTGCATTTCATCATTTATGTAAAGTATTTTGATGTGAATATCGGGGCAATAGTTAGTAAGTATACAGATGACATCAGAAATGTGGTGTAGTTGAATATCTCAGAGTACAACAAGACCGCAATTAGATGAGACAAAGAGGCAAGGAGTAACAGATGAAGTTTAATTTAGATAAATATGAAGCTTTGCATTTTGTGAAGGCAAATCAGGGCAGACATTATATACTTCATGGTCAGGTCCTGGGGCATGTTGTGAAACAAAGGGGCATAGGGCTGCAGGTGCATTGTTCCTTGAAAGTGGAGTCGCAGGTAGGCAGTGTGGTGCAGAACACATTTGGCACATTTGCCTTAGTCAGTCAGAGCATTGAGCATAGGAGTTGTGGTGGTATGTTGCATCTGTACCGGATGTTGGTGAGGCCACTTTTAAATACTGCGTACAACTCGGTTTTCTGCAGAAATGAGTTACATAGATGTTCCAGGACTGAAAGTTTGAGCTTTAGGGACAGGTTGAGCTGTTTTCTCCTGGAGTGTCAGAGGTTGAGGAGTGACATTATAGAGGTTTATAAAACCATCACGGGCATGGATATTCTGAACAGACACGTTCTGCTCTCCAGGGTAGGGGAGTCCAGAACAAGAGGGCGTAGGTTGAAGGCGAGGGGGATTGGTTTAGTAGGGACCTGAAGATAAATGTTTCACACAGAGAGTGGTGTGTGTACAGAAAGTGCTGTCAGAGGAAGTGTGAAGGCGGTTACAATCGCACATTTAAAAAGTATCTGAAAGAGGAGGGATATTTACCAAATGCTGGCAAATGGGACTGAATCAGATTTGATATCTGATCGGAGTGAACAGATTGGACTAACGGGTCTGCTTTCATTCTGCGTGACTCTGGTTCTATAAGAGGGATAATGAAAAATTCTTTCAAGTTGTACTTCTCTTCTCTGGAAGTTTATCGTGACTATATGTTTACATTGATTGAAAGCTGCATTAGTTAAATATTTGACAAATAAGTGAGTCACGGATAATGGGATACAGACAGGAAAGTGGGGCTGAGACCCCAACCTGATCAGCCACAATCTTACTGCCTGGTGGAGAAGGCTCAAAGTATCTAATGACCCACTCCTGCTCCTCAGTCCCATGTTCCTGTATTCCATTCAGCCCCTCATTCCTGCTAGACCGGAACATTTGGAGGCCACTTACTCCTATAACCTGGTGCACAGAAACAGAGGACACTATTCAGTCCATCAAGACTGTCACACACGCTTTGAGGTGATTTGGGAAATATGATTGGAAAATCGAGGTTGGGTATGAAAGAGGCCCCTCATCTCTCTTTAGAAAGCTTCCCCTATCTGCAGCTTGTGCTCCATTTGTTGGTCATGTTGTGGACCCAGATTCACTGTGAATATAGCCCCTATAACTCACCCAGAGATGGCTCACAAAATCATCTGCTCTCCCTGACTGCAATATGCAATACCAGAACATTCATTAAAATAACACCCACTAACTTTCCAATAACAGAATGTGAGAACATCAGAAACAGGGGCAGGTAGTTCACCCCCCAAAACTGCCTTGCCCTTCACTAAGATCGTGGCTGATCTGCTCCTGGCCTCAAATCCTCTTTCATACCCAATTCTTCATAGCCCTCAACTCTCTGACAGGTCAATATCCATCTATTTCCTCTTCAAATTCTTTCAGTCATCTAGCTCCCCGAACACTCTTGAGAAGAGAAATCCTGACATTCAATACCCCCTGTTTGAAAAAAACACTTGCTTGTCCTATATCATGGGTTATTGATGCGAACAAAAGAGGTTGAGACAAGGGTTCAGGTAAAAATGACTGACCCTAATATCAAGGCAATGGTTGACTTCTGTTGACATCAAGGAGCTTGACTAAAAGGGAATCAGAGTAAACTGTCCAGTGTTTGGTGTCAAACATGGCACAAAGGAAGATGTTCATCATCTCGGTCCTGGGTCACCTCTGTAGGAGATCCTCAGGGTAGCTTCCTCTTCACAAACATCTTTAGCTGCTTCATCAATATCTGCCCACCCCCTACCCTCCCCACCATAAACAGAAGTGGGGATTCAAAGTTTGTGAGAAGATTTGTAGCTCGGGTGCTCTTTGTTGTGGTTGTGTTCGCAGAGCTGGAAATTTGTCTTGCAAGACAAATTTCCAGCCCGGCGAATAGAACCACAACAGAAGTGGGGATGGTCACTGGACATTCTCAATGTTCAGAACGTTTTGTACCCCGTCAGCTCCTGAACTGGTCTGTGTCCAAGTGCAGCAAGACCCAGGCTCCATTCAGGCTTGTGCTGTTAAAGTATCAGTAACATTCATGTAACAGCACTGCCTGTCACTGCACATTGCCACAGTAAAACATGAGTTCATTCATCACCTCACGCTGGTTTCATAGGAATATGAGGAAGCCATTCAGCCCATTGATACTATTGGAAAAGAACAGGGACAGCACATTCAGTTCCACCAGCCTATTACTCAGGAAGTCAAGGAGTCTAGTGTGATGGACCACACCAGAGCCCCTCGAAAATACTTGACGGCAGTAACCTAGACTCTAATGTTTTCTTATTTTAGAGGAAATGTAAAGTGTCTGTTCCAGATGCAATGTGACTGGCCAAACTACTCGGTGTGAAGCAAAACACCATCTACTTAAACACAAAAGATAAAATGAAACCAAAGAAAGGGGAATTTAGCATAATGTAATTCTACTGAACAGCTTAACAGAACAATAGAATTAGGAGTTATTACTAATGAACTGTTCCAACATAGGAAACTCCCATAAACACAGCCCCTGGCAAAAAGGAAAATTCAGACACAGAATGTCACAAATATTTCTCCAATCCAGGAATTGAAAACAGCATCAAGAGAAAATTCAGAGAGAGTAGCAGCCAGGAGATATTCACTGACGCTTCCAACTCTGTGGAGACCCCTATAATTTTTGATGTTACTGAGAAACCAAAACCCAGAGATCCTAATCTGTGAGAGCTGGCCACACCCATTCAGGCTGCATTAAAATAAACCTAAGTCCTCGCTAGCCGTTTACTCAAGTGGTCTGAACTAGCCAGCTTGGTAACAATCGTTTAATCTCTCTCTTAAAATAAACCAGGACAAAATAACCTCTTAAAGCTGCAGCATTGTCACACTTGTCAGCACATCGAACTGTCAAACAGGAACCGGGGTAACCCAGTCAGGCCCTTGGCCCTGTCAAATTGGACGATGAAGAAGCCAGTCAGTCCCTTGAGACACTTACACAGGAACAGTAGGAAGCCATTTCCACTTCAATGCACTTACAAGGAGGCAGAATTAGGTAATTGATGCTGATTCCTGATGAATGTCTTATGCCCAAAACGTTGATTCTCCTGCTCCTCGGATGCTGCCTGACCTGCTGTGCTTTTCCGGCAATCCACTCTCTACTCTGATCTCCAGCATCGGCAGTCCTCACTGTCTCCTAATTGATGCTCTAACATGATGAATAAGTGGAGCAGAGGCTGCACAGACAGACTGCTCCACATTGTTCCTCTTGGCTCCGTTGCTCATGATACACACGTGGGACTTTAACATGGTTTTCTCGCGGTGAGCAGGGAGGCCATATGTCTAGTGTGAAGTCTCAAGAAGGCATCTTTCATCTCCGAGAAGACAGCCTGGTGTTCTCTATGTAGGGTGGAAGCTGTTGGGAAAGGCTACCTGTTTCAGATGGAAAACTATTGTGGCTGCTTTTGGGGATTGTGAGCAACCTGATGTTCAGTACGGGTTCACATGCCGACTGCACAATAACTTGTGGAGAGTTAATGTAGCCATATAAACTATTAGGAAAGTCACGTTAGACAGATGAACGGACTCTCTATGTTCAAATAATACTGATCGTGTTCATGTTGATCTTGTCGAGTGCACGTCCTGTTCAGTGTAACCTGTATGCCTTACTCTGTCCAAGTCAATTTCCAACCTATGATCTGCCTGGCCATCCTTACTATGATCTGCCTCCACTGCTCATAAATAAAGTGTTTCCCTCTACTGAGGGTTCACGTGGCAATAAATGAATCCAATCAATCCTTGTTAATGTATGGAATTTCTCACCCTATCAACGTCTCTTTTGGAAATAAGTGATCGCTGCCACTCCTCGTGTTTCAGCATCACCATTTCTTCTTCTCTCACAGCTCTACAGATTAAACACTCAGCTTCTTTACTCTATCCTCATGTTACTATCACCCGTGTCTGTGGTAAGGAGCTCATTCCTTACAAAGGAGATCAAATCAGTGCCCCTAATGCGCTCTCAGCAAGGCTCTACAACAACAGGAAGCTGGCTTTACTTATGTACTCGAATCATCTTAGAATGAAGCACAGCATACCATTGACTGGACCCATTACTTACACAGGGTTTGATTCGGACCGGTCAGCATACACTTGTGAGTGGGAGATCATGCTTCCCAAATTTGTTAGAGTTCTTTGATTAAGTGACCAAGAAGGTTGACGAGGCAGAGCGGTAAACGTAGTCTGAATGGATTTCAGTAAGGCCTTTGATAAGTTTCCACATGGCAGCATGTTCTGTATGGTTGGTGGAATGCTGGGGAAACTGGCCAATTGGATACACAGTTGGTTTGATGGTAGGAAGCAGAGGGTTTAGTGGAAGGATGCTTTTCAGCCTGGAGGCTGGGTCCATAGCTGTTTGTTATCTATGATTTGGTTGAGAATGTACAAGGCATGATTAGTAAGTTTGCAGATGACGTTAAAATAAATGGTAGCGTGATCAGTGAGGAAGTTTATCAGAAATTGCAGAAGGACCTTAATAAGGTGGGAAAGTGGGCTGAGAAAAGGCAAATGGAATTTAATATAGATGTGTGAGGTCTTGCATTTTGGAAACTCAATTCAAGGTAGGAGATTCATGGTGAATGGGAGCGCCCTATGGGGTGTAGTGGGCAGAGAGACCTTGGTGTTCAGGTTCTCTGAGATTGGAGTCACAGGTAGACAGGGCAGTAGAAAGGCATTTGGGACACTGGCCTTCATCAGGCAGGACATTGAGTACAGAAGTTGGGAATTTATGTTGCAGTTACACAGGACTTTGGTACGACCGCACCTGGAGTATTGTGTTCGGTTTTGTCACCTTTGTTATAGGGATGATGTTATAAAATTAGAAAGAGTGCAGAAGAAATTTACAAAGACGTTGCCAGGACCCAATGGTCTGAGTTATAGGGAGAGGTTGGACAAACCAGGACCTTTTCTTTCGAGTGTAGGAGACTGAGGGGGAACCTTATGGAGCCGTATAAGATCATGAGGGATATGGATAGGGTGAATGCACTCAGTCTTTTCCAAGCTTTACAGAATCTAGGACGAGATGGGATAAGTCTAAGGTTAGAGGGAAAGGAATAAATGGGAACCTGAGGGACCACTTCTTTACACAGAGGGCTGGTACGTGGATGAGATGCCAGCAGATGTTGTTGAGGGGGTACATTAACAACATTTCAAAAGGATTTGGATAAATATGTGGAAAGGAAACGACTAAAGGATATGGGCCAACTGCAGGTAAATGGAGCTAACGTGGATGGACATTTACAAGGTGGAGTCGAACCCCTCTGTTAATTAAAACCAAACACCCAGAAAAGCTCGCTCACCTCGTAATCTGTTAAAATATGAGTGACACAGATCTCCGACATTCCACTATTTAAACAAACATTAACAAGTTAGTTTCTTAACTTTAATAGCGAACACTAAACAACAACTATTCACAAATCCAAGCCCCGCTTGTCTTAGCTACTTACTATCTGACTCCAACTCTGTAAGAATATGCTGTTCCAACAACCCACATATTAAACATTATAATTTCAAGACCAAACCGTCTCCATATTCCCCGCTTTGTTCACTCTTCCAGCTGCAGATATGCCTGGGTCTTTTTTTTCCACTGCAAGTAGGTTTTACATGAACATATATCTTTGATAGAGAGTGTTTGAAATGGCCAGTTAGCACTCCTGCTCTACAGCAGTTACTCTGCTGTTGGATGACAGTGGCTCTCCCTCTAGTTCCAAAATGCTGGGTTTATATACTCCCCATGATACAATAATTCTTACAATTCGATTGCTTCCAGATGTCCAACCAATAATATTCACATTCTGTTGGCTTCTGGTATCCTGAGAGTTATTTAAACTCATTGATTGCATTTGAATTGTTGTCAAAACAGCAACCAAAACTCAGGTATCCAATTCCCAGCTAATGGTGACATGTGTAACAGTCTGACCTTTAGCAGGCATCTGTAGCTGTACTTTCTATTCACCAAAACCCGTTCTGTCTTAAAGTGACCAGACATGCTTTCGGCTTCATAACATCTCCCCCCTTCAGGAAAAAAAATATGAACCAACAGAATGAAAAGATGACTTCATTTCTTTTCCTCTAATTCTTAATCCCATTTTTATGAAATTCGAAAGTATTAGTCTCAGTTATACCAATTCATATTGTTTCTGCACACATATATGACACTGGAATAAGTCAAATTTTATCAACACTTCTTCCTTTAAATTCAAGATAAAACATCTGCTATAACAATTTTACGACCCACAACATACCCATTTTGTGAGTTTAAAATCGGTAACATAAGACGCCAATGAAATAGTCTCATATTTTGGTCTTTAAATATCTCAAACAATATGAGAGGATTGTCGTTGTTGTCCACAACTGTCTCCGACAATTTGTTGGTTATGTAAACATTAAAATGCTGTCAGGCCAGTAAGAAACTCAATTCTTCTTGTTCAATAATGGGGATGTTGTATTTATTTCTGGTGGACATTGAGCATTTTCGAAAAGTAGCCAATTGGCCATTCAATTCCATCATCATTTTTCTGCATCAATACATCTCCGACCCCTATATCCCGAGCATCAAACACAATTTTCAAAGGGTTTCAAAATATTTGGTGCAGATAAAACTGGTGCGGTGATTAAACCTGCTTTAAAATTCTCAAATGCCTCCTGGCATTGTTCTGTCCACCACAATTCCGTGTTCATCTTTGATAAATCAGTGGTGCCAATATGTTGCTGAAGTTTGCAACAAACTTCCAATAGAATCCAGTCAGTTCGAAAAACTGAACCACCTCTTTCTTCGAGGATGGTCGTGGAAATTCCTCAAAGCCCTTCGTCTTTGTGTTCCATGGGGTCAACCTTCCATGTCCAATGTAATGTCCCAAGAACGTCACCTCTGCCTTCGCGAATTCTGTTTTCTTTAAGTTTATTACCAAGTTTGCTTCTGGTAATCGATCAACATGCTCTGCCAGCTGTAACATAGGAGCTTTCACTCACTTGCTAAAGATCACTACATCATATAGATAAAGTGCACAATTTGTGCATCTGGCCGCAACTCTGTTCCTGAGTCTTAACTGTGGCTGAAGCATTATTCATTCACATGACATACTTGATAACGTTTTTGTCATATCCGGTATCTTTACCAGATAGTTTAATTGACTCAACATTTTTTTTTATTTGAAAGGGGCCACTAAACCTTGCTTTGAAGGGATTTCCTACCACTGTTGGCAATACTAATATGTCATCCACACATACTTTACTCTATGCCGTGCCCACTTCAGGTGCTGTTGAGCTAACTCACCTACTCTATTTAAACTCTCCCTCATCTCATATACATAATCCAAGTGTGAGAGCTCCGACTTTGGTCCTGTCAAATTATACTCAATAAATTTCAAAGGACCTCTCACTTCATGTACGAATATTAACACAAAGGAAGTAAATGGGGTAGATTTATTTGGGGCATCTTCGATGATAAGCAATTTAATGGGACACTTTTATCCCAATCATTTGGCCAATCCCGACAGTATGCTGTTAACATGGTCATCAGTGTCTGATGCCAACTTTTCCTGGGATTCAGGGTGGGGCGCACTTGATTTGAAGTGCTGTATGCCGAAGCTTTCCATGACTTCCTTAAACAGCTGAGTGGTAAAATGAGACCCTTGGTCCGACTGACTCTCTCTGGGTAGGCAACAGCGAGAAAAGAAAGCTACCAACCCCTCCACCTCCCGTTTTGCCTTCACACTCCGTAATGGAATTGCCTCTGGAAATCTGGTAGACACATCCATTAAGGTCAGAAAATATTGGTTTCCACTATTATTTTGGAAAGGGGAGCTACACAATTAATCATAACCTACGTGAAAGGAATTGGTAACAAACGTTTTATTACTGTCTGTGACAAATTTGGTATGTATGTCATGTATAACAAAAATTAACCACGTCCTTGTGCATTCCAGGCCACTAGAAATGCTTCTGTACCTTCGCCTGAGTCTTCCATACACCGAGGTGACCGCCTGCAGTTCGTTCGTGTGCTACCCATAACACAGTATGCTCCCAGTAACATGATCTACTGCACTTCGGCCCATTTCCCTTCTGAACTAACCGACCATTTCTCTCCACGTTCAGGTATCTTCCTGCACCATTACATCAAACAGGGTGTCAGTTAACGGAACATCAACTCATTTGTCGTTTTCTTTTGTTTTTCCTTCCTGCTGTAACTTATGACAGTGGGATCATGTTAGTACACAGTGAGGAAAAATTCCTGGGTATATTTTTTTTAACTGCTAAGTTCCCTAGTTTTCACTTGCCTTCTCCACCACAAGGGGTGTCTCTCCCACCTTGGACACTGCTAAACTGTTCCCAAGAATAAAGCGTATTCGTGGAACTGACAGTCTGTCACTCACTCTCACTTTTACTTCCCCAATCTTGATTTGGAACTCCAACCTGATGTTTCTATCACCCAACCTTAATTTACACAAATTATCACGCTGTTGAGTAACATGTCAGAAAGAGTGAAAATACTTCCATCTCTTACAGTTAGGGGCTGCGAGAAAGTGAGGACTGCAGATGCTGGTGATCCGAGTTGAAAACTGTGGAGCTAGAAAAGCACAGCATGTCAGGCAGCATCCAGGAGGCAAGAGAGTTGACGTTTCAGGCACAAGTCCTTCATCAGGAAAGTGGGGGTAAGGGAGGGGGAAGGGGGCTGAGAGACAAATAGGATGGTGGGGGTGGAGCTGTGTGGAAGGTAGCTTGGAAGGTGATTGGTATATGCAGGTGGGGTGTGGTGTTGATATGTCACAGAGGAGGGTGAAGTGGATAGGTGGAAGGACAGCTGGAACCCCCAAACTATACAGCATCAACATAGACTTCACCAATTTCCAAATCTCCCCACCCCAACCTCATCCCAGATCCAACCGTTTAATTTATCACCGCCCTCTTTAACTGTCTTAATTATCCATCATCCTTCCCATTTATCGACTCCACCCTCCCCTCCGACATATCACTATCACTCCCACCTACATCTTCGTATAGCCTTCCCAGTGACCCTCCAGCCTGCCCAGCTCCTACCCTCCTATTTATCTTTCAGCCCCCTTGTCCCCAAGACACATTCCTGAAGATGGGTTTATGCCTGATATGTCGATTGTCCTGCTCTTCAGATGCTGCCTGATCTATTGTGCTTTTCGGGAGCCTCACTTCTCAACTATTAGAGACTGAGCAGGTCTCGCATCTCAAAAAATAATAATTTCTTTTCCTTCCCCTTATCCCCGCCCTTTCTGAGTAAATTTTATCCATAGAGGCAAATTCCTTACAGAGATCAGGTACTAACTCCATACCTAGACCTTGCCTCGGCTGTTTACTCTCCTGCAGCTCCTCAGCTCCACTTGGAGTCTCCTTTACCAGTTTCACTAATGTCACTGGGCTTAGCCTCGTCTACCACATCTTTTCCCAAAATGTCTCCCTTTAATGCCCAGTACTGTGTGTCCCAGCTTACTGCAGTGAAAACACCTTTTTCCCATTGCCCTTCTTAAACCATCGGCACTGTAATTTTCTGTGTTCCACTGCCTTGAGGCCTTTCACCTCCTTTCATCCCCCTTGGGCTTCTTTTTTTCACCTGTGCTAAACTATTGTCAGTGCGCTCTACTGTTCACTTTGTAGTGTAGGATTTCCCCTTCTCCCAATTTCTATCCCTCACCGGATGAAAATCCTCCCAGAAGCTAAATTTCATCTCATACACAAATGCATATTTATCTGCCATTTCTGCTGTACTTCTCACTTCTTCAACTTTCTGTTTATTCATATGAATTCTTACCCTCTCTGGAAGTGAGTCTTTAAACTCCTCCAGCAGAATAATCTCCCTTCGAGCCTCACAGGTCTTATCCATTTTTAAGGCCAGCACCCATCTATCAAAGTGACTGTGGTTAACTCTTTCAAATGCAACATAAGTCTGACCTAGTTTCGTCTCTATATTTCGGAACCTCTGTACTAATGCATAACCACTCAAAATAGCCCGTTTGACATCTGCATAATGTCTTGACCCCCCATCTGACAGCGCTGCACATACCTCACCAACTGTGCCCACCCACTTAGTCTGAACGAGCATTACCCACAAGTTCACTGGACACGCCATCTACTGAGCCATTTTAAAATGAAATAAAAACAGATTTTGACATTTTTTTTCACCGAAAAATGACAATGTATTAACATAGCTGTCTACATCCCGACGTTCTCCCTTCATCTCTCTTCTGTTAATTTAACTTTCTTGTCTAATTCCCAACTTCGGAATTTCAAATTTTCTCTCTCTTTTTCCTATCTTTCCCTTTCACTCTATTCTGTCTCTGTTTCTATCCCCTTTTTACATCTTCTAATTCCAGTTGCCATATTTGCAATTTAAGCTTTTTCTAACTCTTGCAGTTGCCTGTTTCTCTGACACACTAAAGTGCTTGACCATCTCAATTACAATTTCAGCTTTCCTTTTCTCCCTGGTTAAACCCAATTGGAACCTATTTGCTTATTCTAAAAATATTCCTTCTTCTGTATTTGTAAACTTCCTTGGCAAATTTGGTAACCTCTTTAGTAATGTTAAAAGCCATTTCTCTCACTCTTAATTTAGCCAACCACAAGTTAACAAAATTAAATGAATTTTTCCACCGGTTTTATTTGAAGATCTAGGTCACTAATTGCAATGAGTTGGAATTTGCTGGGACCTTTTGTACCCCAAATCAGTTAAAGTCTGTCCAAGTCCCATTTGGCAAAACCTCAAACTGTTATGACATCAACATCGAACCCCTCTGTTAATTAAAACCACACACCCAGAAAAGCTCACCTCACATTAAAATCTGTTAAAACGTGTGTGACAGAGAACTCCTAAATTACACTAATTAACAAATAATAACAATTTATGTATGTGCAAGGTAGCTCGCTGAACATGAAGGTTTGTTTTCAGACGTTTCGTCACGATGACTAGGTGACATTATCAGTGAGAGTCCCGCTGAAGTGCTGGTGGTATGTCCCGCCTCTCTATTTATAGGTCTTGGTTTCTTAAGGTGGATGATGTCATTTCCGGTTTTTTCATTGCAAGAGAAGGTAGACAGCATCTAAATTGATGTGTTTATTGATGGACTTCTGGTTAGAATGCCATTCCTCTAAGAACGTCCTTGCGTGTTTTAGTATGCCCGTGTGTTGTTCCAGTCAAAGTGGTGCCTTTCTTTGTCTGTATTATGGTACATAGTGATAGTGGGTTGTGTCTTTTGGTGGCCAGGTGGTGTTCATGTATCCTGATAACGCGACAACAGGACCATTTTAATGGCGGAAAAATGATTCTTTATACATTGTTTCATCAATGTCTGTGTGCAGATATTTTTAATATGTGAACAACACATTCTAAATGAATAATGGAGACACAGTTATCGAAAAATGATGCACATGATGTATAAAATTTATAAAATATTGTTCGATGCTTATCTAAAGTGTTATGTTCCCCTTCTCTCAATGTTCCCTCCTTTTCTGGAATTCTCCACTCTAATCTCTCATTCTTATCAGGATATGTGTGATAAACTCTTGTTATTGGTATATCAACTTATTTCAGTTAATCACCTTTCTACCGGCAATTCAATATATTGGTTTGCTGGGTCCTTTCCAAAGCTAGTATCTGTCATATTATTGGAGATTAAAATTCTGGCATCAGACCCAGCATTTGAACAGATTACTCTGTCGTATATGCACTGTACAAAGGACCACAGCACACAGGAATTGCCAAAACATTAAGGGATGTGCATCTACTTCTTTCAATAATCTAATTTTCTCATCTTGCACATTTCCTCATCTATATCCTCTCTCTCGTTCTCTCTTTGTATATAGTTAAGAAATTTGCCAATTATTCTTTACGTCCCATCTCTCAAAACTCCTTTTTTCGGTTCATATCTATTGCTGTATTATTGCGTAATGTGATTATAATTAAGCAATGTAACTACAAAGACATCTGGGAGGAGCTGGCTATAGTTAATTGGAAGGAGAGCCGAGCAGGGAAGACAATGGAGCAACAAAGGAATTTCTGTGGATAATTCGGAGGATATCAGAAATTCTCCCAAAACAGATGAAACGTACTTATGGGAGGACAAGGCAGCCATGAGTGATACGGCATCAAACCAAAAGAGGAAACATACAATGTGGTGAAAATGTTTGGGAATCCAGAGAATTCATTGGCTCTGAAACTACATAAGGCTGGCATCACTGACCCTACAGAGCTCTTAATCATGGTCAGGGAGAGAAACAGAGGGAAACACATTCAATTTAAACGCAGAAGATGGTATTACTCAAGGAAAAAGATTTAAATGAATTGAGCAATTGAATTAAAATCAGTTAAGTGTTTTTATGGAATGTGTCAGATTGGAAGCGTGACCTCATCAGAATGAGGATATGAAAATGAAAGTGTTACCACATCAGAAACCAGATTCGGTCACTGAGTACAAGGCTGATGGGTGAAAGGGTCTCAGTGATAATTGGGGAACAGACAGCAAAATTGCATTTCAGATATTGCAGCTCAAAACTGCGTATCCATGTAGTGCTGTAGACAACAGCAGCAGGAGAAGCAGAACACCATTCAACTGCCACCTGTGACATTTTGGCCCGGGGATAATTTCATTAGTCTGCTATTACCATCAACACGATCTATGTTTCAGTAATGACTGTGGGTGAACATGTCAGGGTTATAACCATGTGAACCTAAACCTAATGGAAGCTCAGCAGTCCTGTTACATTCAGTCAGAAATGGTGGTGGATGATTAAACAAATGACTGGAGGAAAGGGATTCACAAACGTCCCCATTCCAAATAATCGAACAGACCTGTACATAAGAGGAAAAGACAAGGATGCTTTATCTGCAACATGCTCAGCTAGAAGTGCTGAGTGGATGATCCAACTCACCCTCATCATGATGCCCACAGAATCACAGATGCCAGTCTTTAATCAATTCGATTCACTGCACGTGACATGAAGAAACAGATGAACACTGTAGATTCGACAAATGCAATGGACCCTGACCCCATTCCTGCATAGGACTGAAGATTAGGTGAGATTCCGTACAGTGTGGAAACAGGCCCTTCGGCCCAACAAGTCCACACCGACCCGCCGAAGCGTAACCCACCTATTCCCATATATTTACCCATTTACCTAACACTACAGGCAATTTAGCATGGCCAAGTCACCGGATCACCCGGAGGAAACCCATGCAGACACGGGGAGAATGTGCAAACTCCACACAGTCAGTCGCCGGAGTCGGGAATTGAACCCGCGTCTCTGGCGCTGTGAGGCAGCAGTGCTAACCACTGTGCCACCGTGCCGCCCACAAGCAAGCTGCACAACAAGCCGTGTCCCTGGGTAAGCTGTTTCATTCCAGATCCAACTCTGACATCTCCCTGGAAATGTGAAAAATTGCTCAGCTATGTCCACTCCCCTAAAAGGAGAATAATTACAATCTGACTAATTGCCACTCCCTCAGGACAATCACGATCGTCAAATTGGTAGGAGTTATTTTTGACAGAGCTGTCAAGCAGCACAGAAATAACTTGCTCAGTGTGGTTTCTGACAGGTCTCCATGTGGAGATAATGCTGTTTTGGAGATGTCACTGGATTACTAATCCAGACCAGACTAATGTTCTGGCAGATTGTGGAAGTTAAAATTAACTAATAAAATATTAAGATACAAAACCTGGTGTCAGTAACAGTGACCTTGAAGCCAATGTCGATTGTAAACACCAATTTGCTTTCCCAAAGTACTTTCAGGAATTGAATCTCGGGTGCTTTCCTGATCTGGACTAAAAGTGACTCTAGACACACAGATATTCGATAAACTTTTCAATGGTCTCTGAAATGGCCAAGCAAGATACTCAATTGTATCAAACTTTTCCGAGGTCTTAAATGATAAAACCAGACAGAACACCCGGCACCAGCCTCGGTATCGGAAAAGGGAACGGTAAACACAATCCTGTCGCCCCTGCAGAGACCTCCTTCCTAACATCTGGGAGTTTGTGACAATTTTCCCACAGACAACACAGAATCGTGAGGAAAGGAGGAGGCCAGGCAACACATTGAGCCTCCCCCATTCTAGTTCATGTTCAAACATCTCCTCAATGCATTTATCCCACACAATGAATATATCCGTTCATGTGAATAACCTTGTGAAGCTATAAAAATAGGAAGTACAGTCGTCCCTTCGGTCCATCGAGTTTGCTAAACAATTCAGCATAATGATGGCTCGCCTTTTATTTCCACACCGTACTCTTGCTCTCCCCTCATCCCTTTAATACCTCTAAATCCTTATTTATATTCAGTGCCTTGGCTTCCAGGTGTGAGCGAATTCCCCGGGTCACCAGTTTCTGAGTGCATTTATTCTCATCCCGATGCAGAATGCCCTACTTGTAACTAATACTGTGGGCCCTTAGTTTAGACACCACAGCCTGGGGAATCATCATCCCTGCTTGCAATCTGTCTCACCCTGTCAGAGTTTTGTATATCTCACTGAGATCACCACTCATTTTCCTAAAGCTCATGAAATACAGGCCCAGTTGCCTCAAACACTGTTCCCACAACAAGCCTGTCATCCCAGAGATCAGTCTGGTCATCCTTCACTGCTATCCCTCAATGTCAGGTTTGTCCTTTAAACGTTAAGGAGAACAAAACACAATTCTGCACAATTTTCGAGATTGGGTCTCTCCAAGGGCCTATACAGTTGCAGTAAGACTTCCTTACTCCTGGATTCAAATCCTCCTGAAATGAAGGTAAACGCACCACTTATAACCCTAACTGCTTTCTGTTCCTGTAAAATTGCTTTCAGTGACTAGTGTACAGGGAGATCCAGATCCTTTTCAATGTTACAGCTCCCCACTTTGCGGGTCTACGTACACTGGTCAGCGTGACAATGTCATTCCCAGTGTTGACCTCTGTGTTGAGAACTCACTGCGCTGCAGGGACCGTGGAGCGCTGCTCAGAAGGAAACAACAAAAAGGAGCATACATCGCTTTGTAGATCAACATGTTTCAAACATAGGCTAACAATCTCTTGTTCCCACCAAAGGGCACACCGTCACCTCTACCCACCTGGCTCTCCATCTGCCACGTATTTGCCCATTCACTCCACTTGTCTCAGTCACTTTGGAGCTTTTTTACATCCTCCTCACCCACTCACAATCCCACAGCCTTTAGTGCTGTCAGCAGGCTGGGATATATTGTATTTGATTCCCGCAACCAAATATTTAATGGGTATTGTGAGCAGCTGGGGCCTGAGCACCGATCCATGCGGTACCTCAGCAACCTTCCTCTGTTATTTGTTTTCCAATTTCTTTATTTCGTGAATCTGTGTGTCTCTGGCTCGGCCAGCATTTATTGCCTGTCCCTTGTTGCCCTTGAGAAAGTGGTGGTGAGCTGCCTTGTTGTACCACTGTCGTCCACCTGCTGTGGTTGACCCACAATGCCATTAGGGAGTGAATCCCAGGATTCTGACCCAGTGACTGTTAAGGAATGGTGATATATTTCCAAATCAGGATGGTGAATGGCTTGGAGGGGAACTTTAAAATGGTGGTGTTCCCATACATCTGCTGTCCTTGTCCTTCTGGATAGACGTGGTCGTGTGCTGGGAAGATGGTATCTGAGGATCTTTGGTGAAACATATCAGTCCATCTTGTAGATAGGAACACACTACTGCTGCTGAGCGTTGATGGTGGAGCATTGTGGATGAAACTACACTCAAACTCAATGCTTAGTCCTAGATGGTATCAAGCTTCTTGAGTGTTGCTCGGGCTGCAATCGTCCAGGAAAATAGGGAGTATTTGAGCACACTTCTGACTTATTGTAGATAATGGACAGGCTTTTGGAAGTCAGGAGGTGAGTTACTCGACGCAGTATTCCTAACTTCTGACCTGCTCTTGTAGTTACTGTGTTTATGCGGTGAGTTCAGTGAGTTTCTGAGCAACGGTTACCCCCCAGGATTTTGATACTGGGGGATTCAGTGATAGTAACAACATTGAATGCCAAGGGGCAGTGATTAGATTGTAAGTTAGTGGTGATAGTCACGGTCTGGCATTTGTGTGGCGTCAATATTACTTACCAAGTGTCAGTCTGGATACTGTGCAGAAATTGTCGCATTTGGATATGGACTGTTTCAGTATCTGAGGAGCCACAAATGTTGCTGAACATTGTGCAATCATTGGCAAACATCCCCACTTCTGAACTTATAATAGAGGCAAGGCCTGAAGATATTTAGGCATAGATCACTGCCCGAGGGTCTCCTACAGACTTGTCCTGGAGCTAAGTTGACTGACTTTTATCAACCATGACCATCTTCCTACGTGTCAGGTATGATTCTAACTAGCGGGGAGTTTCCCCCTGATACCCATTAATTCCAGTTTTGCTAAGGTGCCTTGATACCACACTTGATCGAAGGCTGGATTGTTTTAAAGGGCTGTCACTCTCACCCCCCTCTGGAATTCAGCTCTTTTGTCCATGTGTGAACCAAGGTAATGAGGTCAGGAGCCGAGCGACCCTGGTGGAGCCCAAACTGGGCGTCATTGACCAGATTATTGCTGAGCAGATGCGGCTTGAAAGCACCGACACCTTCCATCACTTTACTGATGATAGGGAGTAGACTGATGGGGAGGTAATTAGCCGGATTGGATTTGTTCTGCTTTTTATGTGTAGGAGATACTTGGGTAGTTTTCCACATAATCGGGTAAATGTCGTTGTTGTAACTGTATTGGAACAGGAAAAAGTGAGGACTGCAGATGCTGGAGATCAGAGCTGAAAATGTGTTCCTGGAAAAGCACAGCAGGTCAAGCAGCATCCAAGGAGCAGGAGGGCTCATGCCCGAAACGTCGATAATTTCCTGAAGAAGGGCTCATGCCCGAAACGTCGATTCTCCTGCTCCTTGGATGCTGCCTGGCCTGCTGTGCTTTTCCAGTTACACATTTTCAGCACTGTATTGGAACAGCTTTGCGAGGGCAGTGACAAGTTCTGGAGCACAAGTTTTCAGTACTATTGCCAGAATGTTGAACAGCATGAATAACCTAGTGTCTCCAACCGTTTCTGGATATCGCGTGGACCGAATCGAATTGGTTGATGACTGGTAACTGAATCGCTGCGGACCACTGGGAGGAAGCTGAGATGGATCTTCCACACAGCATTTCTGACTGAAGGTTGTTGCGAATGCATCAGCCTCATCGTATATACTGAAGTGCTGGGCTTTTCCACCATTAAGGATGGGGATACTTGTGGAATCTCTTCCTCCAGTGAATTGTTTCATTTCCCCAGCGTTTCTCAATGAGAAGTGGAAGGACTGCAGAACTTAGATCTGATCCATTGCTTGTGGGATCACTTAGCTTTGTCTGTCACTTCCTGCTTCTGCTGTTTAGCGCACAAGTAGTCCTGTTTGGTGGCTTCACCAGGCTGACATCTAAATGTCAAGTGTGCCCAGTGCTGCTCCTGCCCTCCTGCACACTCCATTGAACGAAGGTTGATCCTCTGGCTTGATGGTAATTGTTGTGAGTGGGATATGCCAGGCCATGATGTTGTGCGGGAGTACAATTCTGTTGCTATTGATGACCCACAATACCTTATGGAAACCCAGACTTGAGCTGTTAGATCTGTTCAAAGTCTGCCTTATTTAGCACCGTGAGAGTGCCACTTAAAATGATGGAGGTTATTCTCAATGTGAAGATGTGACTTATCTCCACAATGACTATGCAGTAGTCACTCTTACCAATATTGTCATGGGCAGATACTTCTGCAACTGGCAGAAGAGTAAGGATGTGGTCAAGTATGTATTTTCCTCTTGTTCGTTCCTTCACCACCTGCCACAGACCCAGTCTAGCTGTTATATCCTTTAGGATCCGACCAGCTTGATCAGTAATGCTGCTGCAGAGCCACTCTTGGAGGTGGACATTGAAATCCCCCACCCAGAGTACATTTTGCGTACTTACCACCACCAGTGTTTCCTTCAAGTGTTGATCAGCATGGAGGAGTACTGATTCATCAGTTGAGAGAGGTTGGTACATGGCAATCAGCAGGAGGTTTCCTTTCCCATATGTAAACTAACCCCATTGGACTTCATGGGATACAGAGTCACTATTGAGGACTCCCAGAGGAATTCCTTCCAACTGTATCCCACTGTGACGCCACTTCTGCTGTGTCCATCCTGCTGGTGAGACAAGAGATATTCGGGGAAGATGATGGGGTGTTTGGGACATAGTCATACTCAGAGAATCTTACACTGACTAAATACTTAACTACACCAGCAACCATCCCAACACACACAAACGAAGCTGTATCAGAACACTATTCCAATGAGCCACCGCGCACTGCAGCACAGACGAACTTCGGAAAACAGAGAACACCTATACAATGTATTCAAGAAGAACACATACACAAAAAATACAATTCGCAGACTTCTCAAGAACAAACCACAACAAGCAGACCAAACACAGCCAGATACCCTAACCACCTTACCATACATCAAAGAAGTTTCAGAAATGACAGCCAGACTACTAAGACTCCTCGGAATCCTAGTAGCACACAAACTCACCAACATTCTCAAACAAAAACTAACAAGCTTAAAAGGCCCAGTACAACCCATGGACAAAACCAACGTTATCTACAGAATTCCATGCAAGGACTGCCACAAACACTACGTAAGACAAACAGGAGGAAGGTTAGCCACCAGGATACACGAACACCAGCTAGCCACAAAAATACACGACCCCCTCTCCCTCGTAGCCCTACACACGGAGAAAACAAACACCATTTTTAATGGGACAACACATCTATCCTTCGTCAGGCAAAGCAAGGATATGCCAGAGAATTCCTAGAGGCCTGGCACTCCAACCACAACGCCATAAACAAACAAATTGATCTATATACCATCTATCAACCCCTCAGAATATGAACAGGAAATGGCATCACCACAAACCCCAGGAACACCATCCATGGCAAACATATAAATAGAAAGCAGGAGACAACAGCTTCGCTTCACTGGGAGGTCGCCACTGATGATGTTACCTAGCCAGGTCATGAAATGTCTAGATATCAAACTTCAGCTCAACGAGCAAATCTACACCCTATGCCTTACAGATTATGTCAGACTGCTGCTTGATGAGTCTGTTTATTTCTATTAACTGTTTCCTGCCAGCTGTCCTATTCTCGAAACACGGCCATATATTAGCCCCAATCCACAAAGATTTGATTTTGCAAATTGGGCTTGGCGCTTTACCAAAGTTTTTCTGAAAATCCAAATGTATTACATCCATTGCTTCTCTTTCATGTCTCTCAGTCTGTTTCTCAATCATAATTCCCATTTTATAAATCTATGTTAATGTTGTCCATGACCATTATTTTCAGTCCCAATAATTTCTGCTAAACCATTTACTTACTATGTTCTATGTTCCATGTACTATATCATTTTCCCACACCAGACTTGGTTTTCCTAGTCTTGTTAGAAATTTCTGTGAAGACAGAACTGAAGAAATGGCCTCATAGTTCTGCCATTTCACTGTTCCCCATTGCCCATTCTCTGGTTTCAGACTGTAAGGAAGCTGCACTTATTTTTTCATGCTTCTCACATTTACATGATTCAACAAGCTATAACAGTTCACTCTTCTAACCCTTGTGAATATACTCTTCAGAAACCGATCAATTTCTGCCATCAGATGCTCAATACTTGAAACCATACACTCACAGGAGAATAGACTCTGTGCCAACTGAAATACAGCACAATCTATATTAGTCCCACTGTCCAACACCAGGTCCATAGCCGGGAATGCTATGACACTTCCAAGTGCTCGAACAAACACTTTCTAACTGTTGTGGGGTGACCTATGATAACTCCCCTCTCAGCAAGTGCATTCCAGACCCCAACACCCTCTGTGTGAAAAAAATAAATCCTCTCTGAACCTCAAACACTTCACTTTAAAAGAGTGCTCCCTTGTTCTTGACCCTCTGAGTAAAAGGAACAGCTGCTGTCTATCCACCCTTTCCATGCCCCTCGTTATCTTATCCTTCTGAATCACATCCCCCTCAGCCGTCTCTGCTCCAAAGTAAACAACCCGAGCTTATCCAGCCTCTCTCCATAGCTGATATGCTCCATCCCAGGGAGCATCCTGGTGAATCTCCTCTGCACACCCTCCAGTACAATCACATCCTTCCCGTAATGTGGCTCCCAGAACTCCACACTGTATTCCATCTTGGTATAACCAAAGCCCTGTGTAGCTCTTATAATCTACTCCCTGATTAATAAACGCTCCACCCAAGGTCCAATTCTTAACTAGTCAATTACCTCCAACCAAATTCAGGGATGTGTGGACGAGCATACTCTGAGCTTCCTAGAGTGGTGTCATTCATTGAGTACTCTCCTGTCTGGTTCCTTCTTCCAGGTTTACATTCCATCTGCCATTGATCCACCCATATGACCATTCCTCCTGTATCTTCCTGCAACATAAGGTCTTCCTCCTCACTGCCAATCACCCGCCCAATCATTGTATCAAACGCAAACTTACTTATCACAACTCCCACCTCCTCTATCCACCTCCCTGCAGATTTCATCTACACCATTTATGAATACCACAAACAATAAGGGACGGAGCACTGATCCCTGTGGTACACTAGGGGACACTCGTCTCCAGTCACACAAGCAGCCTTCTCCCACCACCCTCTGTCTCCTGACACTAAGACATCTTTTGTTATAACTTGTCAAGTTATCCTTGATACTGTGAGAGTTCACTATATTTTTCAGTATCCCATGTGGAACTTTGTCAAAGGCCTTGCTGCAAAATTAAATAAGCGACCTCCTCAAACTAATTCAATCCAATTCATTAGATGTGACTTCCCTCTGATAAAGTCATGATGATTATCCCTGAGCGAACCTCGCCACTCTGATTGGAGTTCAATTTTCTCCTTCCATAGTTTCTCCAGTAGTTTCCCTAGCAATGATCTGACACTCGCTTGTCTATAATTCCCTGATCTATCTCTACCACCCTTACTGTAAAGTGGAATAATATTAGCTGTTTTCCAGTTCTCTGGCACCTTCCCTATGGTCAGATTCTAATTAAAAATTTTCAGTTAGGGGCTTTCCTCCTTTGACCCCGACAACAGCCTGTGATACAATTCATCCAGACCGGGGGATTGGTCCAATTTTATACCGGACAAAGCCTCAAATCCCTGCTCGTATTTTACGTCAATCTGTTCAAGAACTTTCCAGTCCATCTTCTTGAATTCTGTACCTGCATCCTCCTTCTCCCAAGTAAAACAGATGTGAAGGTCTCATGTAACAATCCATCAGTGTTCACCAGCTTCACACACAGATTGTCCGCTTGGTTTCTAATGGACAGTAATTGTTGGCTGATTATTCTATTCTACTTGTACGTGCAGAATATCGTGGGATTCTCGGTAATCTCGCCTGTTTGCACTTCTCCGTGTCCCTCTTTATTCAGTCCCCTCGATATTTCTAAGTTTCACTATAACCATCTTATGAAACTCAAGATCACAGGCTGAGTTTCCCCATCAGACAATCTTGCCATCTTATGGATTAATCTGGATCATACCTTTTGCAGTTCCTGTGTAGTCAGTACATTAAATCTTAGATTGGGACTCCAAACAGTGCACAATACTCTAGGTCTAGTCTCACCAAATCTCTGTGCAACTGGTGCACGATATGTTCTACATTGCAATTACATTCACATGAATGTAAACCTAATTTTAACTGTCCCGTTTGCATGTATTTTTCCCAATACCTTAGGCTTTAATTTTTCTTATGAGCTGACTGTGTGAGTTCTTAAAACATTGCTCCTGAATATCCAACTATACGTTATCCATTGTTTCTTCATTGCCTATGTCTAAAGAATCAACGTCAAACCATTCCAAAAAATGTTTGCCACTTATGGCTTTCATTTCATCGATGCGTTATCATACTCCCCGGTTTTGCCATTACCTTCTATATATCTAGCAGCAATTTTTTTGTCATAGAGTCCAACAGACACCCGATTGCGGATGACAAGTTAAACTATCTTTATCCTTTCTTAAACTGTCCATAATATTTATAGCCTTCACCTTATTCAGATTGGCTAAATGCCTTTCAGTAATGTATAGGAAAATAACATGACAATCCGCAATGCAATCAATATGTCTATTACTGCTTCATCTGAAATTCTTGTATGAACTACATCTGGTCTGTCAGATTTATCAGTACTCAATCCGGCTATCTTTTCAATGACGACCTAATCCCTGATATGAATGAGCTTTGACTTTACTTACACAAGTCCCATGGCCTCTTGGTATTTCTGGGAGAATTTCTGGATATTCTTCCTTGAAGATGGACACAAAAATAACTGTTTCTTTTCCTGTGATTTCTCTGTTCTCTACAATAAATGATCCTGTCTGCACACTCACTGTTCCACATTTGACCTTGTTTTTGATTTTGTTTCATACATTGATAGAAGCTTTTTAGCAGTCCTTTGCTTTTCTTTTGTTTGCATGATTTACGTTTTTGATTTTCTTCTCAGTTTCTTGTCCATCCTTTACTGGGTCTTACATTTCTCTGAATCCACCGGCTTACTACAACACTTGGTATTTTTCTAAGCTGCCTCCTTTGATTTAATAAGTAGATGAAGGTGGGGCTGATGGGATGGAAGGTGGACACATAGGAACGTTCAAAATGGCGGTGCTGAGTTGCAAGTTTGGACTGGGATAAGATGGGGTTTGGGGAAATGGGGAAACTGGTGAAATCCACCATGATCCCTTGTGGTTGGAGGATCCCAAAGCAGAAGATGAGGCTTTCTTCCTCCAGGTTTCTGGTGGTTAGGGAGTGGCGATGGAGCAGGCCCAGAACCCTCATGTCCTTGGCAGAGTGGGAAGGGGAGTTAATGTGTTCAGCCACAAGACGGTGGACTTGGTCAATGTGGCTGTCCCAGCGATATTCTCTGAAATGACCCACAATTTGGCGTCCTGTCTCTCCGATGTAGAGAGGACCACATTGGGTGTAATGGATGCAATCGATGAGGCATTCTATCTCCGTTCATCACCTATCACGTTCAACCCCACCTTCACCTATCGCATTCCCAGCTCCCACCCCTTTGCCACAACACCTTTTCATTCATCCCCCAGACCCCTTCGCCCACAAGTCTCATTCCTGATGAAGGGCTTATGACCAAAACATCGATTCTCTGTTCGTAGTATCCTGCCTGATTGTGCTTTTCCAGCACCATACTCTTCGACTCTGATCCCCAGCGTCAGCAGTCCCCACTTCCTCCTCACACCTTCATGGCTTGCATGACTCCGATTTATAACGGTTACTTCGAATAAAACAAAAAATGCCGTGTTCTCAAAGATCATAAAACAAAACCAATGCATTGTGGTCACTGGTCCCACTGGTGGGTGGCACGTTGGCACAGTGGTTAGCACTGCTGCATCACAGCGCCAGAGACCCGGGTTGAATTCCCGCCTCAGGCAACTGTCTGTGTGGAGTTTGCACATTGTCCCTGTGTCTGCGTGGGTTTCCTCCCGATGCTCCCGTTTCCTCTCACAGCCAAAAATGTACAGGTTAGGTGAATTGGCCAAGCTAAATTGCCGGTAGTGCTGGGTGAAAGGGTAAATGTAGGGGAAATGGGTCTGGGTGGGTTGCTCTTAGGAGGGTCGGTGGGGATTTGTTAGGCCAAAGGGCCAGTTTCCACACTGTAAGTAATCTAATCTAATGAAAGGTCATTTACAGCAAAGTTATCAATTAGCTCTTCTGATCATCCAACACCAATTCATAAATAACCTGATCTCGAGCTCGGTGCTTGACATACAGTTAATACAAACCATTTCACACATGCTCATGAGATCCATTTTTTCCAGCATTAGCATTCATTTGGGTTAACACTGCTTAGACATAATTTAAACAGTACATTATTACTGCAGTAGCCACAAACCTGTAGAACTTATTTTCCTGTTTGAAAACATACCCAGCATTTGTATTGCAGCTTTCACGTTGATATATAACTCACATCACTGTTTGCTTCTCCTTCATGTTTCTGAGCTCCACTTTATTAGATTCTGTAGAATCTGACCGACGTATGCTCTGTGTAAATTAATGTTAGAGATCATCTCGCCACATTATTTATGCTCTTCTTCAGATCTCCTGTTATACTGGTAGAGAAGGACAATGATCTTTCAACAATGCTGTGTATTTCCCCAGCCAGCTGAGACTGCTGTAACCTGGGTGGGGACCTAACAGCAGGTTGCTAAAGAATTGCTGCTGCTGTACAGGATCTTAGCGAGATCACATCTGGATTAATGTGTACAGATTTAATCTCCTCAATGAGGAACGGATATTGTTACATTTGAAGCAGCTCAGAGATTTTTTCCTCAACTGATGCCTGTAATGAAGGTATTAACCCATAAGGAAAGGATGATCAGGTTGTGTCTAGAAGAATGAAAGATGATCATATTTTTACATCGAACACCGGAAGGAGTCAGCAATACAAGCCAATTACACAATAAATGGAATAATCCATTCCACTTCTCCAGCTTGATACACAGGAACAGCAGAAAGATATTCACGCCTTCGACCCTTTTACACCAGAACAGGACAAGGGTATTCAGCCCTGCAGCCTGATGTAAGGTTACAGGAGGAGGCCAATCAGCCCCTCGAGTCAAAGCACTGGACCCAGAATAGGCCATGCTGCACCAGTATCGTGTTACACAGCAACAGGATCAGTCCATCAGCCTCCTCAAGTCTGTAACACAGGAACTGGAAGAGGCCAGACAATGACTGGAGATTTATTTCACTGGGATAACAGGAAGTCATTCAGCCCCTGCGATCCTTTGTGAGGGAATTGGATAAGGATACAAAGTATCGGGGACATTTTCTTAGTAAGGAAGTTGGAGATAATTCAGACACATGTCTGTTGTGTGAGAACAGGAGAAGACCAATCACTCCCTCAGTCCCATCTCAGGGATACATGAGGAGACTGTTCAGTATCTCCAGCCTGTTATGGAGAAGTATGAGAAGACCCATCTTGCCTCAAAATGTTGCACAGCAACAGGAAGATTCCATAATCCCACAACCCTCTAACACATCAACAGGAGGAGGTCATTCTGGCCATAAAGATGAGTATATCGGAAAACCAGAAAGACGTCAGCCCATCAATTTTGTACACCAGCAGGATGATGAATCCATTCAGCCACACATGCCTCTTATACAGCAATTGGAGCAGATCCTTGAAAAACATGTGCCCGTTAAACTGGAATTCAAAGAAAACGTAAAGGTTTTCAAAAGGGAAGAACTTATAATAACTGTATACATTATGTTAAAGCACAACGATAAAGCTATTGTAATTTAAGGGAAATTATTAGAATCCGTTGTTGAGGACATTTGCAAAGTTAAATCACAATCCATCTGAGTCAACACAGTTTTACGAAGGATAAACCGAGTATGAATTGTTTGCTTGAGTTACATAAGGACGTGACAAACAAGTTTGATAGTAGGATTCCTAGAAATGGAGTGTATTTGGTCTTCCTGAAGGCATCGGATATGTCGCTTCTCCAAAGAGTAAGTGGTAAGATCAGAGAACATGGGTTTACGAATAATTTATTAGTTTGGATGGAGGATTGGTTAACCAATAAAATACAGTCAGATGGAATAAATGTGTCATTTTCTTTTGGAAAATGCAATTTGCGGAATGCCAGAGATTTCAGTACTCATGTCTCAACTATTTTCGCTGGATATTATTACTCGGTTGACGGGATAGAAAATACTATTTTCAGAGGACACTAACATTGGTGGGAAATTACTTCAGAATGAAGATCGAAGAGATATAATAATAAATATGGATAGGTTGCTGAATGGTCATAATTTGGCAATGAAATTTAAATTGGATAAGTATGGGTTATTCAAGTTGGACAGCATAATAGAAAGGTAAATTATTATCTAAATGTAGATAAACTTCACAGTGTTTAGGAGCAGAGGGATATCGATGTCCAATTGCATATCACAGAACACCTGCATGAGGGTACTTCAAGTAATGAGAAATGCAAGCAGAATTTCAGTGTTTGTTTGGAAAATGACAGAGTAGAAAGGCAGAGTGTGTTACTGTAGCGATGCAAGGCATTCGCGAGGCTGCAACTGGTGTACAGTTTAGGTGCCCTGACTTGTGGAAGTGTGCATTTGCATTGGAGGTAATTCAGAAGAGGTTCATTAGATTGATTCCAGAGATGAAACGGTTGTCGAATGAAGAGAAATTGATCAGTTAAGGCCGATATTCTCAAGTTTATAAGAATGAAAGGAGATCTCATTGAGATCTGCAAAATGTTAAGAGTAATTGAAAATGTAGATGTGGACTGGATATTTTCTCATGTGGCGCAATCTACAGCAAGAGCCCAGCGTTTTAGGATTGAGAGATGGCAGGAAAGTGGAACAGAGGCTGCAATGACACCAGCCATGATTGTATTCAATGGCGGAGCAGAGATGACATCAGCCATGTTTGTATTCAACGGTGGAGCAGAGATGACATCCGCCATGTTTGTATTCAATGGCGGAGCAGAGATGACATCAGCCATGATTGTATTCAATGGCGGAGCAGAGATGACATCAGCCATGATTGTATACAATGGCGGAGCAGAGATGACATCAGCCATGATTGTATTCAATGGTGGAGCAGAGATGACATCAGCCATGTTTTGTATTCAATGGAGGAGCAGAGTTGATATCCACCATGTTTGTATTCAATGGCAGAGCAGAGATGACATCAGCCATGATTGTATTCAATGGTGGAGCAGAAATGACATCAGCCATGTTTGTATTCAATGGTGGAGCAGAAATGACATCAGCCATGTTTGTATTCAATAGCGATGCAGGTTGGAGGGGCTGAATAGCCGACTAATGCTCCTCGTTCTTATTCAACCCTTCGAATGTGTTACACAGGAATGGGGGAGGACTTGTTATCAAATAGGAAGCAGGCACTACGGATAAATCAGTCTAAGGAGTTGGACAGGACGTAAAATGTTAAGTCATATAGCGACCACCGTTGGGTCCTCAACTATTTACAATCTATATTAATGATCAGGGGGATGGAACAGATGTACTGATACTGAGTTTGGTGATGTTTCTGTGATAAGAAAGAGATTACATTATCAAGAGAGAGTGGAGAGTCTGCAAATAGATACAGAATGGAAAAAGCAAGGATCATTGTTTGGCAGGTGGAATATAACATGATGTAACCTGTAATTTCATTTACAGGAATAATGGAAGGCAGTATGTGACTGAAATGGAGAGGGATTACAGGACATAATGGTACTGTGTACTAGGGGATTCACTCAGATCCGTTCAGACATGGGAGGTTTTGCTCCATCCCTGATCGTCTGCTCATTGACGCTCCAAGTGACCCCATTGCTCTCCGTACACATGAATATTTTGTTGTGGTTGGTTGGTGGTGGGATGATGTTTCGAAATGTGTATCAAGCGGAAGGCCTTTATCCAACATACATGCATTCTTTTCTTATCGTCTTTGGAGGCCCGAAGACGATAAGAATGACTGCCTCCTTCTGAATGAAGGAACTGTGGCTGATGTCAGGACAGAGTTATTCATCAACATGATGCACTCTGCATGGACACACTGTAACATTAATAGTGAGAGAGCTCCTTCAGTTCCGCTACCTCTCCCCATTGACATGGGTACTCCGCAGATGCCATGTACACCATCGGGAATCCCACTATACTGGGAAAATAAGGATACACCTGGTAGCTCTCTGCTGCGGGAGAAACAATGTATTTACCTCATCCACCATGTACATCCTCCATCACCGAATGGTGGCATTGATATTGAGATACTGGGAGATGATGGATCTGTCACCCATTCCTTCCTGGAAAGTTCCGGATCATAGAAGCTGAATAAAACTGTGACCCTAACAGCCACTGGCAGCACCATCCTCCCCCTGGTGTGAAGCTGCAGGTCGTGTTGAGGGAATTGACACCATTCTGTAGCCAGCAAGTTGTTCAGTCAGGGACCGCTCAAACTCTGATCCTGGGTTAAGTGGAGCTTGGGAAGCTGTTCCTGGAAAACCCGGGGTGGATACAGCAGATCCCTTTCCCCACGCACACTCATTGCTTGGTTTCAGAGCTTCCCCTCTCTGCAGCCTCTTTCCCATTTGTTGTTCATGTTGCAGGCTCAGATGCTGCAACTACAGTCCCCATGCTCCATCCCGAGTTGGGTCACCAAATCCTCAGTTCTCCCTGAATGCTCACAGCACAACTCCAACAAAACATTCCCAGCCCCTCCACTAAATTTTCAATTACAGGAGTCAGTCACAAACCCCTCGGCTACAAGTGTTGTGGACCAGACCAGAACCCCGCTTAGACCCAAACCTTTCCTTATTTTGAATAGAGACGGGAAGTGTACGTGCCAGATATGTTGTGACTGGACAAATCACTCGACATTAAGCAAAGTATAATCTATTCAAATGCATGAGTTAAAATGCAATCAAACAAAAGAACATTTGGGGATAGCTTGTGTTTAAACACTTACACAAACAATAGACACTGTACCTTCTTGGTTTACACCGCTTGGCACAAAGATATATTTAAATACAGATCCTTACAGCAGTTTTCCAATCCAGGGGGAAACAACATCAACAGAGATCTCAGAGAGAAAAGCAGCTGGGGATCATGTATTGAAGCTTCCATCCCTTCTGGGATCCCTAGCAGCTTCTGAATGCTGCAGCTAAAAACAAAACGAGAAAACCTGGTCTGGGAGAGCTGGCCACTGCCCTTCCATTGTTACCACCGTTTTAACGAAACCTAGAGGCTTTCTCAGTTATTTACTTAAACTGTTTTCAGACAGCAGTTCTGCACCTCTGGCGTTGTCAGATCAGCTGAAATGGTTTGTTACATCAAATTCTGAATCTGCTTGAGAGAACACCACAAACAACATAAACTGGGACAAGATGACCGCCCAGCATGGAGAGCTGTGCAGACCATGCTAGTGTGTTGCTCAGTAAACTGCACTATCTGCTCAGCATAGAGAGTATTGCAAACTATCATATGCTAACTATATTCACATCAGATTACTACAATGACTACAATGAGAAGACTTGCTGTGTGTGTTCAGCAGAGACTGAGAGAGAGTGTGTGCGCGTGCGCGATTGGCGTGGTTGAATGCAAAACTCAATGTTTGAGAAGGAACGCACATGTAGGAAACTATTTTAAATATGAACAACTGGCAGGCTTTTTGTTAATCAACAGAGAGAGAACGAGAGAAGTTTCATGGACAGACACGGTTAAGTGTTTGAGAATGTCAAAATAAAGGCATTGCCAGACAAAACAGCAATATACATCGGCGTGCACATGAATGACAGATGGATGGGAGTTTGGTGTGAGATCGAATCAGATTTGCTTTGGCAGGTTTGAAGCCGGGAGTGTCAGCAGCAGATTATTGGCTTCCTTAGACTGTATTTCATAGCTCAAGGTTCAAACAGTAGATGGAATAAACCGGTGAGATATATTCTGGAGTGGTGAGTATTTCAAGTTAGAAATGGTCAGGATATGGTGTCATGAATCAGCTCATGCTCAAAGGGATGCCCCACAGTTATGACATGTCTGCTTCAGCCGCAGTTATTGGCCAGGGGTGGGATGGAAACAGTGGAAGGAAGTGGATTTTGTAACCAGAACAGTAGAGAGTGACCTCCGTGGTCTTAATGTTTAAATAACAAGGGCCATGATACAATAAATTGTAGTCCTCCGCTGGAACTATGCAAGACAACATAGAGACCCATGAGTAACAATGTCAGAGCAAAGTTAAAAATCAAACAACACCAGGTTATAGTCCAACAGGTTTAATTGGAAGCACACTGGCTTTCGGAGCGACGCTCCATCATTAGGTGATTGTGAAGGAACGTCGCTCCGAAAGCTAGTGTGCTTCCAATTAAACCTGTTGGACTATAGCCTGGTGTTGTGTGATTTTTAACTTTGTACACCCCAGTCCAACACCGGGATCTCCAAATAATGTCAGAGCAGAGAGGGAGACAGTAATTGAACACATTTATTGATGTAGTTAGTAGTGGTCTGGAGAGTGAAAATCTGGATTAAGAGTTTCAACAGGAATAATAAAAGTGACAGGAAGTGTAGACTATATAAAAGAACAGTAGTACAGTTATATCCGGTTTATAGAACAACAAAATCTGGACAGTGACACTTACCAGGAACACCAACGATAGCCAGGAAGGGATAATAAAAATATTGAATAACGAGAAGAGTGCAGTAGATCCGTAATGATAATGACCACCAATAAAATGCAGAAAGATACCAAACATAAGTGGATAAACTCCTGTCTATTGTTGGAACTTGCCAATCTAATGTTCCTAGGTTCTGATCAACTGTAGGAGCATTCCAGTCGAATGTTCTCAGATACTGATCTCTCCGTGACCTCTCACCGGATTTGCTGATCCCTGTCAGTGCTGTCGGTTATGCCCCCGCCAAGTTATGGGATAACACATTGAACGGCGCCGATTTATCATTAAAAGATGGAAACCCTCAACTGGGATAATTAGAATCCATGGAGGTTGACATTAATCACAGTCACTAAACAAACGCTGGGAAACAACGGATGAATGGGCACCACACAATAATCAACAGACAGGAGTGTTTCCTTCCAGTTGTGGAACACTTCAGTGGTCTAGGACATTAAACCTCGGACCTTCTGGTAACCATTCTTCAAGGTGGACTTCGGGACAGGCAGCAGTGAACAGGCAGATGATGATAACTAATTTCGGTACCCATAGGGAGGGCCTCAACCGGAACATTGGGTTCATGTCACATTACAGGTGACCACCATTGCACTGTAGACACACATATACACACACACACAAACACACACACACACACACACACACAGGCACTCCTGTACACACACAGACATAAGGTCACACATGTACACAGACACTCACACAGACACTCACACACACCCTTACAGACACCCACACTCACACAGGCATCCAATCAGAGACTCAGACCAGTCTACACTCATGCACACACGTATACACTCTCTCTCACTGATAATCAAACCCCCCCAACCCAGCCACGCACGCACACTCCCACACTCACACATACACCCCCTCACAGATTTAAGACACTCTACATCACTACACACACATGTAAGCTCTCTCTTACACTCACAACCCCCAATCAAGACAAACACACACACAGAAAAAGACCCACATGCACATATATATTTTGTGGGGTGAATTGGTCCTTTGCTCAAAAACTACATGAATTCATATAAAACTCTGTTATCTCACTTTTCAGATTAGAATCAATCTAAACATCATGGTACAGACAGAGAACACAGGGGAATAACACCTTCAACATATTGTCCAGCTAACACTCATTGTTACAGTTAACCTGAGAATGCAACTTAAAAAAAAAGGTTTTGTGATTTACACATGAAAGAAGTGAAGCTATCATGGCATTCGAACAGATGAAAAACTCAACAGACAATCAAGGTATTTTTCAATGTATTATATCAGTTAAATCACACTGTAAATATTTGTTATAATTCTGTGCAATAGAAGTGTGTCCTCCACTATCACCTGATGAAGGAGCGGCGCTCCGAAAGCTAATATGCTTCCAATTAAACTTGTTGGACTATAACCTGGTACTGTGTGATTTTTAACTTTGCACACCCCAGTCCAACACCGGCATCTACAAATCATGACTAAATAAACAGGCTCAGTTAACCAGTTCAACACATCACTTTTCATATCACTATATTAGGGAACATTTACTGGGTTTGGATGGAATGGACGAGGGTTGCTGAGGGATGGGCCATAAATCTTTAAAACTTTTTTTTTAACGTGTATATGAGAGCATTAACAGGACACATGCAGGGGTCTATATATGTTCCTCTCTGTTTATGAAAGGAGGCAATTATAAAACAACAGATCGGTTGCATAAAAAATATCAGGTTGGCACGTTTCTAGATACCTTAACACAAAGTATAATACTTTATTGACCAGAGTGAGGAAACTCCTGGTTTTAAGTGACCTGTTATCAAATCCTTTCATTATCTTGAGACAGAGCATTGAGACTGCTGCTCAGCAACTAGCCGAAGGAATTCTGTCCCTATGGACCCCTTACAAAGGGATAAGAGAAGGCCATTCAGCCCATATTAGCCTGTTGCTACTTGAAAAGGTGGAAATCTAGAATATTGGCACATTTTGCCAACAGAATAATTCATACGAAACGATGTGTCGCTGCAGCTGTATGAAGTGCTATTGAGAGTGCACCTGGAGTACATTGTGTTGTTTGTGTTTCGGTAACTGAGAAGGGATGGACCTCCATCAGATACAGTTTAACAACTGCTCGTAATCCATGGGTTGCTGTCTCATTTAATGTCTCAGATCTGTTACACAGGGACAGGAGGAGGCCATTCAACCTTTCCAGTCTATTACAGAGGGCCAGAGGAGCCCATTCAGCCTCTCGAGCCTGTTACAGAGGGGCAGGAAGTGCTTATTTAACTTTCAAGTCTGTTACGCATAAATATTAGTTTTAAATTAGTTGTGAAATAGGAAAGACCTGATGTAAACATTAAAGTTCTAACTTTTAACAAGGCCAATTTTGAAAGTGTTAGGCGAACGCCATGAAAGGCTGATTGGAATACCCTATGCACAGGTAAAGAGATGGTTGGAAAATGCAAGGCCATCAAAACTTGGTTTCAGAGAGTCCAGAGCCAACGTGTTCCCATTAGTGAGAGGGGCAAGGCTGGTGGGTGCAAGGAGTGCTGGATGGGTAGATATATTGATGCTCTGATCAAGGTAAGAAAGGAGGCATATATCAGGTAAAAAGGGCTGAGATCAAGTGAATCCCGAGAGGTGTATAAGGACAACAAGGATATAGTCAACGGGGAAATCGGGCCAGAAAAATGTGGACAAGAGATGGCTTTAGAAATAGGGTTAACGAGGCATTGAAGAAATTCTACAAATCCTTTAATGGCAAATAGGGCCCCTTAAAGATGAGTAAGGATACCTATGTCTGGAAACACATGAGATTGGAGGGATACCAAACAAGTATTTCTCCTCAGTATTTAATGTGGAGGAGGTTACAAGAGGGAGAGAATGAAGAAATATATAGTGATACCTTGAAAAGTGTCTATATCACATAGAGGCATTGGACATTTTAAAACACATAAAGGTGAACAAATCCCTGGGATCTGAGACGTTGTATCCCAGATGTTTGTGGGAAGCTAGGAACGAGGTTGTTCAGCATTTTGCTGACATATTTGTAACATTGATTTCCACAAGTGAGGTGTCAAAAGGCTGGAGGGCTGATAACATTATTTAAGAAAACATGGTAGACTGGTTAGCAAGGTTCGACTGCCTGGAATCCAGGGAAAGCTCTCCATTTAGATTCAACGTTTTCTTGAATATTGGAGACAGGGCGTGACAGTGACAGTTTAGAATTAGATTAGATTACTTACAGTGTGGAAACAGGCCCTTCGGCCCAACAAGTCCACACCAACCCGCCGAAGCGCAAACCACCCATACCCCTACATTTATCCCTTACCTAACACTACGGGCAATTTAGCATGGCCAATTCACCAGACCTGCACATCTTTGGACTGTGGGAGGAAACCGGAGCACCCGGAGGAAACCCACGCAGACACAGGGAGAACGTGCAAACTCCACACAGTCAGTCGCCTGAGGCGGGAATTGAACCCGGGTCTCGGGCGCTGTGAGGCAGCAGTGCTAACCACTGTGCCACCGTGCCGCCCACTAAGTTGTTCATTAAACTTGGAGATCTGTGACCAGTGGCGTGCCACAAAGATCAATAGTGGGTCCACTGCCTTTTGTCACTCATACAAATCATTTGCATTTGAGCACATGAAGTATGGTCAGTAAGTTTGTAGATAATCCCAAATTGTTTGGTGTTGTCGACAGTGAAGCATGATCTCTCAGACTATAATGGGACTTTGCCTGGTGAGCTGAGGAGTGACAGACAGAGTTATTTTAGTTAAATGCGATGTGTTGCATTTTGGCAAGACAAATCAAGGCAGGACATATGGGTAGGGTTCTGTCGAAAGCTGCCAATTCAGGAGATCTCCATAGAAAGTATCGAATCACTACAGTGAGGAAACAGGCTGTTCGGCCCAACGAACCTCTAAACAGTATCCCACTGGTCAAACCCCTCCCCTATCACTCTGAGCTGCATTTCCCCTGGCTAATCCACCTCGCCTCCACATTCCTGGGTGCTATATGCAATTGAGCATGGCCAAGCTATCCTTATCTGTATATCTTTATACTGTCGGAGGGAATCATGACATCCGGAGGAAACTCACACAGACACGGGGAGAATGTGCAAACACCACACAGTCATTCAAGGATGGAATTAAACCCAATGCTAGTCACTGAGTACTGTGTCACCTTGTGGTGCAGGTTCTCCGTTCCTTGAAAGTGCCGTCACAGGTAGATAGTATAATGAAGAAGACATTTGGTGATCTTCCCTTTATTGGTGCATGCTTTGTGTCTAAAAATTTGCATGAAATGTTGCATCTGTACAGGACATTGGTTTGGCCACTTTTGTAATATTGCCTTTAGTCCGAGTCACACTGCTGTAGGAAAGATGTTGTCAAACTTGAAAGGGTGCAGAAGAGACTTAAAATAATGTTGCAGGTGTTGGATGCTTAGAGTTACAGGGAGAGTTTGAATAGGCTGGGACTATTTTCAAGTGTTGAGGCTGAGGGGTGATGTTAAATAGTTTTACAAAATCATAAAGGGCATAGATAAGGTAAACAGTCAACATCTTTTCCCAGGATAGGCGAATCCAAAATTAGAAGACAAATGTTTAGGGTGAGACAGGAAAGATTTAAAAAGAGACATGAGGGACAACATTTTTACACAGAGAGTGTTGTGTGTGTGGAATGAACAGCCAAAAGAGGTGGTAGAGACAGGTACAGTTACAACATTTAAAAGGCATTTGGATGGATACATACATGGGACGTTTTTAGAGGGAGATGGGCCAAGTGCTGGCAAGGGGGACGAGTGTTATTTAGGATATTTGGTCGGTATGGACGAAAGGTCTTTTTCCGTGCGGTAAATCTCTGAGACTCTATTGGCTCTTGAGTGTATAACACAGAACAGGAGGAGGCTATTCAGATTCTAAATTACTCAATTACTGAGAGTAAAATATAAAAATACATCATTCAGATTTTGATGGTGTTTTACAGAAACAGGAAAAAGGTTTTTAGACAAGAGAAGCTGTAAAGAATGTGAAGAGGCCATTCAGGCCTTCGACTCCATTCCACAGGAGCAGCAGGTGAGCACAGAGCTATTGGAGCCTGTTAGTCAGTAGTAAGAGGAAGACATCTATTTTCGCAAACCTTGGATCAGGAAGCATCACTCAGCTGCTCGAGACTGGGACAGAGGGACAGGAAAGGTTCACTCAGAGCTCAAAACTGGGGCACAGGGAAATCTGGAGGTTAGTGAGGCCCCAGCATCTGTTATGCAAGGACAGCAGGAGGTGATTCACTCCCCACCAGTATGGGACACTGGGAGATAAGGGGAATTTGCTTGGAACAAAGAAAAATATATGAATTATTTGCATTAGTGGTCCATTCAATCCTGCCCCACCATTCACTAAGACCACGACTGATCTGATGGTGATTCCCTCATTCCATATTACGGATACTCCCCTCTCTGCAGCCTCTACTCCATTTGTTGGTCATGTTGCAGACCCATCACTCATCCAGAGGGTCGGGTCACCATCACTCAGCCAGAGGGTCGAGTCTAACCGGGCGAATCAGGATTTGAAGGGTCCAATCACAAGAATGAAAACACAAAATAAAGGTATTGCTAGATGTTTAGTTCTCTCACATTCTCAATCCAACTCACAAAACCACCCCATCCATTGCACTTTCAGGATTGAGCACTGTGTATATCCGACTAGTGTATAGCTGAATGCAACCGGCAATATCCAGAGTGGAACTCTGTGCAGCCCACACCAATGCTTGATCTATTATTCTGGACTAAATGTCCAGCATGGGGAGTTGTGCAGACCGCATTGGTTCATTCATATATAAACCCAGACTGTTGCATTGTGCAGTAACACTGTGTTAGATCACTGCCCAGTGTGGGGAAACATATAACCAATGCTGGAAGTGTCAGGATGTGCAATTTCATCCATTTACAGCTCCATATCTCCACTGTACCTTGACAAGGGGTGCTGCGAATGTGAAAATCACTGCGAGGAAGAGATGTAAATGGAAACAATTTAAATGCCAATAGTTCTGATTAAGGCGCATATCCCTCTCGTAATTAAAGTTGAAATAACTGAGATAATATTGAATGAGTTTTTGTGAACGATGAAAAGAAGTAAGAGGGGGATGGTGATGTAATTGTGGTTGCACTATAAGCCTCCAAATCATCAATGGGAATTAGAGGAACAAATATTGAGGGAGACTGGCTAGACATGCAGGAGCAATAGGGTTGTTATAATAGGTGATTTTAATTTTCCTAACATGGACTGGGACTTCCAGAGGGTTCAGAATTTAGATGGAATGTAATTTGTTAAGTGTGTTCAGGAAAGCTTCCACAAGCAGCATGTAGAGGGTCCTACTCGGGAAGTAATAGAGCTGTATTAATTTTAAAATAGTTATGGTAGGGACAAAATTGGTCCACAGTTTCAAGTTCTAAATTGGGGCAAGGCGTATTTTGTTGGAATTAGACAGAGGATTGCAGGGGTTGATTGGAGTAGTTTGTTTTGAGGTAAAAGGATCCCGGGCAAGAGGACGGCTTCAAAAGTGAGAAAGCTCGAGTTCAAGGTCTATATGTTCTTGTGAAGGTGAAGGGAAAGTGAGGGTGGAAGAGAGAATCCTGGATGACAAGAGATATTGCGGCTTTGACCAGAAAAAAAAGAGGCGTTGCTCAGGTGCAGGCAGCTGGGACCAAGGGAATCCATGGAGGTACACAGGGGATACAGGAGCTTACTGAAGAAGGAAATCAGGAAGGCGAAAAGCGGGTATGAAGTAGCCTTGGCTGAGCAGATTAATGTGAATCCAAATTCAGTATAGGAAAGAAAACGAACAACCAGAGAGAGAATAGGAGGTCTTAAAAACCAAAATGGGCATGCATCTGTAAAACCTCAAGAGATGGGTGAGGTCCTCAATTTCCCTTCTGTGTTTATCATGAAGAAAGACATGAAGATCTGTGACCTTTGGGAGGTTAGTTGTGATATCTTGGTACAGTCTCTGTCACAGTAGAGGTGCTGATGGACATATTAGAATGCATAAAGTCTGCTAAATCTCTTGGACCTGAGAGATAGGTCGAAGAGCACTGCAAGAGCTCAAGAACGGAAGTAGGAATAACCCTAGTAACTATAGGCCGGTGAGTCTCACTTAGAACAGTGAACATAGAACATTGAACATACAAATATACAGCGCAGTACAGGCCCTTTGGCCCTCGATGTTGCACCGATCCAAGCCCACCTAACCTACACTATCCCACCGTCCTCCATATGCCAATCCAATGCACGTTTAAATGCCCATAAAGAGGGAGAGTCCACCACTGCTACTGGCAGGGCATTCCACGAACTCACGACTCGCTGAGTAAAGAATCTACCCCTAACATCTGTCCTATACCTACCACCCCTTAATTTAAAGATATACCCCTTGTAATAGCTGACTCCATAAGTGGAAAAATGTTCTCATGGTCAACCCTATCTCAACCCCTAATCATCTTGTACACCTCTATCAAGTCACCCTTAAACCTTCTTTTCTCCAATGAAAACAGCCCCAAGTGCCTCAGCCTTTCCTCATACGATCTTCCTACCATACCAGGCAACATCCTGGTAAACCTCCTCTGCATCCGTTCCAGTGCCTCCACATCCTTCCTATAGTATGGCGACAAAGAACTGCACACAATACTCCAGATGTGACCGCACCAGAATCTTATACAACTGCAACATGACCTCAGGACTCCGGAACTCAATTCCTCTACCAAGAAAAGCCAGTAAGCCATATGCCTTCTTCACTGCACTATTTACCTGGGTGGCAACCATGGGCATTTAAACGTGCATTGGATTGGCATATGGAGGACGGTGGGCTAGTGTAGGTTAGGTGGGCTTGGATCGGTGCAACATCGAGGGCCAAAGGGCCTGTACTGCGCTGTATATTTGTATATGGACACCAAGATCCCTCTGCTTATCCATACTACCAAGTATCCGACCATTAGCCCAGTACCCAGTCTGGATTAGTGGTGCTGGAATTGCACAGCAGTTCGGACAGCATCCAAGGAGCTTCGAAATCAACGTTTCGGGCAGAAACAAAAATAAGCAATAAATAACAAAACAAAAATACGGCTCAGAATAACAAAACGATAGCTCTTGTTCTTTAAGAGCATTAACTGATACACATTCATATGTTCACAATTATTCATGTTAGATTCATTAGACAAATCGTCATGGCTATATAAAAGCCCTTTTTAGAGTGGCAGGTAAGCCAGTATCGCGGTAATCCAAAAAGGGTTGCCATATCTTATATAAATCACTGCTTTTCGGTGCACCATGCTAGTGAGAAAGTCCAAAGGGATATTCTCCATGACAAGCTTACAAAAACCCAACAGACCCGGGGGTGGGTGGGGGGGGGGGGGGGGGTGCGGGCGGTGGGGCATGGTTGAGGGGGGGTTTCAGACATCCAACACAACAGAATATTTTTCCTGGAACAGGAAGTGTGGGGGAGATACTAAACGAGTATTTGGCATTAGTAATTACTGTGGAAAAGGATATGGAAGATATAAACTGTAGGGAAACAGATGTTGACATCTTGCAAAATGTCCAGGTTACAGAGGAGGAAGTGCTGCATGTCTTAAAATGGGTAAAGGTGGATGAATACCCGGGACCTGATCAGGTGTACCCTAGAACTCTCTGGGAAGCTAGAGAAGTGATTACTGGGCCTCTTGCTGAGACATTTGTAATATGGATAGTCACAGGTGAGGTTCCGGAAGACAAGAGGTTGGCTAACGTGTTCCCTCTGTTTAAGAAGGGTGGTAAGGACAAGCCAGGGAACTATAGAAAAGTGAACCTCACATTGGTGGTGGGCAGGTTGTTGGAGGGAATCCTGAGGGACAGGATGTGCATGTATTTGGAAAGGCAGACGACTGATTCGGGATAGTCAACATGGCTTTGAGCGTGGGAAGTCATGTCTCACAAACTTGATTGAGTTTTTTGAGGAAGTAACAAAGAGGATACATGAGGGCAGAGGGGTCGATGTGATCGATATGGACTTCAGTAAGGCGTTCGACAAGGATCCCCATGGAAGACTGATTAGCAAGGTTAGGTCTCATGGAATACAGGGAGAAGTAGCCATTTGGATACAGAACTGGCTCAAAGGTAGAAGACAGAGGGTGGTGGTGGAGGGTTGTTTTTCATACTGGAGGCCTGTGAACAGTGCAGTGCCACAGGAATTGGTGCTGGATTCACTACTTTTTGTCATTGACATAAATGATTTGGATGCGAGCATAGGAGGTACAGTTAGTAACTTTGCAGATGACACCAAAATTGGAGGTACAGTGTACAGCGAAGAGAGTCACCTCAGATTACAACAGGATCTTGACCAGCTGGGCCAATGGAGTTTAATTCAGATAAATGCGAGGTGCTACATTTTGGGAAAGCAAATCTTAGCAGGACTTATACAATAATGGTAAGGTCCAAGGTAGTTTTGCTGAACAAAGAGACCTTGGAGTGCAGGTTCATAGCTCCTTGAAAGTGGAGTCGCTGGTAGATAGGATAGCGAAGAAGGCGTTTGGTATGCTTACCTTGTTGGTCAGAGTATTGAGTACAGGAGATGAAAGATAATGTTGCAGCTGGTTGGAATATTGTGCGCAATTCTGGTCTCCTTCCATTCGGAAAGATGTTGTGAAACTTGAAATGGTTTAGAAAACATTTACAAGGATGTTGCCAGGATTGGAGGATTTGAGCTACAGAGAGAGGCTGAATAGGCTGGGGCCGTTTCGCTGGAGCATCGGATGCTGAGAGGTGACATTATAGAGGTTTTCAAAAGTATAAGGGCATGGATAGGATAAATAGATAAAGTCTTTTCCCTGAGGTCAGGGACTCCAGAAGTGGAGGGCATAGGTTTAGGGTGAGAGAGATAAGATATAAAATACATCTACAGGGCAACTATTTCACACAGAGGATGGTACGTGTATGGAATGAGCTGCCAGGTGAAGTGGGGCAGGCTGGTACAAGTGCAACATTTAAGAGGCATTTAGATGGGTATATGAATAGGAAGGGTTTGGAGGGTTATGGTCTGGGTGCTGGCAGGTGGACTAGATAGGTTTGAGATATGTGGTTGGCATGGATGGGTTGGACCGAAGGGTCTGTATCCATGCTGTACATCTCTATGAATCTATAACTAATATTAATCTCTGTTTTTTTTTAGTGCACAATACTGGTGAGAAAATCCAAAGGGATATTCTCCATGATGAGCTCACAAAGACCCAACAAACCCTGGGAGTTTCAGACATCACAGCAGAATATTATTTCCAAGCACAGAATGTAAGGATATACTTTTTTTTCCCATGTGCATCTGCGTAAGATACTCTAGGCAGGCCCAGGAAAAGGGAAACCGAGTCCATCTCCAATTCGGTCCCCAAGAACCACTCTACCACACCTGACACAATACTCCAATATAGACAAAGCCTGCAGCAGGACCACATGCAATGGGTAAGAGTGCCTGTTGTCATTCTGCATTTAGGACATGCAAAAGATCATCCCACTTTTTATTTTGAGAGAAACTCTGGTCTCAGATAGACCCTATGAAGAATTTTCAACTGCATGGAATGGGCCCTATTTCAGATCAAAATCCTTCGAGTATTTTCACTGATATCCTCACATGTCTCCGAAGAGATCTACACCCCCAACTCTCTCGCACAGACGTCACAGAGCTGCACAATCATATCTGATGGGACACTCTCCAACTAATGATAAAGGGTACTGAAAAAGAGTGCATCCTTTGCAAAAAGAACCCACTTCTCTGTATCTGATTGATACGTGTCTGTTAAAAGTTTTTTTTTAAATCAAATCTCTAATCTGGAAACAAAAACAAAAGAAGTCTCTTCTAGGTAGTCCATACTTATGAGTTATTTGATCAAATGATATCATTGTTTCTTCCTCAAGTAACACTTGGTGGCTCAGTGGTTTGCACTGCTTACTCACAGCACCAGGGTATCGGGTTTGGTTCCAGCGTTGGGTGACTGGCTGTGTGGAGTTAGTATATTCTCAATTGTGTCTGCGTAGGTTTCCTCCCACATTCACAAAGACGTGCAAGTTAGATGAATTGGCCATTGCTAAATCGCTCATAATGTTCCAGGATCTGTAAGTTGGGGCATTAGTCAGGGTAAATATAGGATGATAGGGGAATGGATCTGGGTGGGTTACTCTTCAGAGGGTCGAAGTGGACTTGTTGGGCCCAAGGACCTGTTTCTACACTGTCGGGATTCGACTAATTCTAAATAACCCAGCAAGGTACCCCCCTCGCTGCCCACAGTTTACACCTGGAATCCATTATCCCCGGTTGACAACCCGGTATACCAATTATAGGGGTAAGAAACGTGGTTTTGGCTGCACTGCCCTTGATCTCATTGTCGCATTATCCTTCAAGTTTTAACAGTATTAATAATCATTAGTTTATGACAACATTCCATAAATGTTGTCATTTTATCTAAGAACAACTGTCTAATAAGGGTTCACTTTTTCTGAGAGGGCTCAATATCTAGCCATATTGATGCCGAGACCTCAGCGGCCCAGGCACTAACATACGATGAACAAAAACTTGATTGATTGCTTTTAATCGGGGAGATCAACTCCCCACAATCTGTGGGGCAGTTGCAATTTTGTTAGCTTGATAAAGAATCGCTTACGGTGCCAAATAAAAGAGCTAAATACTCCATTATGTTTGCTAAATATCTGTCTGGGAAACATCAAAGTAAGTATTCACACGGGGGGTAGGAAATGAGGAAGGACATTCATTTTAATAACAGCTATCCGACCTAGCCAGGATATTGGAAATGCCTCCTATCTTTGAAGCTCTTGTGTAATTTTGTCAAACAAATGGACATAGTTCACGTTAAATAAATGATCAAAGACAGATGCAATGAATATACCGAAATTGGGAAACCTCCCCTGTGACTATTTAAAAGGAAACCAGGATTTGGCCTCAGTATCAGGTATTTCCCTAAGACCTCCCATAGGCATGGCCTCCAACTTTGTAAAATTAATCTTATCGTCCGGAATGGCAACAAGTGAATTAATGCATTGCATCACATGAACTACCGAAATTGCGGGATTTCACAAAAACATAAGACCCTCATCTGCATACAATGTAATCTTTCGTGACTTCTATCCCACTTCTGGGGCAGATATGTTGGCATCCCTACGGATGGCCTCCGCCAGTGGCTCAATCACCAACGTAAACAACAATGGTGAAAGGTGTCAACCTTGTTGGCTGCCTGGAGAAATATTAATATTCATATTACTGGTTGGCCACACCATTAGTGAGAACCGCAGCCAGAGGATCACGGTAAAGGACCCTCACCCACTCGTGTAGACCAAACCGTTCTAATGTACAGAAGAGTTCCGGCCGCTCAACCCAATCAAATGCCTCTTTAATCTAAAGAGATGAATAATCCCTGGGCAGATTGTTGTTGACACTCTTGGATCATATTGAGTAAACTCTTCACATTGTATGAAGATCTGCGGCACTTTATTAAGACTGTTTGGTCCTCTTTGGCAACGGAAGGCAGCAAAGTATCCAGCCTTAATGCACGGGTCTCAGACAGGATTTCGAAACCAACATAAAAGTGAGATTGGCATGTAAGAAGCACAATTTTCCAGGGTCTTCCTTTCTTCAGCATCAGAGAGGTATGAGCCGCTCTTAAGGATGGGGGCAGGGGTTTGTGACTGTTCGAGTGATGGAACATGTTCAACATCAGCCCTGACAATAGGTTTATAAATTATTTATAAAATGCACTAGGAAATCCGTCAGGAACGAGTGCCTTTGCATTCTGAAGCTGCTTCACACCCTCCTGCGGTGACAATGGTGCATTAAGGCACACCACTTATTCAGGGGTTATTCTTGGAAGACACAGGTTCTTGAAAAATGACTCCATCTTAATTCATCTATCCTCAAAATGTGCAGTCTGAAATAATTCGCAGAACAATCTCGGACAGAAGGCATTAATCTTTTTGGTATTGAAGGTAAGGATCCCAGTACCTTCCCTAATTATGGTAATAGCTTGAGAGGGGCGCTCATTTTCCTGGCAAGATAGACTAAATCTTCCTCAAGATAGACTTTCCTCATTCCTGAAGAAGGCCTCATGCCCAAAAAGTCGATTCTCCTGCTCCTTGGATGCTGCCTGACCAGCTGTGCTTTTCAAGCAACACATTTTACAGTTCTGATCTCCAGCATCTGTAGTCCTCACATTTTCCAAGATAGACTAAATACCTGCCTGGCTTATCACCATGTTCAAACTGCCTTTGTTTTGCAAAAGTAAGTTCCTTCTTGGCTGTCTGTGTGAGCATGGAATTCACTGTAGACCGAAGCGTTGTGATCCTCTGCAGTTTAGCCACTGAGGGTCGATCGCAGTATACCCTCTCGGCTGCCCGCAGCTGTGTCTCAAGCCAGCGTTCCAGACCCCCCCCCCCCCCTTCTGCAGCATCCTAAGGAATAATTATTCCTTTGGCATAACCCTTAGCAATTTCCCACATAATGGATGGGTTACTGGTTGAATATGAATTAATGGCTAAGAAAGACCTGAATTCATTGCAGTGGGCGGCACAGTGACACAATGGTTAGCTGTGCAGCCTTACAGTGCCAGAGACCTGGGTTCAATTCCCGCCTCAGGTGACTGACTGTGTGGAGTTTACAGATTCTGCCCGTGTCTGCGTGGGTTTCCTCCCACTGTCCAAATATGTTATCAAAGTGTTTGGTAAAGGGTTAAATGTCAGAGAATGGGTCTGGGTGGGTTGCTCTTCGGCGGGTCGGTGTGGACTTGTTGGGCCGAGGGGCCTGTTTCAACACTGTAAGTAATCTAATCTAAATACTCAATGAACTAACTAGTCTTAAGAATAAAGGGATACATTCGCTAGTGTCTCGAATCCGTTACACTGCCCTTAATCTTAATCAATAAGTACACTGCTTCATGGCCAGAAATGGTAATATTCCCAATTGTGCAGGATGCCACCGAATCTAAGATTGTTGCAGGGATGGGGAAGATATCAACCCTCGTGTGACATTTCTGCCAGTTAAAGAAGAAAATAAAATCCTTACTTGTGATGTGGATCTGCCTCCAGATATCCACTAGCTCTCGTTCTGCACACAAATCCACTAATTGCTTACATTATAACGATGGTATTGGGGCACCTTAGGACATTCTGCCCACCGTGTTCTCCATAAGACAGTTGAAAACTTTTACAATAATGTGCCAAGATAACTGAATTTGGGAAATGCATCTACCAGGATTTTAAGAGGGTTGGCCGGGGGTCAGTAAACATTCAAAATACTGTATTATTTAGCATAGTTCAAGGGTTTGGGGATTATGAGCCTCCCGTGAGTGTCAAATACAAACTAGGTTAAATTGAAGATTCTTTTTATCCATTATGGCTTCTCCCCTACTCGTAGAATTAAAAGAAGAGAAATAAACTCGATCAAGCCCGACCTGCTGTAATGTCAAATGTTCCTTGTCATCAAGGTGCATCTCCTGCAATAGGACAACATCCACCCTCTCTTTTAAAGACAAGAAAGTAACTTTTTCCTCTTTTCTGGTCAATGGCTCCCCTTAATGTTCCAGGTACACCATTTAAGCACATCATTACCCAGAACACACTGTAGCAACATTTGAACTCGAGAGAGGAAGAACTCGAATTACTGATCATTAATAAACAAAGTCTCATAGAGCTTAAAAACTACACAAACTAAGACTACTACAACTGCCAACTCTCAAAACATTCCAAAACTAAGCATTTTAAGTAAATGGCTGGGATGGAGTGGGTTAGGGAACCACTTTGCCCGTGCTGTGATGCAGAGCCCAACAAAGCAGACCTTCCAGATTGCCATCATCTTGGATTTCCCCTTAACATTTTATCGATATTATCATTTCATTTTGCATTATATTCCTGGATGTGCTGGAACAGTGTGATTTTGTACCACTGTCAGCATTTCCCCAACACTGCACATTCCTGCCATTCTCCGATGATCCTTGACTCCGTTATTATTTATGAACCTTCTGTCTATGCCTCAAACATATTCAATATCTCTGCCTCCAATGCTCTGCAGGGAAGAGAGTTCCAAGTACTCTCCCCACTGAGAAAACAAAAAGTAACCTCATGTGTGTGTGAGATTATTTTTGCCTCCTTACCTGAGAAAAGATATAATTAAATTGGAAGCAGTTCAGAGATGTTTCACTTCATGTATTCCAGGGATGAAGGTGTTATATTATGGAGGCTTTAACAGCTTACCCTTGGAATGAGAGTTGATCTTATTGAAACATACAAAACCTAGAGGAGAGTGGATCAGATAGATACCCACTGGATGTTTGTATTGTCCAAAATTCTTGTTGTTTTTATAGAATCTCTACAGTGTGGAAGCAGGACATTCCATCCATCAAGTTCACATTGACTCTCGGAACAGTATGCCCTCTGGACCTGCCCTCCCTACTCTATCCGTGTAACCCTGCATTTCCCATGACGAACCTATCTAATCTACACATCCCTGAGCACTATGGGCAATTTATCATGACCAATCCGCTCTAAGCTGCATATCTTTGGACAGTGGGAGGAAACTGGAACACTGGGAGGGAACCCACAGAGACATGGGAAAATGTTCAAAATTCACATAGAGGGTCGCCCGAGGTTGGAATTGAACGCAGCCACTTGGTGATGGGAGGTATCAGTGATAACCACAGATCCACCATGCACATCTGTTAGTTCTATTTGTGGCTGACTAAAGAAATCTGCCTGACTTGTTCCTGTCACTGACCCTGACTCAGTCTGAGAACTTTAACATCGGCCATATCACCAACCAGGTTACATTTAAAATTTGGTGTCAGCAGTGGAGGAATGGGACGAGAAAAGGAAACAGTGACACCCTCCAACCTCTGTCAGAGCAAGAATGAGGAGAACTTCACAAAGTGGGATTTCAGTCAAGTGGGAATGGCTGAATCTTTATATTATATCGAAGCTGGCTTTGTCTGATTTTCCGTGTACAGGTGAATCAGGGATAATGCTGCATGGAAAGAAACGTGCAGCTGGGATCACAATGAGATGAGCCATGACCTTATTTACTGGTAGAGTCGTGAGAAAGGGCCGAATGGCCCACTTGTATCTCTCAGCCCTATATTCTGATGTTCCATTCAGCCCTCGGACATGCTAAACAGGGGCAGATCGAGGCAACTCCGATGGTTAGGTGTAGTTTTGGAAATGTACTTGGAAAATCCGGGCTGGATCAGGAAGTGACCACCACGCAAACCCCCAATCCCTGTTTCCAGGCTTCCCCTCTCTGTAAATTCTGCTCCAGATATGGGTCATGTTGCAGACCCAGATATGCTGTGAATACAGCCCACATACCGCACCCAGGGTTAAAACAACAAATCCTCTGCTCTCCCTGAATGTGACATTGTACAACACGATTTCCAGCAAAATAACCCGTTACTTTCCAAAAGCATAACATGTGAATTTAACAAATAGGAACAGGAGTAGCTCAATCGGCCCCTCAAGATAACCCTGTCATTTAATAAGAACATAGCTGGAAATGTGTTGCTGGAAAAGCGCAGCAGGTCAGGCAGCATCCAGGGAACAGGAGAATCGACTGAAGAATGCCTGAAGAAGGGCCTATGCCCGAAACGTCGATTCTCCTGTTCCCTGGATGCTGCCTGACCTGCTGCGCTTTTCCAGCAACACATTTCCAGCTCTGATCTCCAGCATCTGCAGACCTCACTTTCTCCTCATTTAATAAGAACATGGCTGATCTACTCCAGGGCTCAACTCCACTATCTTTCCGACTCCTTGTATCCATCCACACGTCTCTGGGTTGGGGAATTCCAGGCATTCACTACTTTCAGAGAGAAGACATGACTCTGCATCTCAGATTGAAATCGACGTTCCTTATTCGGTATCTATATCCTCGAGTTCGACACTTTGCAGAAGAATGGAAAAACTTCTCAACATCTACCTTCTCCAACCCCTCTCTGTGTCTTGTATGTTTCAGCAGTATCACACCTCATTCATTTAAACTACAAAGAATTATTGCCTCACCATTTTAGAGATTCTCAATAACACAACCCTTTCATCCCAGGAAACCGCCTTACTTGCTGCATCAGCATGCTGACTTTATGTTTCATACACAGGAAGACTCCAATGCCTTTACTGTTCCTTTTCTGGACGTCCTCTCCTTTAATTAACAGACTGCCTTTTGATTCTCAGTGTCATCCTCAAACTCGGATGTATATTGCACTTAGCTCCCTCCTTCAGGCTGTCAGCTTAGATTGTAAATAACTGATGCCAGCAGACTGATATTTGTGGTACTCCAGCAGATACACCTTTATCATAAGGATCCATTAATCCTGACTCTCCGATTTCTGTGCTAAACAATCATTATCTCATCTTAATACAGTATCCGACGTCCTGGAGGTTCTGTTTTGTGTAAGAACCTTTGTTTTTTAATACCTTGTGGACAATCTCTGGAAAGCCTCGTGTCCACCAGATCAACTTTATCAAGTCCGCTTGTTACATTTTCAGGCATCTCCAGAAAAACATTGCATTATTTTGCAGGGCAAAGTATAATTTCCCTTTCACAAAACCACTCTGACTCTGCGTGAATCTTTTCTAAATGTCCATGCTTGCCAGGTGTTCCAAACTATACTAGTCCCATCTGCTTTCATTAGTTCCATGTGTCTCTAAATGTTTCCCATTCATATGTTTGTCCAAATGAGTTTTAAATGTTGTAGCTGTCCTTGCATCTCCCACTCTTCCTCTGGAAGCTCATTCCATACCAACACCGCCCTCTGTGTAAAAACGCTGCCCCTTAGTCCCTTTTAAATCTACCCTCTTTCACCTTAAACCTATTCGCTCTATGTTTGGATTCCCCTACCCTTTGCAAAAGAACTTGGGTATTCACCCTATCCATACCTCTCATGATTTTATTAGTTTCTATAATGTCACTCCTCAACATCTTACACTCCATCTGATTCTAACTTCAAGAACAAGCGTTTAAAGATAAGCACTGCAAAATTGAATCAATATTAAAAATGACAGGTAACCAACACTCAGCCCAAACGACACACTGTGATTTGTTTTTCTCCATATTTCAATACTGAGGCAGCATGAAACGCTTACTAGTGCCAATAAGAAGTCAAACACCTGAATTCTTTTATCTAAAGCGGGTGATGATCACGACAGTAAAAACGTATCTGTGGCCAGATCTATATAATACTACATGGTCAACATTCTCCCTTCTGGCCGATGTATAACTTTGTGTGGTTGTGTCTTTTTTATCTTGCATTCAATAGAGAGAACCTCTTTCCCCATTCACACCTTAAATTCGACCCGTTATACATAATATTTTCGTTCAACATTGCTAAAAGCCCGTTTTTCTTTTGTCACACCCTCTTTTCCCTGCCATCCATCCTTCACATCTGGCAAGGGATTAAAAGACCATTTTGCAATTGTATTCAGTTTTGAAGCATTGTCACACTGGACTGGAAATGCTAACTGTGTGTCTCTTTCTATGAAGATGTTGACAGACCTGCTGAGTTTCTCCAGAAATGAATAGGTGCAGAACAATTTTTCAATTAAACAAATAATTATGGATACTGGAAATAAAAATAAAAAAACATTTATAGAAGGTTCACTGGACCTGAAAGTTTAACTCTGCATTCACTCCAGATAATTCTGCAACATCTTTAGCAATTTCTTCAGCAATTTCTGTTTATGAACAATTTCCAACGACATATTGTCAAAGATTCCCAAACATCCTGTCCAACATGGAGCGTAGTACACTGGGAACTGAACAGTAACGCATGGTGACAAGTTCCTTGACTCTGAAACTGCATAAGGCTCGCCTCACTGATGCTACAGAGCTCTGAATCATGGTCAGGGAGAAAAACAGATTGAAACACATTCACTTCAAATACAGAAGATGACATTACTGAAAGGAAAAGATTCAGATTCGTACCTTAAATGGATATTGTTTATGTAAGAAATAGGAGGCGTGACACCTAGGAAAGACTTCCAGCAGAATGAGAATATAAAAATGGAAGTATTTCCGCATCAGAAACCAGAGTATGTCACTGAATACAGGGCTGATGGGTGAATGGGTCTCGCTGTGAACTGGAGCCAGTCAGTGGAATTGAATTGTAGATATTGCAGCTAAAACTGGGTTATCATCTGATGCTGTAGATTTCAATGACAATCTGTAACTGGCCGTGCTTTCCTGGTCTGGCCTAAAAGTGACTCCAGATACACAGACATGTGATACACTCTTCAATGGTCTCTGAAACGGGCAAGCAAGGCACTCAATTGTATCAAACTGCTCCGAGGTGTTAAAGGATAAACCCGGAGTGAACAGCCGGCACCAGCCTCGTTATCAGAAAAGGTATCCGGAAACACAATCCTGTCGATCCTGCAGAGACCTCCTTCCTAACAGCTGAAAGCTTGTGACAACATTTACAGAGCTTTCCCACACACTGCACAGAAGCTTCGGGAAAGGAATACGTCATACAACTCATTGAGCTTTCCCTATTCTTGTTAATGGCCGAACATCTCCTCAACGCAGTTTTCCCCATACAATATTCATATCCCTTAATATGTTTAAACGTTGTGAAACATAAAATGAGAACTGCTGTAGTCCATTCAGCCCAACAGTTTTGCGCCTCCATTCTATGTACAGGCAGTTTACTGATAATGCGTGTTGATTAAATACAATTCGGCTGCAATGCAATTAATTAACCTTTTCCTATAAAGTGAACTCGTGTTCACTGTGACGCGATTCCATGCCAGGCACCAGCTGAACAGCAAACCTTGCCTCAGGGTCCCTCTCTTTACAAAAGGTACAATCAATGTGTTCAGCAAAAACAAGAATGCAATCAGCTCTGCAGGCCTTGAAACTGAGCCTGAAACTGGGAATTGCAGTCTATATTTAGAAACAACTTTATTTCAAACTGTGGGGAGAATCTTGGGGAGAACTGGAATTCTCTATCGGCATCACGTGGTCAGTCAGCCCCCGCGCACTTTCTGGTGAAGATTGTGGTGAAAGGTACGGTGCACCAGTGAGTGACTGTAGTGTGAAAGTGTTACATTTACAGCACTGTTCCATTACAACATGTAATTTAAAGATTTATTTCGACTGTCCTATTGTGTGTTAGACCAAATTTAATTTTTGGTTTTTACTGATTTTTTGGGGGGTTCGTCACTTACTCACTTTTTTCCATAGACCGCATTATTAGTATTGCACAATTTTGTACAATACTGTGTTGCACAGGAACACAGTTATTGCCTTATTGGGGAACAACCTGGACTGATAGTTGATTTTTCTATCTTCACACCATACTCCTGCTCTCTCCCTATCAGTTTAGTTACCAGAAATCCTTATTTATATTCAGCCCCTTGACTTCCACAGCCCGAGCTGGGAGAGAATACCCCTGGTTCGCCAGTCTCCGAGTGCAGGCATTTATTCTCATGTCAATGCAAAATGGCCTGTCTGTACCTAATATTGTGGCCCCTTGTTTTAGAAGTCCGAGTCAGGGGAATTACCATCCCTGTTTCTAATCTGTCTCGCCCTGTCAGAGTGTTATATATTTCACTGAGATTTCCACTCATTTTACTAAACCCCATGGAATACAGGTCAAGTCGCCCCAAACTCTGCTCCCACAACACGTCTGCCATCCCAGAGATCAGTCTGGTCATCCTTTGCTGCTCTACCTCAATGTCAGGTTTGTCCTCTGTTAGGAAAAGAGACCAAAACTACACACAATACTGCACAATGTTCGAGATGGAGTCTCACCAAGGCCCTGTACAGCTGCAGTAAGATACATTTACTCCTGTACTCAAATTCCCCTGAAATGAAGGTGAATACAGCATTTATCTTCCTACCTGCTTTCTGCTCCTGCAATATTGCTTTCAGTGACTGGTGTACAGGGAGATCCAGATTCCTTTCAAAGTTACAGTTCCCAACGTGCTGGGTCTATATACAATAGTCAGCGTGCCAATGCCATTCCCAGTATTGACTTCTGGCTTCAGAACTCACTGCCCTACATGGACTCGGAGGGCTACGCAGAAATAAACAAATGTGCAGCTTAAGTTCATTTATAGTGAAACATTTTTCAACCACTCCTTTTTCAACTGAGAGGCTGCCAGTCCATTGTTCCCATCAAAGTACACAACATCTCATCTCCCCCATTACTCTCCACCTGCCACGTATTTGCCCAGTCACTCCACTTATCTCAATCACCTTGGAACTTTTTTACATCTTCCTCATCCACTCACAAGCTGACATCGTTTATTGCTGCCAGCAGACTTGGAAATATTGCATTTGTGCCCCTCACCCAAAGATATGATGTGTTGGGAATAGCTGGAGCCCAAGACACGATCTTTACAATATCCTCCAAGCCTTCCATTAAAAATAAAATATTGTTTTATTCCTACTCACTGTTTCCTGCCAGCTCTCGCATTCTAAATCTATGACCATATATTAGCCCGAGTCACATAGGATTCGAATTTGCACAATAGGCTTTGGGCTTTATCAAAAATCTTTCTGATAATCCACTCGCACGGCATTGATACTTCCTATCTAATTTTACTAAAAGCTACTTTCTCAAATATGATTCCCATTTCATAAATCTCTGTTGACTTTGTCTATGCCCATTATTTTCAGTCCAATACTTTCTCTAAACAGTTTAGTTGCTATTTTCAGTCTATTCCCTTTTTCTCACCAGACTAAAGTTCCCGAGTATTGCTGGGAAGTTTTCTATTTTGTTTTGGTTTCTTCTGTAAAGGCATAACTAAAGTATTTGCTCCATAGTTCTGCTATTTCCCGGTCCTCAATTATCTGGTGTACAACTGTAAGAAATCTGCAACTTTTTTTGCTTAATTTTGCCATTGACATATTTCCAGAAAATATGACAAGTTCTCTCTTATCAACTTTGTTAAGATAATCTTCAGAAACCCATCAATTTCTACCTTAAGCAACTCAATGATTGACCTTTCACAGCCATACAATCACAAAAGCAAAGTCTCTGTACTGCCAGAAATACAGCACAGTCTACATTCGAGCTGAAAATGTATTGCTGGAAAAGCGCAGCAGGTCAGGCAGCATCCAGGGAACAGGAGAATCGACGTTTCGGGCACAAGCCCTTCTTCAGGAATCTGTGCCCGAAACGTCGATTCTCCTGTTCCTTGGATGCTGCCTGACCTGCTGCGCTTTTCCAGCAACACATTTTCAGCTTTGATCTCCAGCATCTGCAGACCTCACTTTTTCACAGTCTGCATTCGGCCCACTTTCTGACACAAGACCTTAGCCGTGAATCTTAAAGCATTTGAAGTGCACAACCGTGTCGTTTCTAATGGCTTGAGGTTAGCATGACAACTCCACTCTCAAGAAGTGCATTCCAGACCCCAACACGGTCTGGTTGAAAAACAATTCTCAAATCTTCACTAAACTGCAAATCCTTCACTTTAAAAGTGTGGGCCTTTGACAAAAATCAACAGCTGCTGTCTATTCAACCTGTCCATGTACCTTGTAATCCTATCCTTCTGAATCGCAGACCTCGCAGCCTTCTCTCCTCCAAACTAAACAACCCGAGCTTATCCAGCCTCTCTCCATAGCTGATATGCTCCATCCCAGGGAACATCCTGTTGAATCTGGTCTGCACCCCCTCCAGTGCAATCACATCCTTCCTGTAATGTTGTTCCCAGACCTACACACAGTAATCAAACTTGCCCTCACCAAAGTTCGGCATAGTTCTTATAATCTATGCCTCGATTAAGAAAGGCTATGTTTACATTCCCCTAGCCTTTCCCAGATTGTGTATTAACCTGTGCAGTCACATTCAGCGATGTGTGGAGAAGCACACTCTGAGCTTTCTAGTGTGCTGCCATTCATTGATTACTCCCCTGACTGGTTCCTTCTCCCAAAGTGCATCACCTCATAGTTATCAGGGTTACATTCCATTTGCCATTGATCCACCCATCTGACCATTCCATCAGTATCTACCTGTAACATAAGGCCTTCCTCCTCACTGCCAACCAGCCGGCCAATCTTTGTATGAAATACAAACTTATTTATTGCACAGTCCACCCCTCGTCCGTATTCACAGCTGCATCATTTATGAATACCACAAATAATAAGGTTAAAAATCTCTCAACATCAGTTACATCACGTGGTTGTGCACGTTGATGAAGAATCAGTGTTTCGAAAGCAAGTGCTGCCGAATAAACCTGTTAGACTATGGTCTGGTGTTATGCTATTTTTAGATTTGTCCACCCCAGCCCAACACTAGCACCTCCAAATCACAAATAATAAGGGACCCAGCACTGATGCCCATGGTACATCATTGGACATTAGCCTCTAGGCACACAAACAGCCTTCGACCGCTGCCCTCTTTCTCCTTCTACTAAAGTTAAATTAGATGCAACTTGGAAAGTCACTAATGAGTCCTACGTGTTCACTGGTTATTCTGTTCAACTTGACACACTTGTAGGTTATCTGGGGATTTTCCTAATTTTGTCCTGCCTTCTCCCTGTGTTAGTCATTCCCCTCCACGCGCAGAATTTCCTCCTTATTACAGTCTTAAATAGTTTGTCCCTTATCCTGTCATTATTTATCTTGAATGTGGATTAGACAGCCTGATAAATTTTCTGTTAATTTCTAACTTGCCGTATGTTTTGTGACTTTAATAAAGTTCACAGTGACCCACCGCTGAGTCTTTGAAACTCTGGAGAACATAGGCCGAGTTTCCACATCACGCAATCTCGTCATCAGAGGGATTTATCTGGATAATGTCCATTACACTTCCTCTGTGGTCAGTATATTCTTTCTTAGATTTGGTCACCAAAACTGTTCTCAACACTCCAGGTACAGTCTCACCAACACTCTGTGAAACTGCTTCAACATGCCTTTACATCTATATTCTGACTCCCTTAAAGGAAGGCAAACCAAACTTTAACTTTCCACTTACATATATTCCTCCAAATACCCTTCACATCATTGCATTTATGAACTCATTGTGTGAGTTCTTATAGAAAGCCTTCTGATAATCTAAAATATGCCAATTCTACTGGTTCCCCATAATCTATGCTGTAAGAATCAACTTCAAACAATTCCAAAGTTTGTCAAGTATGATTTCTCTTTCAGAAATGCATACTGAGTCTCTCAAAGTTTGCTGTTAATGTATAAATATCCAATATCACATCCTATATCATATATTCCAACAGTTTCCCGACAAATGTCAAGTTAATTTGTCAGCAGTTCTCCACGCTATTTCTTCTTCTCTTTGCAGATGCTTGGATCCCTACCATTCATTCATAGTGCTTGGATCACGTTTACTAATATGCAATTATCTACACCAGCTTCCAGAATGTACGGGAAAATAGAACGCAGTCATCGACAATGCAATCAATACTTCTATTTGTGATTTATTTCTGAAGATTTTGGTATGAAGTACATCTGGTTTGTCAAGCTTAGCAATGCTCAATCCAGCTGCATGTTCAATATTGCCTTGTTACTGATGTGAATTGACTTTATTTCTTTACTTCCACATGTCCTATACGATCACTTCGTATTTCTAGGTGATTTTCTGGATCCTACTCCACTAACACAGATGGAAAGTAACTGGTCATTTGCTTTGCCATTTCCCTGTTATCCACCGTCTCTCCCGATTGCAAATTTCCACGTTTGATTTCTTTTGAAATATAGATCATAGATTTTTGTAGTCTTTGTGTTCCTGTTAGTTTGCATGCATGTTCGCTTTTTTGATTTCCTGATCAATTTCATGGCCCTCCTTTTCTGGATTGCAATTTTCTGAGACTTCTCAGGATTCCACAATGGTTGGAATTCTTCTGAAGTCACTTCCTGTGATTAATATATTATTTAATTTGTTATGTTAATCATCATTAAGTCACTTACTCACTCTTTAGTGTTTTCACCTGAAATAAGTAGACATATCTTTCAGACTATGTAGTATTTCTATAAATCTCCTGGTCCTGACCAGATATATTCAGGAACACTGCAGAAGGACAGAGAAGTAATAGTGGGGGGCCATGGTTGGTACTTTTGTATCATCTATAGCCAACGGGTGAGGTCCCGGAGGACTGGAGGGTAGTGAATGCTGTGCCCTTATTCAAGAAGATCTACAAAGAATACCCTGGGACCTATAGACCAATAAACCTGACATCTCTGGTAGGTAGATTTCTTGAGAAGATTCTGAGAGAGAAGGTATACATGGACTTGGAAAGGCAGGATGTGATCATGAGCAGTCAGCACGGCTTTGTGCATGGGGGAACATGGCTCAAAAAGTTGTGAAAATGCTTTGGTGAAATGACCAGTAACTTTGACAAGCGCATGGTGGTATACCTGGTGTATATGGATTTCAGTAAGGCCTTCGATAATGTTCCACATGGTAGGCTGCTCTGGAAGCATAGATCACATGGAATTGAGAGGGAGCTTGCAAACCAGATCCAAAATTTGCTTATGGTACGAAACTTGGAGTTATAGTGGAAGCATGCTTGTTGGACTGAAGGCCTGTGATGAGTGGAATGCCTCAGGGGTCGGTTCTGGGACTATTACTGTTTGTTTTATACATGTATATTGCATATATATTTACATATTACACACATCTATGATTTAGATGAGAATGTACAGGCATGAATTATAAGTTTCAAGGTAACACTAAAATAGGCGGTATTGTGGACAGTGAGGAAGATTATCAGAAATTTCAGAAATTACAGCAGTGTCTTAACCAGGTGAAGAAGTGGGCCGAGAAATGGCAAATGGATTTTAAGTTCTTGCATTTTAGAAAGTCAAATCAAGGTAGGGGTTTTCATAGTGAATGGCAGGATATTAAGGAGTGTATTGAGACAAAGGGACCTTGGAATTCAGGTTCAAGGTTCTCTGAAAGTGGAGTTACAGGTATATAGGGCAGTGAAAAAAGGCATATGGCAGACTGGCCTTCATCAGTCAGAGCAATGAATATCGAAATTAGGGAGTTATGTTGCAGTTATACAGGATGCTGGTGAGGCAATACTGGTAGTGTTATGTTCAGTGTTGTTCACTTTGCTATAGGAAGGATGTTATTAAACTGGAAAAAGTGCAGAAGAAACTTATAATGATGATGCTGGACTCAATAGTCTGAATTATAGTTAGAGGTTGGGCAAGCTAGGAGTTTTTACTTTAGAGTGAATGAGACTGAGGGGGATCTGATGTCTAAGATCATGGGAAGCATGGATAGAATGAATGTACTCAGTTTTTTTTTCACATGATTGAGCAACCACGGACTAGAGGGCATCAATTTAAGATCCGAAGGGAAAGAGTAAAAGGGAACCTGAGGGGCAATTTCTTTTACACACAGGGTGGTATGCACATGGAATGAGCTGCCAGCAGAAGTGGTTGAGGGAGGTACATACATAAAATTTAAAATGCATTTGGACAAATACACGGATAGGAAAGAAAAAGAAGGATATGGGGCAAGGGCTGGGAAATGGGGTTGATGTGAATGGACATTTTGTTCGGAATGGACCAGTTTGGGCTGAAGGGCCTTTCTCCGTGCTGTCGGACTGTATGACTCTCACAATCATTGCTTCTCCCATTGAATGTTATATTATACTTGCCCAATTCATTGGAGCATACTTGACTCTCTAGCCTCCGGGCTTCCATGATGTTTGACCAGAATGTTCAAACATTTGATATTGTATTCAGACGCCGTGTAAAAATGCAACATATTGATGTCACTATTCCTCAACAGCTGCTTCAGAGCAAGGTTATTAGTTAGTCCTCCTGACAACACAACACCAAATCTGAAATAACCTGCTCTCTAGTTTGGTTCACAACATACTGTTAAACCTACTTAATTCACACTTACGGAAGTTTTTCTTCACAGTATTAGTAGTCACTGCAGTTTCAGTGCAATTTGAGACCATCTATTATTACTGCAGCACCCATGATTATTTGTTACTCATTCATAGGATGAGGGCGTCGCTGGATAACCAGTATTTATTGCCCATGCCAGAGGGCAGTTAAGAGTCAGCAGCGTTGTCTTGAGTCTAGAGTCACATGCAGGCCACGCCAGGTAAGGACAGCAGTATCCTTCCCTCAAGGACATCAGTGAAACAGATGAGATTTTCGAACGATCGACAATGGATTCCTGGTCATCATAAACCCTTGATTCCAGATACACATTGAATTCAAATTACACCATCTACCATGGCAGGATTTGAAATCATGTCCCCAGAATATTACCTGGGTGTCTGGATTATGACCCCAGCGATAACATCACTGTGTCATTGCTCCCCCTTGCATATACTTGCATACCTAATTTCCAGAGCATATGTTGTAAAGTATTTACGTGACAGGTTTGGTTTTGATATATAACACACTAATGTTTGCTTCAACTTGCTATTTGTAAGATCCACCTAAACTGATTCTGTGGGATGTGAGGGAAAGGATCTGTGGCGTTATTAGCGATAGACTTGGACAAGACGTTCAGGGAGACTCACTTGAATGCTGAGATGATCTGAAGAATTGGTCAGCAATATAGGACAAGCATCAATATTCTTTCCCCCCAGGATAAGTGTCACCATATTCTTCTACTCCCTCGCACTCGCTGTATATCTGTTTTAACATATACCTCCGAACAAGACTCACACTCTATCTCCAAATAAGGCTCAAGCACTACCACACTCACTGTTGAATTCAGCACCTTCCTCCCCCACTTTTTCTGTCACTGACGCAATACCCCACACACGATTACCACTGCATGGATACAACACTGTGGTCAGACTCTCTCCGGACACCTCACCCTTCACCCTTCCCTTACACCAGCACTAATAGCTAGGTCACCCACTCCCTCCCTCACTCCGTCCCTCCTGGAGAAACAGCCTGGAATATGACATAAAAGGCCAAGCTGGGTGTTAGAGTGCCCGATATCTGTTCCTTCACCCTCTACCTCGACATGTGGGGAGGATCCTGGAAAGAGCCAAAGAGGACCAGGACACCTTGTGTGGAGATTGTGATCCATCGACGTCCCACCAACCAAGTAAGAAGCAATGTTCAGTCAAGAGCAATTCTCAATTTAAACTCGCTGGCAGTTCCAATCTCATCTCTCTCACTTTTCCTGCTTAGTTAAAAGCATTAATGAAAGCACTAAAAATCAAAATAATGTTTATTTTATTCAGTAAAATTGTTAAAAAGAAAAAAATAAACGATATAAGTTCATTACGAAAAATCTAAAACATGACGTTCATTCAAAATTATGGGCAATCCTCATAAATACTCGACATCATTTCTCACACTAAATCTTCTTACGAGTGTTTGTATTCTAGCATCTGCTTCTTTAATTTCAACAGAATATCTTGCCCTGTTATTAAATGCTCATAGTAAATGTCCCTTCCTCTCTGAACTTTTCGTAAACTGTCAATATGTTTCCAAAAACTGGATGGTCCACATCAAGTTCGCATTGTCAGCTCCTGTGGGCAGCTTCTGAATTATTGTTTGTTTTGTCCTCATTGTTTAAAGTTCTTTCATATAAATTCCAAATTCCAACTGGAAAAGGCGGTGAACGCCGACCATTTCCTCTGCGTAATCTTCTACCTCCATAGTTATCCTCGAACCAGTCCAGCAGCGGTTGCAGATCATCTGGAAGCGCATCAATAGCTTCATGAATGTTTTCAATGTGAATAAATGCAAGACCAATTATCATTTTAGCTCTGAAAGAAAACTCTGAGTCAATGTTATACTTACTCAAGTGTCTTTTTAACATTTTCACTGAAGGGACTAAACATTATTTTTATTTTTATTGATTTGATTAATGCTTTTATCGAAGCCTGAAAAGGAATAAATATGAACTGCGCTGAAATAGGTCTGCGCCTAAATGGGTCTGCGGCAAAATGGGCTGCACCAAACAGGCCGCACCAAACAGAATGAAGTACTCAGTAAATTACACAGCGCAGGAGGACGCCATATAACCATTCCAGGCTGTTATGCAGGAGCAGGGGCCCCCAGCGTAGCTGTCAGGAAATGCAGAGTATAGATCATTACTCATTTTTTGTTTGGAAAGCTGTAACGAGTGGAATTCTTCAGGGATCTGTGTGAGGTCTCCAACAAATTACAATCTATTCTAATGAACCGAATCAATGAGATGGAGCTCAGTTTGCTCATGCACCAGGACAGTCATTCAATAAGATGTCAAATGGAGACACAGTGCCTGCAATTGGATACAGACAGGGGGAGGGCAGAGCGTCTGCAATGGGACACAGCCGAGGGAGGGCAGAGCGTCTGCATTGGGATTCAGACGGGGGAGGGCATAGCATTTGCAATAGGAGACAGGCAGGGGGAGGGCAGAGGGTCTGCAATGGGACACAGACTGGGAAAGGACAGAACATCGGCAATGGGATAGAGACGGGGGAATGCAGAGCGTCTGCAGTGGAATTCAGACGGGGATGCAGAGCACCTGCAATGGGATACAGACAGAGCAGGGCAGAGCGAGGACAGTGCGTCTACAATGGGACACAGATAGGGAAAGGGCAGAGCGTCTGCAATGGGAGACAGACTGGGGGAGGGATGCACGTCTGCAATGGGATACAGACAAGGGGAGGGAAGAGCTTCTACAATGGGATACTGATGGGTGACGGCAGAGCGTCTGATATGGGATACGGACGGGGAGACAGAGCATCTGCAATGAGATACAGACTGGGGGAGAGCAGAACGTCTGCAATGGGATACAGACTGGGGGAGGGCACAGCAACAAGCAATGGCATACAGACAGAGGATGGCTGAGAGCAAAGCCTCAGCAGAAAAAAAAAACCAGTACAATATATATGTGATGGAAATTTTCTATTTTGGGGAAAAGACGAAACAGCAGAAATTTATTTAAATGCAAGGAGAATGCAGAACTCAGTGTTACAGAGGGATTTGTGTTTCTTAGTACATGAATCTCATCAAATTAACCTGAAGATGTTGCAAGTGATTTGGAAGGTAAATGTAGTGATTCTGTTTCGTGCAAGGAGTGTTGAGTATGATCTTAGCGATGTTTTCTGCATCAGTACAGGGCATTGCTGAGATTACATCTGTTGCATTATGTGTAGTTATAACTGTCTGAACTGAATGAAAAAATGCTTTCGAGACGTTTCAAAGATGTTTCTCTTTACTCATTCTTGGGATGAAAGCATTACGTTCTGAAGAATTAACAGTTTGGCCTGAGAATGAGGGATGTTTTATTGATCATATAAGATTTTGAGAAGAGTGTATTTGGTTAATACAGGATGGACATTTCTTCTGGTGTGGGAGAATAAAACTGGGGAAATTCTTTAAAAATAAGTCAGTTTCAAAGGAAAGGTCATTGGACAGAAAAATTGACATCTGAATTCTCTTTCTACAAGCTGACAGACAGGCTGAGCTTTTCCAGCAATTACTGTATATGTTTTAGAATATTCATTTTAACACAGATATTGTGAAGACATGAAACGCTTACTTTTACATTTTGCAAGCACATATTAAAACATCTTCAAAACAAGTTGGAACATTTATTGTTAATGAATTGATTCTGCAACAACGCACTGACCTGGAGTCGAGAATGTGATGCAGTCATATAGTTCGGACAATGTTCAAGAAGAGCTCACAGAGTCCAGTGTGGGACTGATAACGTTACTGATTTAACTTATAGATGGAAAAGATAGCCTATCTGTGGAGGAACATTCTATTGCTCTCTTTCTGTTTCCCTATTGCTCATCACAGCAATGTGTTGGAGTGAAAACAAAAGCCCAGTCGTCGTTCCCACTAATATAGGATTCCTGATGATGATTCATTGGAAATTTCCCATTGCCTGAAGCAAAACAATTCAGCCAAATTCAACGGTTTCATGAAGGAATACCATTGTCAGAAGGTTGTGCAAGCAGAATAACTACAGAAGTAATTATCTGACTCGATAGTGAGGTGAACGGACAGGAGATTCCGTGTCTGCAAATGGGAATCCGGAATGGTATGTAGCCTCCCACATGCCAGGGCCCAGGATGTATCAGAGCGGCTGCAGATCGTTCTCAACGGGGGTGGGGGTGGGGGGGGGGGGCAGCAGCTAGAACTCATTGTGCACATTGGTACAAAGGACAGAGTGACACAGGTAGAAATAGTGATGACATCCTGCAGAGTAATTTTAGAGAGCTACGGAAAAGGAGAAGAGACTGGACCATGACACAGGTAATATCCAGTTTACTTCCAGTGCTGCGTGCTAGTGAAGGTAAGAACAGGAGGAAATGGCAGATGAAGGGGTGGCTAAAGAATTGGCGCAGGGGGGGCAGAGATTTTTGAATTACTGGGATCATTTGTGGGGCAGAGGTGACATGTTTAGGAAGGACGGGTTGTACCTGAACTGGAAGGGGACCAATATCCTGGCAGGCAGGTTTGCAACTGCTGCAAGGGATGGTTTCAACTAGATTGGCAGGGATTGGGGAGGGGTGGGATCCTCAGCAGCAGGGAGGCAAGTGCGAGGCTGGAAGGAGATACTGTAATCAGAAACAGAAAAGTGAAGAGACAGGTCGGCTGGACAACGATAGGGAGCAAGGAATACTGTTCGATTAAATTGCAACTGTTTCAATGCAAGATGGCTGACAGGTAAGGCCGATGAACTCAGGGCATGGATCGGTGCATGGGACTGGGATATGATAGTCATTGCTGAAACATGGCGAAGGGAGGGACAGCACTGGCAGCTTAATGTACCAGGGTACAGGCGCTTTATGCGGTACAGAGATGGTGAAAAGACTGATTGGGGAGTTTCATTTTTGATTCAGGCGAATATCACAGCAGTGATCAGAGATAAAATAACTGATGGATCATCCTGTGACGATTTGCCTGGGGAGCTAAGAAATAAGAAGGGAATGGTGAATGTACTATAAGCCCGCAAATAGCAATAGAGGAATTTTGGGGGAAAAAGTATGTAGATAGACTGGGGAGACTTGTAGGGCCAATAGGATTGCATTAGTCGGAGATTTTAATTTTCCTAACATAGACTGGGAATGACAAAGAAATAAGGACTGAGATGGGGTGTATTTATTAATTGTGTTCAGAATAGTTTCCTCAAGCAATAAGTAGAGGGTACAACTCGGGAAGGAACGAAACTTGACCTACCGTAAGATCGAGAGCAGGACAGGTGACGGAGGTGAATAGTTATGGAGAAGGACAAAACTGCTCCACATGTTCAAGTTCTAACTTGGGGCAAGGCGAATTTTGGTGGAATTAGACAGGAGCTTGTAGGGGTTGGTTGGAGGAGTTTGTTTGCAGGCGATGGGACCTCCTGCAAGTGGGAGGACTTTAAAAGTGAAATGTTTACAATTCAAGGTCTATATGTTCCTATGAGTGTAAAAGGTAAGATTGGTAGGAAGAGGGAACATCGGATATCAGGAGATATTGAGGCTTTGACCAGCAAAAAAGGAGGTGTGGCTCAGGTCCAGACAGCTGGGATCGAGGGAATACCTGGAGATGTACAGGGGACACAGGAGTTTACTGAAGATGGAAATCAGGAAGGCGAAAAGGGAGCACAAGATAGCTTTGGCTGAGAAGATTAGGGTGAATCCAAAGAGGTTCTTTAAGTATATTAAAGTAAAAAGAATAACTAAATGAGACTATGTCCCCTCAAGGTCCAAAGTGGGCACGCATATCTAGGACCGTAGGAGATTTGTGAGATTCTCAATGAATATTTCTCCTCTGCCTTTACCGTGGAGAAAAACATAAAGACTTGGGAGGTTAACAAAGGTCGTAGTGTAATATTGTGGTGAGTCAATATCACAGGAGAAGACGTGTTGAATACATTAGAATGTATGAAGGTGGATAAATCTCCTAGTCCTAAACAGATGCATCCAAGAACACTGCAAAAGGCTACAGAAGAAACTATGGGGACCCTGGTTGATATTTTTGCATCATCGTTCGCTACAGTTTCGGTTCCAGAATATTGGAGATTAGCAAATGTTGTGCCATTATACAAGAAGGGAAGCAAAGAAAACTCTGGGATCTACAGACCAGGAAACCTAACATCTGTGGTAGGAAGGTTAATTGAGAAGATTCTGAGGGATGAGATATACATGCATTTGGAAAGATGAGATTTTTTTAGAATTTTTTTTTGACAGATTCCCTACAGTATGGAAACAGGGCAATTAGCCCAACAAGCCCACACCAACCCTCCAAACAGTAACCCACCCAGTACCATTCCCCCACCTTATATTTACCCCTGACGAATGCACATAACAATATGGGTAACTTAGCACGGTCAATTCACCTATCCTATACATCTTTGGATTGTGGGAAGAAAATGAAGCACCCAGAGGAAACACACACAAACACAGGGAGAATGTGCAAACTCCACACAGAGATTCACCCGAAGCTGGAACCAAACCCGGATCCATGACACTATGAGGCAGCAATACTGGCTACTGAACCACCATGCCAACCTTGCTTTTTTTCAACACAGTTCAATGACACAGGTACAAAATCTATTCTGCTCTTCACCCATGATGCACGTTCCAATATCACATACCATGAATAATGTATTCTCCATTGAAAATGTGATCTTATTATTTATTAGTTTGTTATTATTAATTTTAATAATTATTATTAATAGTTGTTTTTAGACTGGATAGATTGAATGGCTTTGTGAGTGGGAGATCATGCCTCTTAAATTTGTTTGAGTTAATTGATGAAGTGATCAGAAATGTTGTTGAGGGTAAGGCGGTAGACGTAATTTGTATGGTTTTCAGTAAGACCTTTGACATGGTTACCATTGATAGGCTGGTCTGGAAGGTTAGAATCGCATGGAATCCAGAGTGAGCTGGCAAAGTGTACACACAATTGACTTCATGGTAGCAAGCAGAGGGTATTAGTGGAGGGATGCTCTCGGACCGGAGGCCTGTGACGCATGAAGTGCCTCAGGGGTCGCTGCTGGGTCCATTGCTGTTTGTTATCTGCATCAATGATATTCTTGCGAATGTACAAGACATGATTAGGAAACTTGAAGTTGACACTAAAATAGGCGGTGTCATGGACATTGAGGAAGTTTATCAGAAATTGCAGCAGGCCCTTGATCAAACAGGAGAATGGGCCGCGGAATATTTGGCAATGTTAGATCAAGGTAGGAGTTTCATGGATATTGGTAGGACCTAAAGGAGTGTAGTTGAGCAGAGGGACCATGGAGTGTAGGTCCACCGTTCTCTGAAAGTGGGGTCAAGTTAGACATAGTAGTGAAGAAGGCTTTTGCCACATTAGCATGTATCGGTCAGGACATGGTGGAGAGAAGTTGCGAAGTTATGTTGCAGTTATACAGGATGTTGGTGAGGCTGCAGTTGTAGTGTTGTGTTCAGTTTATTCACATTGCAATCGGAAGGATGTTTCTAATTTGGAATGTGTGCAGACGGAATTTACAAAAACGTTGCCAGGACTCAACAATATGAATTATAGGAAGAGGTTGGATAAGCGAGGACTTTTTTTCTTTAGAGAATAGGAGACTGAGAGGGATCTTATAGAAATTTATATGGATAGGGTGAATGGATCCAGCCTTTTTTTCCTTGAGTTGGGGAATCGAGGAGGAGAGGACTTCAGTTTAAGGTGAGAGGGGAATGAATAAAAGGGAAAATGATTGAAACTGTTTTACACAGAGAGTGGTACACAAAGGGAATGAGCTACCAACCGATGTGGTTGAAGCATTTGTATTAACGATATTTAAATGGCATTTGGGCAAGTACATGAACAGGAAAGGACGAGAATGCTATGGGCCAAGTGCTGGGAAATAAGGTTAGTGTGGTTAGATATTTGGATCAGCATGGACGAGTTTGGGCCAAAGGGCCTCTCTGCTTCTCTCCATGCTGTAGGACTTGATGACTCTACAAATAGAATAGCATTTGGGTCAAGGACTCATTTTTCCTTTGGTCATGAGTTCGAATCATATTTGGACAATGTTCTTTCAAATTAACTTTGCAGATATTTTGCTTTTCAGTTTGTTATCGACAATACGTGTGTGTGTGTGTGTGTTTGTGTGTGTCTGTGTCTGTGTGTGCGTGTATGAGTGTCTGTGTGTGTGTGTGTTTCTCAGTATTATTCAAAGGAAAATATCAATGTACATATTTGAAATATCCTCTCGTCATTCCTCTTTGCATCATAGTTTGAGTAACTTTGTTTTGGTCATAAACATGTTGTTTTCGCAGATTAAAGAAATCTGCCTGAATTGTTCCTAACACTGACCCTGACACACTCTGAGAACTACATCATTGGCCATATCACCAACATAGTTGTAATTAGTTAAAAATCACACAACACCAGGTTATAGTCCAACAGGTTTAACTGGAAGCACACTAGCTGTCTGAGTGACGCTCCTTCATCAGCTGTTTGTCAATCACCTGACAATCACCTGATGAAGGAGCGTCGCTCCGAAAGCTAGTGCGCTTCCAATTAAACCTGTTATATTATATCCCCTGGTGTTGTATGATTTTTAACTTTGTACACCCCAGTCCAACACCGGCATCTCCAAATCATGGTTATAATTATGTTTTGTGGCCAGTGGAGGAGTGGGGCTAGAAAAGGGAGCAGTAAGCCAATAAAGCACAGGGATATATTGACTCAATCAGCCAACGTTAGTGTCGAGGAGTTCATTGGAGGGGCTTCTGAGGGATAGGATTTGCATCTATTTCGAAAGGCAAGCACTGATTAGGGATACTCAATATGAATTTGTGTGATGGAAATCATGTTTAATTACTGCGATTGGGTATTTTGAAGAGGTGAGAAAGAAGATTGAAGAAGACGCTGTGGTATACATTGTTTACACAGACTTCAGCAAGACATTTAATAAGGTTCCCCATCGTAGACAGATGACTATAATTAGGTTATACGTAATCTAGGAAAAGCTAGCCAATTGGATACAAAATTGGATTGAAGGTAATAGATAGTTCTCCAGACTGAAGACCTGTGGCCAGCGGTGTGCTGAAAGAATCAGTGCTGAGCTCACTGCTTTTCATCACGGATATAAACAACTTTGATGTGATTATCGGAGGCATGGTTAGTAAGTTTACAGATAACATCACCAACATCGTGCAGTTGACAGTGAAGAAGATTATCTCAGAATATAACGGGATCCTTGACCATCCAAGAGCCAAGGACTGGCAGATGGAGTTTAATTTAGATATTTGTGAAGTTTTGCACAAAGAGACCTACGGGTGAAGATTCATAGTTCCTTGAAAGTGGTGTTGAGGTCGATAGAGTGGTGAGGAACGTGGTTGGCATGCTTGCCTTAATCGGTCAGAACATTGAGCATAGGAGTAGGGATAGCGTGTTGCGCTTGTACAGGATGTAGGTCAGGCCACATTAAGAATACTGTGCACATGTCAGATGACTCTGCTAAAGGAAGGATGTTGTTAATCTTGAAAGGGTGCAGAAAAGATTTACAAGGATTTTCTGGAACCTGAGTGTTTGAGCTACAGGGGAATGATGAACAGATTGAGGTTTTTTTTCCCTGGACTGTCAAAGGCTGAATGGTGATATGACAGTGGTTTAAAAAGGTCCTGAGGGGCATGGATTTTCCAAATGGGCAAGATCTTTTTCCAAGTGCAGGGACGTCCAGACCTAGACGGCATACGTTGAAGGTGACAGGGGAAAGACTTATAAGGGACCTGAGGGGAAACTTTTTCATACAGAGGTTGGTGGATGTACTGTCAGAGGAAGCGCTGAAAGCGGGTACAATAACACGTTTAAAATGTATCTGGATAGGTACATAAATAGGAATGGTTCGGAGGGATGTGGGCCAAATGCGGGAAAGTGGGACGAGATCTGATTAAGATGCCTGATTGGCGTGGACAATTTAGAGAAAAGGATCTGTTTCCACGCCGTATGACTCTCTTATTCTCACAGCGGGATGAGGAAGAATTCTAAAAGGGCCATTCAAATGGAAATTCTCTTCCCCAGAAGTTTGTGGTGCCTCTCTGATTACAAGTATTCACTGCTGAGTTAGTTAAAGATTTGACAGAGAAGTGTGTCACGGATAATGGGACGCAGGCAGCAAAATGAGGCTCAGACCACAATCTGCAAGGGGAAGGTGAGGACTGCAGATGCTGGAGATCAGAGCTGAAAATGTGCTGCTGGAAAAACACAGCAGGTCAGGCAGCATCCAAGGAGCAGGGGAATCGACGTTTCGTGTCCGAATCCTAAAGAAGGGCTTATGCCCGAAATGTCGATTCTCCTGCTCTTTGGATGCTGCCTGACCTGCTGTGTTTTCCAGCAACACATTTGCAGCTCAGACCATAATCTGATCAGCCACAATCTTAGTGCCTAGTGGAGAAGGCTCAAATTCTCTAATGACCCACACCTGCTCCTCAGTCCCATGTTTCTGTGTTCCATTCAACCCCTCACATCTGCTAGACAGGAGCAGTTGGAGTCCACTTTCTGTTATAGCAAGGTGCACAGAAACAGAGGAGAACAGAACAGTCCCTCAAGACTGTCCTACACAGTTTGGGAGCTTTGGAAAATGTAATTGGAAGACACAGGCTAGATATAAAAGAGGTCGCTCATCTCTCTTTACAGAGCTCCCCCTCTCTGTAACTTGTGCTTCATTTGTTGATCATGTTGTAGACCCAGATTCACTGTGAATACAGCCCCCAAGGTTCACCCAGCGATGGTTCACAAAATCCGCTGGTCTCCCTGATTGCAACATTCCATAAAAGACCTTCCAGTAAAATAACACTAACTAGCTTTTCAATAACAAAATGGGAGAACATCAGAAACAGGGGGCAGGTCATTCACATCGTAAGCCTGCCTTGCTCTTCACTAAGATCAAGGCTGACTCGCTCCAAGTCTCAAATCTTCTTCAATGTCCAAGTCTTCTTGAGCACTTCCATAGAAAACAGAACAAAGAACTGTACTGATTTGGAGATGCCGGTGTTGGACTGGGGTGTACAAAGTTAAAAATTACACAGCACCAGGTTATAGTCCAACAGGTTTAATTGGAAGCACACTAGCTTTCGCAGCGTCGCTCCTACTTCAGATGATAGTGGAGGGCTTAATCCTAACACAGAATTTATAGCAGAAATTTGCAGTGTGATGTAACTGAAATTATACATTGAAAAATTGATTGTTAAGCCTTTCATTTGTTAGAATACCATGATAGTTTCACTTCTTTCATATGTAAATCCCAAAACCTCTCTTTATTTAAAGCTGCATTCTCAGGTTAGCTGTTAACAATCGTGATAGCTAGACAATATGGTGAAGGTGTTGGCCCCCTGTGTTCTCTGTCTAGGCCATGATGTTTAGAGTCAAACTAATCTAAAAAGTGAGATAACACAGTTTTACATGAATTCATGCAGTGTTTGAGCTCAGAGTTCTACATGAATGCGTGCAGTTAGGACCGTCAGCCCTTGACGTTGTGCTGTTTATCCTACTCTAAGATCAGACTAACCTACATGCTTCCGTTCACTTTGTTCAATGTGCCTATCCAAGAGTTTCTTAAGTTTTCCTCACGTATTACACTCTACTACCACCGCTGGCAGTTTATTCGACACACCCGCCACTCATTGTGTAAAGAATCTACCGTTGATATCTCCCATAAACCTTCCTCCAATTGCCTTAAAATTATGCCACTAAGTCATAGACATTTTTGCCCTGGGAAAATGCTTCTAGCTATTCACTCTCTCTATGCCTCTCATCATCGTGTACACCTCCAGTGAGAAAATCCCTCGCTCCCTCATGGTTTCTTCCAAAGACCTGCCCTCCAGTCCAGGCAGCTTCCTGGTATATCTCCTCCTGGTAAATTGCACTTAATGAGAATTAATTATGATCTCTACACTTTTTGGAGTCATTCACGGCACAAGGAAAGATGATTATCATCGGTGGGCATCAATCATCTCAGCCGTGGGACACATTTGCAGGAGATTCTCAGCGTAGCTTCCTCAGCCCAGGCATCTTCAGTTTGTCATCATAGAATCTCTACAGTTGGAAGGAGGTGATTCAGCCATTGAGTCCAAACTGTGCAGATTAGATTCCCTACAGTGTGGAAACAGGCACTTCCGCCCAAACAGTCCACACCGACCCTCCGAAGAGTAACCCGCCCAGACACATTTCCCTTTGACTAATGCACCTAACATAATGGACAATTTAGCATGGCCAATTCACCTGGCCTGTGGGAGGAAACTAGAGCACCCGGAGGAAACTAATGCAGACAAGTGGGGAATGTGCAAACTCCACACATTCAGTTGCCTAAGGCTGGAACCGAACCTGGGACACTTGTGCTGTGAAGCAGCAGTGCAAGCTACTGAGCCACCGTGCCAGCAGTGCATTCACTGAAGTTTACAAAATTTCCAGGACAAGTTGTCTCTCCTCAGCTCGTGAAACAGTCTGTGAACATGTACAGAATGACTTGGACAACATTCAAGATCGTGCTGTTAAATCCTTGGTAACATTTATGTAATAGCACAGTACTTTTCCACAGTAAAAGGAGGAGTTCATTCAGCACCTCAATCTATGGGGAAGCGATTCATCCCATCAAAACTACAGGGTAAGAAGAAGGACAAACCATTCAGTCCCTCCTGGCTGTTGGAGTCACTTACAAAGGAACAGGAAGAGGTTTTTCAGCTTGTCAAGCCACTAACGCAGGAATAGGAAAGTGTCAGAGATGGTCCAATATCACAAACAAATGGAGCAGGGTCTGCACAGACAGACTGCTCCAAATTGATCCACATTGCTTAATTACTCATGGTACATATGTGTTAATTTAACATGAGTTTTTGGCAGTCGGAATGAAGCCAACATTTTTTAACCATTCTCCAAGTTATCTTCCACCTCCAAGAAGGTAGGCCCATGGTCTCCGTGGAGGTCAGAAGCCTTTGGGGAATAACTAACTGATTCAGAATGAAGGTATTTTGGCTGCTGACAGGGTTGTGTACAAAGTGGCATTCAATGCAGTGTCACGCAGTAACTGTGCATTAAAGTGTTCCGAGTTCTTTCAGAGCCTGCACCTCTCTGTCAATCGGCATGGGGGCTCTGCAGATGCATGTAAACTGTCGTGAATCAAACATCGAATGAAAAATATGAAATGTTCACCCTATTCAGCTGTTTGGGACAGAATGAGTTTCTGTCCATACCCATCAAGCTTCAAGTTCTTATTTTCTCACAGCGCTACAGATTGAACATAGTTACTGCACCCTCTCCTCATGGTAAAATCATGCCAGTGTTTAGTCGGGTCAAACTACTTTGCACTCTCTCAGTGACAAAGGGATCATTGTTTATAAAGCAGACCAAATATTTACAAAATGCAACAAATACTCTCTCAAAAAACACGATCAGTGGGAAAGATATTCTAACTTTTGTACTTCAATCATTTAGCATGAGGAGCCACACATCATTTACTTCCTGTCCCCGTATGAATTCTGTCAGTGACGTATGACCAAGGACATCCAGGTCTTTTTCAACAAAAGCACTCGCCAACCTCTCTACCCTAATAAATATAACTGTACATGATGGTATTTGTTGTTCACATCTGAATCATTTTTACACCTTGTGAACAGCTATTGCGCAAAGACTGATCCTGCTGCCACCCATCAATCCTTCAGTCCAGAGAAAAAACAGTATTCTTCTCATATCCCCATTACCCAATTTTTAATCCATATGGTATATATTCCACCCCGACCTACCCATGGACTCTAACATTCCCCACTCACCTGTATTCAAACATGTCAAGCGTCTTCTAAAAATACAAATACTCCACTCCCATTGGTTCTCAACTGTCGTTGTCACAATGGACAATTTCCACAAACAGGTTTATCAAAGATCATTTCCCATTCCTGTAGCTAGGCCGAATTTACCAAATTATATCATTAGTCTCCAAATATCTAGTTGTCACGGACCTTATGAAAAGTTCCAATATTTTTTTCTCACAGTTGCCATCAAGCTATTTAGTTTTCTGTTTTCCCTCTCCATCTTGTTTTAATTATTTAGGTTCACAACAGTTGTTTTCCAGTCTGCGGCATCCTTTCCAGGATCTAACTAGCTTTGAAGAATAATCAGTAATTCTTTCATTATCTCTGTTCTCCTCTCAATCACTCTGCGATGTAGCTAATCAGATGCAGCAACTTATGAAACTTCAATTCAATTAGATTTCCAATAACATGCACTTCATTTATTCTGATTTCCTGCAGTTTCCCATTTTAATCAATCACTGTTCCCTAATATTTCTGGAAGTTAGTTTCTGTACCTTTCCCTGTGGAGAAGGTACATTCCTCTCAACAGGCAGGTGGTTTGTGACCGCTTGTGAATACATTGGAGGACTGCACTTCAGAGATGACGGAACTATTACCCACTGCTGCCTGCAAAGTTCCAGAATCCAGTTTAATTCATCGTGAGTGTCAGCACAGTCCTGTCCCTGGTGTGAGACGACAGGAAGGGATACAGCTCAGTGACCACCTCAATTTTGAGACAAGCTGGTTTTACACTTTACACCGGAATGGGTGCAGCTTAGACAAATATTCCTGGAAATCCCAGAGGGTATAGTACAGTGCCCTGCTCCTCTCAGTTTACACAGCTTCCCCTCTGTGTAGTCTCATCTCCATTTGTTTACTATCGACCCAGACACACTGTAAATGCAGTATTCAGAGTGGGGTCCCCAGACCCTCGGGGCTCCCTGAATGAACCCAGTCGCTGACATCACAATCCTGAGAACACCATCCACAGAGCCTCCACTGACTTTCTAGATGACAGCAGCAAGTCAATTCCCCACACCCATAGTGCATTCACTCATTATTGAAAATGCCTCGGTCTCCTCGGTTTCTCTTCCTGGTTGAGAAAGCTGTTACATCTCCACACAGACGCACAGTTACAGTTCTTCTCTCCAGTTTCTCTGTATCTCAGCGACTATAAGTATTGCTGATGAAGTTGATCACCACACTCAGAGACGAGAGATAGAGGAACACAGCTCACGGTAAGCAGGGACATCCCATAATAACTATGATAAACATAGCAAACATGTTAGGTTTCTTTACCAAATGTTATCAATAAAATAAGAAAAGATACCCTGATGGTTTATGGTTGCCATGATTGAAATTGGGTTTCATTCCAATTTTTGTCATTGGAATTTAAATTTAACCATCGACTATGGTAGGATATGAGACAATGCATTTACAGTCATAACCTGCGCCACTGAATAACACAGTCAGTGACTTTATTACTCTGTTTAAGAATCCCTGTTGTGAAGTTACTGTAGAGACAAGAACAAGTTGTGGTCAAATTATTTGTAACTGGAAGAGTGGTCAGAAGGGAACTGGAGCCATAAAATCTGTCATTAACGAAGGGGAAGATGATGGCGAAGTCAGCAACAGAACTCAGGCAAAGCTGTAGATTAGGGATAACATGAAGATGGGTGTCAGCAGGTTTGATCACAGAGAGAATATGGAGACATAAAACACGGCAAACAGGAGACTCAAAGTTCCAAACAGTCTTATTTCTTCTCAGATGTTTATGAGTAAATAGTCTGGAAATGCATGAGAAGGAAGTGGAGTTTGTGACTGAAAATTTATGTATTTGTTAAATATAATCAACCAGAATAGCAATAAGATTTACCACCATTTATAGAATTGACAGAGATAGACTTACCAGGAACACCAATAATAGCGAGGATGGGATAGTACCCAGCTTGAATAATCAACAGTACAGCTTCTATCCGCACGTCTAACCATGGCCAATCCTGAGAAAGCCAGTAAAGACCCGAGGATAAACTCTTGTCCATTGTTGGAACATTCCAGTCTAATGTTCTCAGATTCTGATCCATTGTTGGAACATTCTAATGTTCTCTGATTCTGATCTCTCTCTCTTTCTCTGTAGCTGCTGATCCCAATCTTGTTGAGTTTGACTCTGCACCGAATAATATGGCATAATAAGGTGAAAGAAGTCGCTAATTATGGAAGAGGGAAATCCTCCAGTGACCCAGTTAGGTCCAGGAAGACTGATATTAATCATAGTCACTGAACAAACAGCTACGGTTAACCCATTTCGTGGCAACTCTGATATATCACAATACTTAGTGTGGGATATTAATATCGCTGATTTTTGAGCTAATGGCACATCTCCAGTTGTAAACATAGAGGTGAGGGAGAGACATAATTCTTTCGCTTCTCAAGCTCGATGATCCTGCTGTGTTTTCGCAGTATAGGAATTGCTGGGCGCCCAAGGCCTCTGTGTCTGATCGCCAGGCCTGCTGCATCTTTTCGTTTTATTTATTTATGTTTAACTTTGACTTTTGGCTGTCCAGCATTAAACGGCTTAGGTGGGTTTAGGCAGTTTTGAGATACACCGACAGAGCCGTAGACTATGTAGATACAGTCCATTCCTTGTGGTCCTTGCAGCCGCGGCCTGGTCCTGTGGAGTGATGGTCAAACTCTCACAGAACCAGAATTCTTAGTTTTATCTTTTGCCATTTATTGCTGGAGTCTGAGCAGGGTTGGAAGGCAGTAAATCTCTCCCGGGTGCTACACACTGTCTCTGTGATTTCTCTCGGAACTGTCTTTTGATGTTCTTTCCTCCTGGATTGGAGAACTGCATGTCAGACAATCTGTTTCCTGCATTTGTTTTTTGGCATTTGTGTGCTCGTTGGATGATACCATATTGGAGCAGTTACTGTATAGTTGTTAAATAAACTATTATTCTGCTAAGTTTTCCAACAGAATTAAGTTATTGCAAGTTCCTCTTCCTTTTGTTTGTCTTCTATCAACAGTGTTCGAATAAGTTGTGTTTTGCTTAATGTTGAATATTTTGACGAAGTAAATTCGTTTTCAAACACAGCATCTCACATTTTCCAGCAGAATGGGCCGCGCCGGAGGAGTGATAATCGTGTCAGGAATTATATCGGATACTCAATCCAACTCTCAGATCCAGGCCGGACACATATAAGCCCAGATGAGATACCTGCTCAGAATGAAGCACTGCGTAGACCAGGCTAATGTAATGCTCAGCAATCCGTCCAGGATCGAACACTGTTTAGAGCTCACCAGTTCACTACTTATGTGTCCAAAAGTGCACTTATCTATATGATGATCTGTACTAGATGATATGTTTCGCACAGAACGCTGTGCAGAACACACAAAAGCATTGTTCTATACACACGGACTGGATATCTGTGCAACATGGGGAGCTGTGCAGTGAATAGCAGTGAATTTATCTATTAATCTGGAGCAGTTACCTTTCCAGCAAACACAGCTGTATGCACCAATCAGTGCATTGCTGGGTAACACTGTGTAAGATCACTGCCCAGCGTGGGGAAATTTGCAGCTCTTGCTAGAAGTGACAAGATGTGCAGCTCCCCTCCATTTACAGATCCATATCTACATTGTAGCATGACACTGGAGTGCTGTAGGTGTGAAACTCACTGACAGAGAGAGATGGCAGGGGAATCAGTTTAAATACCAACAAATGGGAGGAGCTTGGTTAAAAGAGAGGGTGAGATTGAGAGAGAATATCAGAGAAGGATCTGATGGTAAGTTTAAAAATTGTGAAATGAAAACATTTCGATAGCATCTTGCAATATAGGCCACTGGTTCCAGGAATGATGGGTGAGCAGCATACTGGTGTAAGTTAAGATGATGGAGAGTTTTGGATAAGCACTTGTCCTGCACTGTTGTAACTGCAAGTAGTATCAGCAGAGTCTTCGACTCATTGGGCTGAATCGAACAATAATTTGTCTCAGTGCCATTTTCATTGAGTATGACAAAAGGAATGTTTGCACGAGGCAGAGCTAGTTTCCTGGTATTATCTTATCGAACTCACCTCATTAACTAATCACCCCACCGCATGGTGTCCCTCTCATTCAATGTCAGCCCGAGTCTCCCACTCATCATGGCTGGAGGTACACACCATCTCCTGGATGCCCCTGGATATTCACTGATTCCTGGCACTGCTGCCATCATTAAAAGGCCAACGGGTACAGGGTTGAGCTTTCTCAATTTGGAGCTGCTCTGCATAGTTTACCCGAGCATGGCAGATAAGGGGAAGTTACACCACAGCTTGGCAATAGGGGCACGGAGGTCCTGGTGAATAGTCTAGTACAGAGGGGGAACGATTCTCTTCCCAGAGGGAGCCGCACCACCAGACACACCGAACATGGTCTAAGCACATCACACAGCTCAGTGCAGTATCTGCGGTCTGAAGAAAATTCCAACAATACAGGAAAAGCATCAATAACCTTCCCCACTCTGTCCGGATGAGGGTCACCGTATTCTCTCTACTCTCTCACACTCACTGTATATCTGTTCGCACCTTCCCCAGTATAAGGCTCCATCACTCTCACCACTGCAAAACAGCACCTTCTCTCTCTCTCACCTACGCAATACCCCCACATGGTTATAAAATGTTCTTATGAGTGCTGTTTCTAGAATTCTCTGGATGATGTCGTTTGTACAATGTTCCAGAAAATTTTCAAATTAATTCAACTTTAGCAAAATCTTCATCCTCCAATATGTAACGCATCAAAGGAAGGAGCAGAGCTTTCCTTTTTTGTAAAATCACTCAGGATGAAAGTGCATCATGAGGCCATTAAGCCTCTCAAATATGCTCCATAATTCAGACAAGGGGAGCACGTAAACACTTGAAGACTCACTCTCTTCTTGAAGGCAGGCGCCACATTGGTGTTTCGCCAGTTTCACTGGAACATTCCTGTAATCCCGACAGCTATGGAATATTTCACACAGTGCCACCAGTCATTCTGTAACCACTTCTATTAAAGCAAGCTATGAAGTGTTGATGAGCTGTTTACCTTTGGTCTTTTCTGTTTGAGAAAAGCCTTGTTCGTTTTGTTCGAGACAGTGCAAAACTTTCATCTGACTCCAATTTTGTTTATAATGTTGAAACTCGTTGTGCCTTCCCTGTGAGCAACGATGTAAAATATTGTTTTAAATTCTCTGCCTGTTCCCTGAAACCAGTTCCCCAGTCACATCCTGCAGGTGTCCCACATATTCTTTCCTGCCTTTCTTCCAAGGGTCACACACATTTTATGAACGTATTATATTCGATATAGGAAAACTCATGCGTTTACTTTCTTTTCATATTTTGTGCCAGTTTTGGAATGTTTTGCTTTGTGTTTTGTTTTATACAATCTGATTCTGGTTCCAAAAGTAAACTTCCCAAATGTGGCCGACGTTAGAGCTCACCAATCTGAATTCTTTCGTTTGTCATTGATTAGTATCCTTCACAGCCTTTGTACATCATGGGTGGTACATCTTCACAGCCTAATATCATCTTCTTTTTGACCAGAGTCAATCATTCCTGAGCGTTATTAAGCAGTACCTGGTTAAATGTCCCCCCCATCCACCCCCCCTCCCACACACACACACATCTGATGACCTTCACCTATGTCTATTTTTCCACTCCGTATTTGACCAGATATATGACATAAATCTGTATTTAAAACGCCGGGCTCATTTCAATTATTGAGGGGGAACCTACGTATATGGCTGAACACAAAATCAGCTGAGGGTGACTCTACTCTCCCAGTTTTCCTGCCTCTGTTATTTCTTCCTTCATGTCATCCTTTTCTCTCAACGCGAAGTCCCCTAACTCTGTCCCATCTCCCAGGCTTCTGCCCTCATTCGTTCCCCTCCTTCCCAGAACAATGATAGATCTCCTCTTGTCCTCACTTCCCACTGCACTAGAATCTGCATTCACAGAATTATCCTCCGCCACTTCCACCACCTCCAGCAGGACAGCACCTGCAAACACATCTTCCCCTCCCGTCCAATGTCAGTATTTCACCGTGACAATTCCTTCTGTGGCACGATCCATCACCCCGAAAATTTTCCCACACCCCCATGGCACCTTCCCATGTAAATGCAGAAGCTGCAACATTTTCCCACTCATCTCTTCACTCCTCACTGTCCAATGCCCTAAACGCACCTTCCAGGTGAAGCAGCATTTCACTTGTACGCTTTAAATCTAGTCTCCTGTCATTGCTGCTCACAATGCAATCTCCTTTACATTAGTGAGCCAAACAGAAACTGCTTTGAGGAACATCTCCACTCTGTCTGTACGAATGACCCTGGCCTTCCGATTGCTCCCGATTTCAATAACCTACATTGCTCTCAAGATAATGAGAATTCTTTGAAGAAGTAACGACGAGTTGGACTAGAGAGAGTTACCTATCTGAACTTCCTGAAGGCCTCTGATATGGTACTGCTCAGGAGGCTGCAGAGTACGATAAGGACCCATGGTGTCAGAGACCAGGTAGTAGCATCGTTAAAGGTTGGTTCTCTGGCAGGGTGCAGAGTGAGGATAAAATTGTCCCTCTCAGGATGGCAGCCGGTGACTACCAATGTTCCACAAGAGTCAGTATTAGGACCACAACATTTCACTTCATAGGTTAATGATCTGAGTGGCGGGATAGAAGGCATTCTGGCTATGTTTGCAGATGATGCAAAGATAGGTGGAGGTGCATGTAGTATTGAGGAGGCAGGGAGGCTGCAGAAAGATTTCGATAGTTTAGGAGAGTGGGAAAAGGAGTAGCAGATGGAACACAATGTGGGAATGTGTGAGGTCATGCACTTTCGTATGAAGAATATAGGCATGGACTATTTACTAAGTGGGAAAAAAATCAGAAATCTGAGTAACAAAGGGACTTGGGATTCCAAGCCCAGAATTCGCCTTCGATAAACTTGCAGGTTGAGTCAGTTAAGAAGGCAGATACAATGTTGTCATTCACCTCGAGAGGAGTAGGATATAATGGTGGGGATTCTGAGGCTTTCTAAGGCTCTGGTCAGACCACATTTCCAATAGTTTGTGCCTCATACCTCAGGAAGGATGTATTAGCCTTGGTGTGTGTCAAGAGAAGGTTCACCAGAAATGAAAAGCTTAACACATGAGGAATATTGGAGACGCTGGGTTTATACTCGATGGAGATTAGAAGAATGCGGGGGGGGAAAGGGGGATCCAGTTGAAACTTACAGAATACTGAATGACCTGGATACAGACAAAACTGGGAGGACGTTTGCACTAGCAGGAGGACACAGGTTTAGAGCAAAGGAAAAACCCATTAGAACGGAGATAAGATGAAACGTCTTTAACCAGAGAGTGGTGAAATTGTGGAATTCCTTACCACAGAAGGCTGTGGAAACCAGGCCATTTGGCACCAACGATATGGCCAGGAAAGGACTGAGTATCTGAAAATTGACTACAGAGAATTAGTTTGGAAGCTGAAGAGCAGGACGAGTAGAGTATTTATCTCAGGCTTGCTACCAGTGCCACGAACTAGTGAGATGAGGAACAGTCAGCGAATGCACCTTTACACGTGGTTGCGAGGCTGGTGCAGGAGGGAGGGCTTCAGATACCTAAACCATCGGGATACCTTCTGGGTAAGGTGGGACCTGTATATGAAGGACGTGTTGTATCTGAACTGGAGGAGCACAAATGTCCTGTTTGGGAGGTTTGCCCGTGTGATTCTGGCCGGTTTAAACTAGTTTGGCAGTGGGGTAGGAATCAGACCACATGTCTGAGAGGGGGTTAGTTGCAGACGGGACAGTGACAGGATATATTGAATTTATCAGGAAGGTTTCTCACGTGATGAAACACAATGATCGGTTCAATTGCGTCTGCTTTAGTGCAAGGAATGTTCGAAATAAGAGTGACAAACTTAAAGCATGGATCAGTACTTGGGGCTACGATGTCGTGGCTATAACAGAGATGTAGCAGGTTTCACAGGGACAGGGATGGTTGCTTGATGTTCCAGGGTTTAGAACGTTTAAAAATGTTTTGGGGCGGCACCATGGCTCAATAGTTAGTACTGCTGCCTCACTGCGCCAGAGACCTGAGTTCAATTCCCACTTCAGGGAACTAACTGTGAGGAGTTTGCAAATTTTCCCCTGGGTTTCCTCCGGGTGCTCTGCTTTCCTTCCATAATCCAATACTGTGCAGATTAGGTGAATTGGCCATGCTAAATTACCCTTAGTGTGAGATGAAGGGGTAAATGTAGGGGAATGGTTCTGGGTGGGTTGCTCTATGGAGGGTTGGTGTGGACTTGTTGGGCCGAAGGGCCTGTTTCCACACTGTAAGTAATCTAATCTAATCTAAAAAAAGAACAGGGTGGGTGGAAAATGAGGAGGGGGTGTAGCATTGCTAATCAGAGAGTGCATCACAGTTACAGAAATGAAGGTTGTTGAGGAAGGCTTATCTACTGAGTCAATATGGGTGGAAGTTAGGAACAGCAAGGGAACAGTCACCGCATTTGCGGGTTTCCTATCGAGCACCTAATACCAGTAGAGAGATTGAAGATCTCAAAGGCGGGCAGATTCTGGAAAAACGCAAATGTAGCAGGATTATTGTTATGGGCGATTTCAATTTTCCCAATATCGACTGGAACCTCCGAAGTGCAAATGGTATGGATGAAGCCGGTTTTGTCAGCTGTGTTCAAGACGGTTTCCAGACCGGCGAGGGGAGAGGCTATTTTGGACTTGGTGCTCGGCAACGAGCCAGGATAGGTGTCAGAACTAACGGTGGGAGAGCACTTTGGTGAAAGTGATCACAACTGCCTCACATGTAGCATAATCTGGGAGAGTGAACGGAACAGTTTCCGAGGGAAGATATTTAATTGTGAAAAAGGAAATGATGATGCTATCAGACAGGATTTGGGAAGTACAGACTGGGAGCAATTGTTCCACAGAATGGGCAGAGCAGACATGTGGAGACTGTTTAAGGTGCAGTTGTTGCAAGTGATACACAAATTTGTTCCTCTGAGACAGGTAAGAAGGGGTAAGATTAAGGAACCTTGGATGATAAGAACAGAGGAACTTCTCGTCAAAAGGAAGCAGGCATCTTATGTAAGATAGAGGAAGCAAGGATCTAGCACGGCTTTAGAGGATTACAGACTTGCCAGAAAGGAGCTCAGAAATGGACTGAGGCGAGCCATGATGGGGCATGACAAAGGCTTGGCAAGAAGGATTAGAGAGAACCGAATGACATTTTTCTTATGCGTGACGAATAAGAGAATAATCGGAGAAAAGGTAGGGCCGATCAGGGATAGCGTAGGGAACTTATGCATGGAGTCTGAGCAGATAGGGGAAGCCCTAAATGAGTTTTTTGCTTCGATTTTCACCAGGGAAAGGGAACTTGTTGTAAATGAAAACGTAGAGTAGCTGGGCCAGATCAGTCATGACCAGATCGAGATTGATGAAGTTAAAGTGCTAGCAATTTGGAAAACATTAAGATGGATAAGTCGCTAGGGCCAGACCAGATTTATCCGAGACTGCTCTGGGAAGCAAGAAAGGAGGTTGCTAAGCCGATGGCGATGATATTTGCCTCCTCACTCTCCACAGGAGTCGTACCGGAGGATTGGAAGGAGGCGAATGTTGTTCCTTATTTCAAGAAGGTTAATAGGGAAATTCCTGGCAATTACAGACCAGTCAGTCTTACGTCTGTGGTCAGCAAAGTTTGGAAAAAAATCTGAGGGATAAGATTTTTGACTATTTGGCAAAGCATTGTGTGATTAAAGGCAATCAGCATGGCTTTGTGTGGGGCAGGTAATGCCTCACAAATCTTATTGATTTCTTTTGAGAAGGTGTCAAGACAGGTCGACGACGGTCAAGCAGTGGAAGTGGTGCATGTGGACTTCAGCAAGGCTTTTGATAGGGTCCCCATGGAAAGTTCATTCATAAAGTCAGAAAGTATGGGATACAGGGAGATTTGGTTATCTGGATTCAGAATTGGCTGGCTGGCAGAAGGCAGACAGTGGTTGTAGATGGAAAGTATTCTGGTTGGGGGACAGTATTGAGAGGGATCGCACAGGGCTGTGTTCTTGGGCCTCTGCTCTTTGTAGTTTTTATAAATGACTTGGATGAGGAGGTTATGGGGTGGGTTAGTAAACTTGCTGATGACTCAAAGGTTGGAGGTGACGTCGATAGTATAGAGGACTTGTGTAGGCTGCAGCGCGACTTAGACAGGATACAGAGCTGGACTGAGAAATGACAAATGGAAATCACCTGGATAAATGAAAAGTGATGCATTTTGTAAGTTCAATTCGAATCCTGAATATAACGACGGGATTCTTGGCAGTGTGGAGGAACAGAGGGATCGGGTTGGGCAAGTGCATAGATCCCTCAAAGTTGCCACACAAGTGGATAGGGTGTCAAGAAAGCATATGGTGTTTTGGCTTCCATTAATAGGGGGATCGAGTTTAAGAGCCGTGAGGTGTTGCTGCAGCTCTACAAGTCCCTGGTGTGACCACACTTGGAATATTGTGTCCAGTTGTGGAAGCCCTAATATAGGAAAGATACAGAGGCTTTGGAGTGGGTGCAAAAGAAGGTTTACCAGGATGCTGCCTGGATTGGAGGGCTTGCTTTATGAAGAAAGGTTGAACGAGATTGGACCTTTCTCTCTGGAGGCAAGGAGGAGAGAGGAGAAATGATCGAGATGTACAAGATAATGGGAGGAATAGATAGAGTCAATACCCAAAGACTTTTTCCCCAGGGCAGGATTGACTAATACGAGAAGTCATAGTTTGAAGATATGAGCAGGAAGGTAAAAGGGAGACGTCAGAGGTAGGTTCTTTACGCAGAGAGTTGTGAATGCATGGAATGCATTGCCAGCTCTGATGGTGGAAGCAAAGCCATTGGTGACATTTAAGCGACTGTTGGACATGCACATGGATAGCAGTGAATTGAGGGGTGCGTAGGTTAAATTACTACATTTTACATTAGGATTAAATCTTGGGACAACATCGTGGTCCAAAGGGCATGTTCTGTACTTTTCTGTTCTATGTTCTATTTAGTATATTTAAAATAGACACAGATAAGTTTTGATTGACAAGGGGATCAAAGGTTACTGAGAGGAAGCAGGAAAATGGGGTTGAAAATCTGTCAGTCGTGATCGAATGGCCAAGCAGACTTGATGGTCCAAATGGCTTCAATTCTGTTCGTATAGAGTTGTGGCCTTATAATATTTCGGTCCTGGATGGCACCGTGTCTCCGTGGTTTGCACTGCTGCCTCACAGCATCAGGGAACTGGGTTCGATTTCCTCTCGGTGTTCTAGTTTCCTGTCACAGTTCAAAGTTGTGCAGGTTAGGTGAACTGGCCAGGCTGAATTGCCGATTATGTTCAGGGATGTTGATGTTAGGTACAATGGTCAAGGGTCTATGTATAGTATTAGGGTAGAGAATGGGATTGGTTCTCATACTCTTCGGAGAATCAGTATAAACCTGTTGATCTGAAGGGCCTGTTTCCACACTGTAGCGATTCTAAGAAAATGCAGGCTGCTGCAATGTTCCAATGAAGCACAACCCAAGCTCGAGTAACACCCCACTTTACACTTTGTTACTTTACAGTCTATAGGAGTTAATATTCATTTCAATAAATTCACAGCATGAACCCATTGTGGCTGTTCTCCATTTTCCATACACTCTCCCTCCTGGACTCCCTAAGTTCGTGTCTTGTTTATGTTGCATTCAACAGAGAAAATCAATTTCTAATATTTACACATTAATTTACACCCATTGTATGTCTGTGTCTCTTTCACCACAATTTAAAGCCCATTTGTCTTTCACAGTGGGCTTCCAAAAATTCTTTCCTACCTCTGCCAAGATGTTAAAACACTCACTTTCCAATCCTTTACACGTCTGAAGAAGATTTACACTGGACTTGAAACATTAACATTGTTTCTCTGTCTCTGCAGATGTTACCAGACCTACTGAGTTCCTTCAAAAATGAAAAGTTACAGAATACATTTTAAATATAGCTTACTGGATGCTTTGAGGAACAGTCACAGAACCCGAAAGATTAACTCTGCTTTCAGTCCACAGATGCTGTCAGACTTGTCAGTGTCTTCAGCGATTTCTGTTTTTGAACAAGTTTCAAACATGTGTGTCAAAGCTGCTCACACCCCTGTCCAACATGGAGCGCCATACACCGGGAAGTGAATGATAATGCAAGGTATACAAATTCATTTGTTCTGAAACTACATAAGGCTGTCATCACCAACACTATAGAGCTCTTAATCTTGGTCATGGAGAGAATCAGAAGGAAACACATTCCCTATAAACAGAAGATGGCATTACTGAAGGGGGAAAGATTCAGGTGAAAACGTTAAATGCTTTTGAGGAATGCGACAAATTGGAGGCATAGCATCATGAAGATACTCTAACAAGATGAGAATTTTTAAAAAAGGTAGCATTCCCACATCAGAAACCGGGATAGGGCACTGTGTACAGGGGAGAAGAGTGACCAGGTCCCCGTGCGAATGAGGGCAGGCAGCAGAATTGTATTGTAGATATTGCAGCTCAAACTGGGCATTCATGTGATGCTGCAAATCCTAGCAACTGTAGTAGTAGCAGCAGCAGCAGAATTATATTCAACCACAATATAACTTCTCAGTCTACCATTACCATGAAGCCGATCTCCAGTTCAGTGATGAGTGTGGGTGAACATGTCACGGTCAGAACCATGTGTACCTAAACCTGATGACAACCCATTCAAGCTACCACACTTACTGATTCGATTAGATTACTTACAGTGTGGAAACAGACCCTTCAGCCCAACAAGTCCACACCGACCCGCCGAAGCGTAACCCATCCATACCCCTACATTTACCCCTTACCTCACACTACGGGCAATTTATCATGGCCAATTCACTGACCTGCACATCTTTGGACTGTGGGAGGAAACCGGAGCACCCGGAGGAAATCCACGCAGACACTGGGAGAACGTGCAAACTCCACACAGACAATCGCCTGAGGTGGGAATTGAACCCGCGTCTCTGGCGCTGTGAGGCAGCAGTGCTAACCACTGTGCCACCGTGCCACCCAAAACTGCTTGCACTAACAAACAGCAGAACTAACATCTGATAGAGAGGGCGCCATGATCCCAAGACTGTGACCATTTCTTTTAAAACCAGCTGTGAATTACTGCAGGTCTGTCTACTCTTACTCTTATCTGTTAGAAACATCCTTGTTCCTTTTGTTAGAGACGGTTCAAGAACTTCCCTCCTATTATCATTTTGTTTACATCATTGAAATACTTATTGTGTCTTCCCCTGTGCGGAAAGATGTAAAAAATGGGTGTAAATTATCTGTCTGTTCCCTGTAGCCAATTCTTCAGTCATCCCTTCCAATTATCTCAGTATACTTTTCTGACTTAATTTCTACCTAAGGTCACACGCTCATCTTGAACTTTGTTTTATATGCTCGGAAAAACTCGTGATGCTTGTTTTTGTATTTTTTGCCAACTTATTACATCATGTCTTTTCTCCGCTTCTCATCGCTTTCTAGATTCATACAGTCATATAGCCCACAAACAGACCCTTTAGTCTAACTTATACATACTGACCAGGTTTTCCAAACTTAGCTCGTCCGATCTGATTGCATTTTGTCCATATGCCTCTGACTGTTTCCATTCATATGTTTGTCCTCATGAGTTTTAAATGTTGTAGCTGTACTTGCATCTCCCTCTGACAGCTCATTCCATATGCACACATCACTCTCTGTGTGAAAACATTGAGCCTTCGTCCATTTCACATCTCCCCTCTTTCACTTTAAACCTATGCCTTCTACGGTTGAACTCCCCCATCCCGTGGGAAAGACTTTGGCTGGTCACTCTATTCATACTTCTCATGATTTTATAAACTTCTACAATGTCATACCTCAACTTCCTACATGCCAGCTTTCACTAACTTCACGAAAAAGCATTTAAATATAAGCACTGCAAATTTGAAACAGTGTTGAAATGACAGGTAAATAACACTCAGCCCAAGCTTCATACTGTGATTTGTTTTTCTCCATGTTGCAATACTAAGGCAGCAGGAAACTGTTACGAGTACCAATAAGACATCAAACACCTGAATTGCTTTGTCCAAACAGGGTGATGATCTCTATAGTGAAAGCGCATCTCTGGCCTGAACCATATAAGAAGGGAAATTCTTGTGCCACACGGTCAGCGTCTACCTTTAGCAGAGTGAGATAAAGGCTGAGTATACTTTTTGAAATTTGGATCAAAGTATGAATTTAGTGCAAAGGGGGAGAGGTGTTTTCAATACAGTTTACACCAAGAAGGAAACTTTCCAGAATGAGATGTTAGTGGGATGTGTAAAACAGCATGAATGGTGAGGCCGAGCCACACTGAGACCAGAGGAGAAAGTGAGGACTGCAGATGCTGGAGATCAGAGCTGAAAATGTGTTATTGGAAAAGCGCAGCAGGTCAGACAGCATCCAAGGAGCAGGAGAATCGACGTTTCGGGCATAAGCCCTTCTTCAGGAATGAGGAAAGTGTGTCCAGCAGGCTAAGATAAAAGGTAGGGAGGAGGGACTCGGGGGAGTGGCGTTGGAAATGCGATAGGTGGAAGGAGGTCAAGGTGAGGATGATAGGCCGGAGTGTGGGTGGGGGAGGAGGGTTCAGGAAGAAGATAGCAGGTTAGGAAGGCGATGCTGAGTTCGAGGGATTTAACTGAGACAAGGTGGGGGAGGGGAAATGAGGAAACTGGAGAAATCCGAGTTCATCCCTTGTGGTTGGAGGGTTCCTAGGCGGAAGATTCTTCCTCCAACCGTCTTGTTGCTATGGTCTGGCAATGGAGGAGTCCAAGGACCTGCATGTCCTTGGTGGAGTGGGAGGGGTGTTGAAGTGTTGAGCCACGGGGTGGTTGGGTTGGTTGGTCCGGGTGTCCCAGAGGTGTTCGCTGAAAAGTTCCGCAAGTAGGCAGCCTGCCTTCCCAATATAGAGGAGGCCACATCGGGTGCAGCGGAAGCAGTAAATGATGTGTGTGGAGGTGCAGGTGAATTTGTGGTGGATATGGAAGGATCCTTTGGGGCCTAGGAGGGAAGTAAGGGGGAGGTGTGGGCGCATGTTTTGCATTTCTTGTGGTTGCAGGAGAAGGTGCTGGGAGTGGAGGTTGATTTGGTGGGGGGTGTGGACCTGACGAGGGAGTCACGGAGGGAGTGGTCTTTTTGGAATGCTGATAGGGTAGAGGAGGGAAATATATCCCTGGTGGTGGGGTCCGTTTGGAGGTGGCGGAAATGACGTCGGATGATATGATGTATATGGAGGTTTGTCGGGTTGTAGGTGAGGGCCAGTGGGGTTCTGTCCAGGTGGCGATTGGAGGGGCGGGGCTCAAGGGGGAGGAGCGGGAAATGGAGGAGATGCGGTGGAGCGCATCTTCGGTCACATCTGGGGGAAATTGCAGTCTTTGAAGAAGGAGGCCATGTGGGTTGTACGGTATTGGAACTGATCCTCCTGGGAGCAGATGCGGCAGAGACGAAGGAATTGGGAATATTTGATGGCGTTTTTACAGGGGACAGGGTGGGAGGAGGTGTCGTCTAGGCAGCTATGGGAGTCGGTCGGTTTATAGTGTTGATTCGGTCGTCCGAGATAGAAATGGAAAGGTTTAGGAAGGGAAGGGAGGTGTCTGAGAAAGTCGAGATGAATTTGAGGTCGGGTTGGAAGGTGTTGGTAAAGTGGAGTTCAACCTCCTCTTGGGAGCACGAGGCAGCGCCGATACAGTCATCGATGTAGCGGAGGAAAAGGTTGGGGATGGTGCCCCACTGAGACCAGAGCATACTGGCAGCACAAAACGCAGCTTGATTCTACAGCAGAGTAGATAGACCTAATCAAAGGGTTTCAGGTGAAGTGGGTAGGGACCATAATGTGAGAGAATGTATTCTGTAATTTGAGAGGGAGAAACCGAAACTAGGAAGGGGAGAGGAGCAGGGAAGAGGATGGAATAGAAATGGCAGTGTTTTCTGGGTGGTAAATCAAGAAGCACAGCTGAAATTAATGCCTAACATCAGCTTATGGTCCCTGAAATAAACATTATAAATCTGGCCCTCCACTAATGCTCATCAATAGTATCCTTGAGAGCTTTTGTCAACCATGTGTGGTTCATCTATCTTTGAACAGAAACAATAATTATTGGGCGGTTTGGGATATCTGCTTGAATGTCTGCTCAAGTATAATGACTGGCCTTCTTCTGGGTCTATTTTCACATTCCGCTTCAGACCAGATGTGAGGCCGAAATCCTTAATGTCGATGCCTGGTTCTTTTCAATCATTCAGGGGGAACTTCTGCCTGTGGCTGAACACATGATCAGCGGAGGCTGACTCCATTCTCCAAGTTTCTCCTTCTTTGTATTTCTGTTTGATGATGCCACATTCCTGTGAGCTGCGTCTAACGTGACCTCATTTTCCTTCAAACCAGAAATCCCCTAACTCTGGTGGCCAGGGCCTTTAGCTGTCACTGTCCCATCTCCCACGGTGTTGCCCTCAATCCGTCCCCTTCATCCGAGAACAATGATAGATTCCTCCTTGTCCACACTTCCTCCTGCACTAGAATCCACATTCACATAATCATCTTACGCCATTTCCACCATCTCCAGCGGGACAGCACCACCAAATACCTTCTCCTCACGCCCACTGTCAGTATTTCGCAGGGTCCGTTCCCTCTGTGACACCCTACATCATCCCGAACACTTCGCCACACCCCCATGGCACCATCCCATGCAATTTCAGAAGCTGCAACATTTGTCCATTCATCACTTCCCTCCTCACTATCCAAGGCCCCAAACATACCTTCCAGGTGAAGCAGCATTTCTCTTGTAAACTTTCAATCTGGTCTCCTATCATTGCTGCTCACAATGCAGTCTCTCTACATTGGCGAGACCAAACAGAGATTGCTTTGAGGAACACTCCCACTCTGTCTGTAGAAATCATCCTGACCATCTCATTGCTTCCCATTTCAATAACCTTCCTTGCTCTCATGCTGACATTTCGGCCCTGGGCTGCTGCAATGTTCCAAGGCAGCACAACCCAAGCTCGAGTAACAACTCACTTTACACTTTCGTATGTTACATCCTGTAGGAGGTAACATACAATTTCATAACTTCACACTCTGACCCCATTATAACTGTTCTCCAATTTCCGTACATTCTCCCTCCTGGCGTCCCTATGACCTTGTGTGGTTGTGCTTTCTTTATCGTTCACTCAATAGAGAGAACCCCTTTTCCCCAATCACCATTTAATTATTAGGCTACTTCACATGTTCTTCTCGTTCACCACTACTAAAAGCATGTTTATCTTTTGCCACACCCTCTTTTACCCGTCAACCCACTCCCCACATCTGTCAAGGGATTATAAAGCTCATTTTCCAATCCTTTTCAGTTCTGAAGACGTGTCATACTGGACTTGAAACGCTAACTCTGTTTCTCTGTCTCTGCAGATGATACTAGACCTGTTGAGTTTCTCTATAACTGAATAAGTTCAGAACAAATTTTCAATTAAACAAATAACTATGGATACTGGGAATGAAAATGCAAACATTGCTAGAGAATATGGGAGATTCGCAGGGGGATCACTGGCCCTGAAAGATTAACTCTGCTTTCACTCTACGAAATGCTGCCAGACCTGCTGAGTTTCGTCAGTAATTTCTGTTCTTGAACAAGTTCCATAGACGTGTGGTAAAGCTGCTCAAACATCTTGCCTAATACGGAACACTGTGCACTGGGAAGTGACCGATAATGCAAGGTGCATAAATTCCTTGATCTGAAACTGCATAAGGCTGGCATCTCTGACACTGCAGAGCTCTTAATCATGCTCAGGGAGAGAAACAGAGGGGAACACATTCACATCAAACACGGAAGATGGCATTGGGGGAATAGAAATTATTGAGATGCATCTGTGAAGGGGTTTGAGTAAAGTAACAAATTGGAAGCGTGACTCCAGGGAGAGACCTTAAGCGGAATGAGAATAGGAAAATGGAAGTGTTACCACATCAGAAACCAGGTTAAGACACTGAGTACAGGGCTGATGGGTGAATGGGTCTTTGTGTAAACTGGGGGACGTCAGTAGAATTGAATTGAACATATTGGAGATCAAAGTGGGCATTCATGTGGTGCAGTATAATCACAGCAGCAGCAGAATTGTATTCAACTACAATTTGTAACATTTTCCCCAAGATAATCCCTGAGCCTACCATTAACATCAAGCTGATCTATGGTTCAGCGACAAGTGCGGGTGAACCTGATAGGGTCGGAACGATATATACCTAAACCTGATGGTAATCCATTAAAGCTACCGCACTTGACTGATTACATTCGAAACAGCAGGACTAACATCTGATACAGAGGGCGAAATGATCCCAAGACTAACAGATCAGATCGAAGTTCTGCAGTGCTGCCACAACCAGACCTAAATGTCGATGCACTATTAAACAACTCACTGGAGGAGAGGACTCCATAAATATCACCATCCTAAATCACGGGACAGCCCTGTACATCAGTGTAAAAGACATGGTTGTATTATCTGCACCTTCCAATGCCAGAAGTGTTGAGTTGATGATCCACCTCACCCTCACCATGTTGCCCACAGAATCACAGATGCCAATCTTTAATTGATCTGATTTGCTGTATGTGACATGAAGAAACAGCTGAACACAGTAGATAAGACAAATGCAATGGGTCCTGACCCCATTCCTGCAATAGGACTGAAGACTTGTGCTGCACAACACGCCGTGTCCCTAGGGAAGCTGTTTCATTCCAGCTCCAACTCTGACACCTTCCTGACAATGTAGAAATTTACTCAGCTATGTCCAATCCCATAACAAGCGAATAACAACAGTCTGACCATTTACCACGCACTGAGTCCCGTCGCTATAGTCACATTGGTAGGAGTTCTTTTTGACAGAGCTGTCAAACAGCACAGAAATAACCAGCTCAGTGTGGTTTCAAATAAGTCCCCATGTGGAGATGGTGTTGTTGTGGAGATGTCACTGGATTACTAATCCAGACCAGGCTAATGCTCTGGCAACTGGTGGACGTTATAATTAATAAAAAATCGAGATGTAAAACCTGGAGTAATAAACCTTCAAGCCCATGTCGATTGTAAGTACCAATTTTCTTCCTCAATGTACTTTCAAGAAGTGAATCTCCTGCGCTTTCCTGGTCTGGCCTAAGCATGACTCCAGACACAGAGACCTGTGAAAAACTCTACAATGGTCTCGGAAACGGCCAAGCAAGACACTCTATTGTGTCAATCTGTTCCGGGATCTTAAAGGATAAAAACGTACAGATCACCCGGCACCAGCCTCAGTATTGGAACGGGAAGTACTATCCTGTTGACCCTGCAGAGATCTCCTTCCGAACATCTGAGAGCAGGTGGCAGGATTTACAGAGCGTTCCCACAGACTGCACAGAAACATCGGGAATGGAGTAGGTCATTCAACACACTGAGCATCCTCCATTCTAGTTCATGGTGAAAATCTCCTCAATTCAGTTTTCCCCACACAATGTTCATATCCTTTAAAATGTTTAAACATCGGAACATATAAAATAGGAACTACTGTATTCGCTTTGGTCCATCAATTTTGATCCTCCATTCAATATACAGGCAGTTATACAATAAGGTGCGTTTATTAAACGCATTATCGCTGCAACACAATTAGTGAATTGTCCCCTTTCTTTATAAAGCAAGATCCCGTTCACTGTTATGGGAGACCGTCTCTGGCACCAGCTGAACAGTAAATCCCAGCCTCAGGATCCCTCTGTCTGCCAAATGCACCCTCAGTGTACTCAGCTAAAGCAGGAATGTAATCCGCTCTGCAAGCCTTGACACTGAGCCTGAATGTGGGATTTGTAGTCTACATTTAGAAGGAAATTAATGTCAAGCCGGGAGGGGAATATCTTGGAGAGAACTGGAATTCCGCATCGGCATCACGTGGTCAGTCAGCTCGCGCGCTTTTTGGTGAAGAGCTTGGTGAAAGGTACAGTGCTGTAGTCAGTGACTATAGTGTTAAAGTGTGACATTCACTGTACAAATTCAACACAATATACGGTTTAAAGATTTATGTAGCCTATGCTATTGTTTGCAGGCACAGGGAGAATGTGCAAACTCCACACAAACAGTGACCCGAGACTGAAACTGAACCCATATCTCTGGTGCTGGGAGGCAGCAGTGTTAACCACTGAGCTACCCGCTGCGGGCAACGCAACTTGCCTGCACAATTCAACACTCGAAATGTGGCAGAACAGCGGGGAGATTCCATACATTCCCAAATTCGTCACTGAGCAACAGGAGGAGAACATTGAGATCTTGAGTGGCTTGATCAGGAACAGGCACAGGGCATGCAATCCATCGAAACTATAGAGTAGGAACACCAGAAGGGCATTCAGCCCATCTTGTGTGTAAAGCAGGAACAGAATTAGTCCAGTCAGCCACCCATGCCTCTCACACAGCAATTGGAGCCGATCTTTTACAGCCTCGTGCCTATTTCACAAGACCTGAACCGGACTGTCGAGGCTATGCAAAGGGAAGAACTTACTATAACCAACTTCACTCGGCAATGGAAAGGTATAATCAAAGGATTGGAACTGAAGACAAATTGTTCGAATCTGTTATTCAGGACTGAACAACAGGAGACTTTGAAAGTCAAACCAGAATCCGTCAAAGTCGACATGATTTTATTACGGATAAATCACGTTTGAATGATTTTCCTAACTTCTTTTATTAAAAAGTGTGACAAACAAGTTGAATCAGGGGGATCTGAAAGATCTATTATATCTGGACTACAAGAAGGCAATGCATAACGTGCTTGACAAAATATTAATATGCAAGACAATAACACACGGGGTTCAGACAATTTATTTGCTTGAGAGAAAATTGGCTAATCAGTAAAAACCATGATATGGAGGTGCATGATCTTTTCCATATTTAAAGAGCTTTGACGAACTTTGCCCTCCCTCATAGCGTTAAGGAATTGACAGTACAGAAGGAGGTCATTGACTCATTGTGTCTGTACCTGCTCCCGAAAGAGCTGCCCAGCAGTGCAACTCTCCAGCCCTAACTCTGCAGCCCTCTAAATTTATCACTCATCTGGTCCAGAAACTTACCAAACTTCAACATAATGAGTACTTTTTCCAGTACTTCCACGTTAGTAATTCAAATTTCTTGCAGTTCCTTATTTTCAGCAGTCACCTTGTTCCTTAATACTTTGGGAAGGTTTTCTGTTGTTTCCTCTGTGGAGACAGAACCAACATATTCACCTCACCGAACAGAGATAGCCACTGTCACCTCCTGAATACATGAGAGGATGGCACTCTGGCATAATGGGTATGTCACCCACTCCTGCCTGGCAAATCCGAGAATTAAGACAGTTGATAGGCATTTTGATTACTATCATCTCCCTGCTGGGAGACGAAAGGTTACACTGAAGGACGTTTCACAGCTCTGTAATCTCCACATCATTGATATAAACTGGTTTTACACTTTGTACCTGGAAAAGGTACACCATTGGGAAATATTTTTTGGAAATCTCAGAAAGGATATTGCAGGCCAACATACTCTGTAAAATATGTCTCCATACCTTGTCCAGTGTAAGCACAACAGACCCTTGATTCTCCCTGAATGGTTGCAGCAGCTGACACCACAAATCCGAGAAAATCATCCAGAGAACTTCCACTATCTTGCTAATGACAGGAACAAGTCACATTTCTGTGTACATGGTACACCTACTGAGTGCCACTCTCCTCAATTCCTATTCCGGGCTGAAAAACCATAGTATCTCTGCACAATCCCAGTGATATGAAATATGAACAGCTCTATTCACCATGGAAGTAGCTGGCAATGTAACTGCACAACTTGTTGTACCTCAGTCACGAGAATAGCAACACCGCTATTGCTGGTGGCGATGCTGGGGAAGTCATGGTCCAGTGGTATTTGCTCAGGCTATAAATCCAGGGACCAGGTAATGATCCAAACCCGGACTTCAATTGCACCACAGCAGATGATGGAATTTGAATTCAATAACATTTTTGGAATTAACAACCTAATGAAATACTTATGGTTGTTAAAACTAAAACCCCCTGGCTCACTACTGTCCTTCAGGGAAAGAAATTTGTTCCTTTCACTGGTCCGGCCTACATGTGACACCAGACCCTCATCTGCCCTTTGAGTTATAACACTACATGTTCTAAAAGTGAAACCGGACAGACCGAAGCACTGGCAGCTAACCGCACCTCGAAGTGCAGTGGTTCAAAACGGCAGTTCCCCAACAATTTCTCAAGGGCAACTGGGAAAAAGAAATAAATGCTAGCCCTGCCAATGAAGAAACAAAGATGGTCACACTCAGGACTAAAAGATAAAGGGAACAGGACTAACTTGAAACAGGGACATCTATATGTACCTATATGGGCATGAAATTCAAGAATATGGAAAAGTGAAAAATAAATGAAAACACTCTCACATTTTATTTCCATCCCAAATGATCATCAATAATCTCTTTGTTTTATTTTCAGCCTCTCTAATTCTCTGTATATTCATCTCACTCCACCAGCACAAATTACATTATTTCCCAGCAGCTTTTAGATCTGATACATGGGAAGTGGACTCAAAATGGTAACTCCGTATTTTTCTCAACAGAGGTTGCCAAACCTGCTACTTTTCCCCAGCACTCTGTTTCTTTTTGGGTCAGGTCTCCAGTATATTTCTTTGATTTAATTTTTATTTTTTTGTGATTTTATGTGACATTGGCCCATCGAGTTCACACTGACCCTCTGCAGAACATTGCACCCAGGACTACCTCATGTCCTACTCCTGCATTTCCATTGGCATAACCGCCTCCCACTCTATCACATAGCTAACACACCGAGCTGCACACAATGTGTAATTTAACATCGGCAATCCACTGAACCTGTTTGGACTGTGGGAGGAACCTGGAGCACCTGGAGGAAAAACTTGAAGCCCCAGGGAGAATGTGAAAACTCAATACAAGCAGTCCTCAGGGTAGAAGCAAACGAGGACACTGTATTGTGAGACAGCCATGCTAACCACTGAGACACCATGCCCCCCTCCCCCCACCCCCATACCGAGTTCCTGGTACTGTTAGACAGGCGTGCTAACTACTCAGACACCATGCCCCCTCCCCCTCCCACCCAAACCGGGTCCCTGATACAGTGAGACAGCCATGCTAACCACTAAGAAACCATATCCCCTCCCCCTCCCCGCAAACCAGGTCCCTGGTACTGTGAGACAGCCGTGCGAACCACTGAGACACCATGTCCCCTCCCCCTCCCCCCAAACCACGTCCCTGGAACTGTGAGACAGTTTTGATAACCATTGAGACACCATGCCCCCTCCCCCTCCCCCTACTCCCAAACCGCGTCCCTGGTACTGTGGGACATCCGTCTAACCACTGAGACACCATGCCCCCCTCCCCCTCCCCCCCCCCCACACCGGGTTCCTAGTACTTTGAGACAGCCGTGCTAACCACTGAGACACCATGCCCCCCTCCTCCTTTCCCCCCACACTGGGTCCCTGGTACTGTGATACAGCCGAGATAACCAATAAGACACCATGCTCCCTCTACCCGCCCCCTCCACCAAAACGGAGTCACTGTGATCAGGAATACTGTGCAAAATGTAATTTTGAAATATAAACAATAAACAGTGACAAAACACCACAGATGAGCCAGGATCTGGAGGTAGAAACAAAGACATCATATTGAATCTGATAGGATCTCTTCTGAAAATCTCATATTGGACTCAAAAAGTTAATTGTGTTTCTCTCTGCTCAGAAACTGCAACTATTTTCCTGCATTTTCAACTTAGTTACTCTTTTGGACTGTGGATATTTGTCTGATCTGAAAGGGAACAGTGAAGCTGTCATTTCTGTTGACGCTTAAGAATTTGGTTATGTTTTGTGAATGAAAAATTAAAAGTTCTGTGCGTGACAGCTCCCCAAATAACGATAATTTATTGCCACTGTCATAATGCATCACGAAAATGTTGAACTCGGTGGTCATGACATCTCATGATCAACCCTCTGAAAGCAACTGATTGATAACAATTGGGATCAGTACTTCAATGTCTTATCATGCTCCTGATGTCACTGGCATCATACTCATCCAGAAAGATCTTATCTTTCCGAGAGTTTACCTACAACGATGAAAACATAAAATATCTTTGTATTTTTAACAGGACATATTCATCCAGGGTTTTGGAAGGCACTAGCAAGGGCAGAGCTTATTTGTCATCCACAATGACCCTGGAATAAGTGACACAGAGTTGCCCTGTTTTAACTCCTCAATCCAAAGTGATGCAGATCCAGACAGAGCTGTTTGTAGGGGCATTCTAAGATTTTTAACAAATACTTAGGGTCGTGCGAGGGAGCCGTGGTTTAATAAGGAATTGGAATCCCTTGTTAAATGGAAGAGGGCGGCCTATCTCAAGATGAGACGTGAAGGTTCAATTGGGGCGATTGAGAGTTATAGGGTAGCCAGGAAGGACCTGAAGAGAGAGCTAAAAGCAGCAAGGAGGGGACATGAAAGGTCCTTAGTTGGTAGGATTAGGGAAAACCCTAAGGCTTTCTATAGGTATGTTAGGAATAAAAGAATGACTAGGGTAGGAATAGGTCCAGTCAAGGATAGTAGGGGGAAGTTGCGTGTGGAGGCGGAAGAGATTGGGGAGACACTGAATGAATACTTTTCTTCAGTATTCACTCAGGAACAGGGCATTGTTGTCGATGAGAATACTGAGGCACAAATAAGTAGAATGGATGGCTTTGAGGTATGTAGAGAAGAGGTGTTGGAAATCCTGGAAAAGGTGAAAATAGATAAGTCCCCTGGGCCTGATGGCATTTATCCTAGGATTCTCTGGGAAGCAAGGGAGGAGATTGCAGAGCCATTGGCCTTGATTTTTATGTCCTCTTTGTCTACAGGAGTAGTCCCAGAAGACTGGAGGATAGCAAATGTGGTTCCCTTGTTCAAAAAGGGGAGTAGGGATAGCCCTAGTAACTATAGGCCGGTGAGTCTCACTTCTGTTGTGGGCAAAGTCTTAGAGAGAATTGTAAGGGATAGGATTTATGCACATCTCGATAGGAATAATGTGATCAAGGATAGTCAGCATGGTTTTGTGAAGGGCAAGTCGTGCCTCACAAACCTTATTGAATTCTTTGAAAAGGTGACGAAGGAGGTTGATGAGGGGAAAGCGGTAGATGTGGTATATATGGATTTTAGTAAGGCGTTTGATAAGGTTCCCCATGGTAGGCTACTGCAGAAAATACGGAGATATGGCATTGAGGGTGAGTTAGAGGTTTGGATTAGGAATTGGCTGGATGGAAGAAGACAGAGGGTAGTAGTTGATGGCAAAGTTTCTTCATGGAGTGCCGTCACTAGCGGTGTTCCGCAAGGATCTGTTTTGGGACCATTGCTGTTTGTCATTTTTATAAATGACCTGGAAGAGGGGTTAGAAGGTTGGGTGAGCAAGTTTGCGGATGATACGAAAGTCGGAGGAGTTGTTGACAGTGAGGAAGGATGTGGCAGGTTACAGCAGGATATAGAGAAGCTGCAGAGCTGGGCAGAAAGGTGGCAGATGGAATTCAATGTAGCTAAGTGCGAGGTGATTTACTTTGGGAAGAATAACAAAAAGATGGGGTACTGGGCTAATGGTCGGATACTTGGTAGTGTGGATGAGCAGAGGGATCTTGGTGTCCATGTACACAGATCTCTGAAAGTTGCCACCCAGGTAAATAGTGCGGTGAGGAAGGCATATGGCGTACTGGCTTTTATTGGTAGAGGAATTGAGTTCCGGAGTCCTGAGGTCATGATGCAGTTGTATAAGACTCTGGTACGGCCGCATCTGGAATATTGTGTGCAGTTTTGGTCACCATACTATAGGAAGGATGTGGAGGCATTGGAACGGGTGCAGAGGAGGTTTACCAGGATGTTGCCTGGTATGGAAGGAAAACCGTATGAGGAAAGACTGAGGCACTTGGGGCTGTTTTCACTAGAGAAAAGAAGGTTTAGGGGTGACTTGATTGAGGTGTACAAGATGATTAGGGGGTTAGATAGGGTCGACAGTATGAACCTTTTCCCGCGTATTGAGTCGGGTATTACAAGGGGGCATAGCTTTAAATTAAGGGGGGGTAGATATAGGACTGATGTTAGGGGTAGGTTCTTCACTCAGCGAGTCGTTAGTTCATGGAATGCCCTGCCAGTAACAGTGGTGGACTCTCCCTCTTTATGGGCATTTAAGAGGGCATTGGATAGGTATATGGAGGATAGTGGGTTAGTGTAGTTTAGGTGGGCTTGGATCGGCGCAACATCGAGGGCCCAAGGGCCTGTACTGCGCTGTATTCTTCTATGTTCTATGTTCTATGTACCTGTGAAGGAACAGGAAAATGAGTCCCTAGTCAGGATGACATGCAGTTTGGAAAATACCTTGCTGAGACTGATTTTTCTATTGCTCCTATTCTCAGGGCAGAACGTTCTCTAATTCCCATTAATCACAGTTTTGCTCAGGGTCCTAGATTCCACCCTCAGTGAAGTCGATTGAAAAGGAAGTCACTCTGATCTCATCTCAAATTACACTGGAAGATCAGTTGAAAGAATAAGGAGCAAAAGAAAAGAACACTGCTTGTTAGAACAATGTCCTCGCAATATTCAAAAGAAAATTGATGCATGGTCTTGCTTAATGCATTATTTCAACATCACATCACGTTTTAAACAATATTCAGAATGGTGGGTATTTGTTCTTTTAATTTGCTTTCAATTCAATGTAGAAATGAGAACGTGAATTGATCTTCTATAGTGTGTTTATAATCCAGAATTTAATTCAATCTTTATCATCATTGCTCTAGCTCTTTCAAAGAAAATTAATGAATGAGTCTGTGTCCATTCTGCAGATTAAAAGGTTCTTTTATCTCTGACTATTGCAGTGAATGTTGTAAAGAATAAGCTGCAGGCCCACGTAAAATGGAAATATTGCAGGACAAGGTGCCAAAAGTTAGTCAAAGGTTAATGATGTCCAAGCCATATGACTGGTACATGCAGAGGGGCGGAGTATAAAAGCAGAATTCAGCTCCATATCCAAAATAATACTTGTGGCTCCCTCACAAAAGACCACAGCTGATTCGTGCTGTAAATTCACCAATATAGGAAAAACAAGAGACTGGAATTCCCAATTCTGCAATAACATCTGTAGAACAGGAAGAAAATCAAGGTTTGTTTCTGAAATTCATAAATGTTGATGATCAGAATGTGGGAGATGGAGGGGATATTGGAGGATGATAAACCATGTTGTAGATGACACAATGATTAGTCGGGTGGGCCACAGTGATCAAGAATGTGTTGTTTACAAGAGGGTACAAACGGATTGTCAGATGGTCAGATCAATGACTGATAAACGGTAACTCTGAAATATGTGAGATGCTGCATTCTGGAAGATGTAACAAAACAAAAGAGAACTCAAACCATGAAGATCCGTTGCATTTGCTTTTGGAGAAGAGAAGAGTGAGGGGTGAACCTGAGAGAAGTGTATTGCAGCATGAGAGGTTTGGGACGACTGAACAGATAACAACTATTCCCCTTAGTTAAAGGGTAAAAAAACAAGGGGAAATACGTTTGAATTGAAAGAGAAGATACTAAGAGAGGATTTGTGAAATCTGTTTTGAACACAGAGCCTGATATGCGTCAAAAATGTATTGCCTGGGAGCATGGTTCAGGAAGGGAACCTCACAAACAGTATAAAACACTTGTATCAGCACTGGGTGGTGCAGACTCGATGGGCCTTGTCTTTATTACATGGTTCCATGCGGTGGCAGCCAGGAAAGCTTTGGTATATTCGGAAGCAGCAGCCAATTGGACTTGTTAGTTTGTTAAATCGAACTGTGCTCAGTAAGTGGCGAGATTAGAAACAAGCATCATCCCATGGAGTATCAGCACTTACTCAACCTAGGACAGCCCAGCCATCTGTGACCTCATCCAGGATAATTCACATGCTCAGTGTAAGAATCGTCCAACAACAGCATCAACATTATTCCAGCTGTTTGTCACCATTATTTTAAGTTCACCAATAACATAGAAACAGACTTCGCTTCATTATTATATACACTTCTCGTGTAAGGTTGTTGATTTTCCTAAGACTAATAAATTCCTTCCCATATTGACGAAGAGTCTGTTATCCTGCGAGCTGTTCATCACAGCATTGCTGCTTGTGTAACACTCCATCCACCACCAGTAATATTTACACCCAGTTAAACCAGCACATGAGATGCACAGCTGGCACACCCTCTCAACAGCCACTTGGATGGACCAACGTCAACTGGACTGGAACTTCTCAAGGGCAATTAGTGCTGATCTAGCTCCATTAAAATCCCAAATGAACTAAAAGGACCATCCGACTTTCTAATAATTATTAAACAATGAGGACATTTTATTGATCTGATGAGTTTGTCACTGTCTTTGAAATGTAGAAACGAGCATCAGGAGTAAGGAATCAAAACAGCTCCGTCATTAGATAAGGTCGTGGATGATCTGATTGTGACCTCAATCACACATTCCTCCTTTGCTCTTACAATGTTAGTGCGTCATTCTTCGTCAAAAATCTGCCTGCTTCTGCCTTTGGAATATTCAATGTCTTATTCTCCAACGTTATCTGGGAAGAGAATTCCACAAAGACACAACACGATGAGATGATTACACCAAATCACCAACTTCTTAACAGAGACATTCTTCAGTTTTATAATCCATACAATCATGGTAATCTCTCATACAAGCTGAAACATTGTTTCAGAATTCACTTTGAAAGACTACTTGGAATGTTCTGGGGTTAAACAAGTTCACATGTTGTTCGCCTAAAACCCAGCAGATCCAAGGCCAGTCAATTCGTGATTTCCTCCAGAAAAAAACGCTCCTCCCAGGGGTCAGCTGAGTGAATCTTCTATGGATTACATTTCATGTCATTGTGGCCATCGCTCTCTCGATGTGCTAACAACATTACCGTGTAGATCTGTAGAAAATCGCCCCTACTTTTAAATGTGTTCTGCTTCAGAAAGTTTCAATATTTATCTTAGCTCCCTAAACGTTTGATGTACATGTAACGTTTTTAACCCATGTGCCCGGTTCCTTGTGCCTAAAGCCAATCTCTCCACTGAAATAATACATTACGTTTCCATTCAATCCGCCAATATCTTTGAGCACAGACACATTTTTTCTACTGTGTTCCATATACCAATATTTGCCTGTTCAATTTGCCCAACCTATATCTCTTTATAGACTCATGTCCTCTTCATATCTTCCTTCTCCAACACTTTCAACAGTTTGTATTCTTCCCTAATGCAGACAGAATATTTGGCCAAAGAAAGACAATGTGGCAATATTTCAAAGTAATTTAAAATGAAACATTTTAACTCCATGTCTAAACTATATATTTAAGACAAAGCTAAAGAGTGTTGCAGTCCTATCACTCAGTTCCTATTACTCAATGTAGGGTCAGATGGGTAGAATTTGGGTAGAATTGAGGAACCACAAATGGGTAAAACCATAGTTGGAGTCATGTACAGGCCTGTGAATCGTAGTCAGGAGCTGGGGCGCATGATAGACCAGGAGATAGAAAATATATATAGGAAAGGCAAAGTTACAATGAGTGGGGGGATGGCGATATGCAGGTGGATTGGGAAAATCAGACTGGTAGTGTTTGCAAGGAAAGGAAATTGTGGAATGTCTACAAGATGAATTTTTGGAGCAACTTATGGTGCAGGCAACAAGGGATTTAGTGTTGTGCAGTGAGTCAGACATGAGAAGGAAGCTCAAGGTGAAGGAACCCTTCGGAAGCACTGATCATAATGTGATTGAACCTAAATTTCAATTTGAGAGGGAGAAAGTAGAATCGGAGTTAATTTTACAGCTGTGCAAAGGAACCGACAAAGATATGAGGGAGGGGCTGGGGAGAATTGACTGGGAGAAGAGCCGACCAGGAAAGACAGTGGAAGAGTAATGGCGGGAGTTTCTTGGAGCAAATTTGGAGTCACAGCAGAGATTCATCCCGAGGTAATAGATGCATTGTGCAGGGAGGATGAGGCATCCATGGATGACTGGGGAATGCATGGCTAGGGTAAAAGAAAAAGAGAAAGCATGGCAAATGGCAATGGGAAACCAGATGATTGGGAAGCTTTCAAAGAGGAACAGAAGGCAACAAAACAAGAAATAAGGAGGAGGAAGATTAAGTATGAAGTTAAGCTATCCAGTGATAGAAAGGATGACTGAAAGAGTCTCTTTAGATATATTAAGGGCAAAAACGGGAAGCAGAGGTGGATACTGGACCACTGGAAAATGATGCTAGATTGATAGTAGCGTGGAACAAATAATAGATGAGAAACTGAATAATTATTTCACGTCAGATTTCACGGCGGAAGACATGAATAATATCCGAAAAATTCAAGAGAGTGAGGAGGCAGACTTCATTAGGAGAAGTTGCTCGAAAAACTAAATGGGTAAATAAACTGGATGGAGACATTAATGGTGATCTTCCAGAAATCATTGGAATCAGGGAGGGTCTCAGAAGACGGGAAAATTACGAACGTGACACCCTGTTTGTTTTTAATAAAAAGAAGATTTTTGATTTTTTTTACAAAACTACAAAAATAGTACAAACTAGTGTATACTGCTTTACGATATAATAACAACCCGAATTTAGAATTTAAAAACAAACTACTAATCTATTCTCCAAACTAGGAAACCATAAAATAGGATATCCTACATTACTAAAACTAAGCAAAAGGAGAAAAGAAAATAAATAAGTAAATAAATAACGAGATACATGCGTTTTAAGAATTATATTAAGTCATAACAGAACCCGTATTGATACAGGAGTCCTCCTCCCAGGAGCCCCCGAACCAGCCGGAACCATCCCCACGGCTAAGCAAAGCCCCTGAACAATGTGGCTGATATATCTTTGTCAATGTAGTTCAAAACGTTTGCCATGTTCTATAAAATAATTCCGTCTTTTGGTTCACCATGTTCGTAAGGAAGTCAAAGGGGATATATTCCATGACTACCCTGTGCCAATTTGAATGTCCTGGGGGACCTTCGGATATCCAGTTCACTAAAAGGTTTTTGCCCGGACAAAAGAAAAGGATAACGAATAATTTCCTCCCGTATACATCCAAAGAAGGGAAATTTGGGGACCCCAAAAATAGAGGCCCTGGGTCCCATCCAATCTCAGTACACAAAATCGTTGCCAAGGCATTCGCTACTTTATCCCAATACATGCAGATCTTACGGCATGTCCACAGACAATGCGTGAGAGTACTAACTTCTGTTTTGCATGTAGGACACATTGGAGATGCCCCTGTCTTGAACTTTGCAAGTCACTCAGGTGCCATGTGAGCCCAATAAAGTATCTTGAATTGGATACCCTGAGTTCTGTTACAGATAGACATCTTCCTGACGTTTTCCCAGACGTCTTCCCACATCTCTAAGGAAATATCCATTCGCCAATTCTTGAATCTAGGTTTTATATAACCGTTCCATGTTCTTTGATACCTTATTAAATAGTTTGTGGTAGAGAGTACTGATCACGGGCGGACTCTTCGGCCGAAGCACTCTCCTTTCCCTATCCGATTTATAATGATCAATTATCAACATGGTCTTTTTTCGTATAAAGTCTTCTATTTGAAAATATCGAAAAAGATCTTTGCTATGCAGCCCAAAATTCTGACGCAGCTGTTTGAAGGACATCATGACCTCCCCATTGAACAGGTCTCCCAAACAGGAGATACCTCTGAACTCCCAAGTTCTAAATACACATAATTCAGCCCTGGCTGGAATCCCAATATTCCCACTATAGGGATATAGGGGGAGGATTGTTGTAGGTTACCCTCATCCTGTCGCATTATCGTCCAGGATTTGATTGTATTTAATACAATAGGAATTTTACAATGATCCGTAATAACTCTCACCTTGTCCATAAATAGTAGATTGATGAGGGGTTAATTTGCTTAGGAGGCTTCAATATGTAACCAGATTCTTTGTGGTTCACAAGAGACCCAATGAGCTACGTAGGATTATAGAGAGCTCAATTGGCACCTCCTGAAATCTGGAAAATCCAGCCCACCCCTTACTTGTGGAAGCTGCAGCTTTTCTAATTCAATAAGGTGCCGTCTATGATTCCAAATAAAGGAGCCGAGCCAACCATAAAGCTTACACAGCGCCTGTCTCGGCAGCATCAAGGAGAGCATTCTCATAGCGTATAAAAGGCCAGGTACGATGTTCATGTTGACGAAAGCTATTCTATCTAGCCAGGATATTGGGAGAACTTCCAAGCGTTGAAAGTCCTATCTTATTTTCTCAAATAAATGTGTATAATTGGCTTTATACAGCTGATCGAATGCCGGAGTATTAAAAATATTGAAGTAACGAAAATCTCCCAGTGACCGCCAAAAGGGGAAACGGGATCCATCCGTAAAATTGGATATACTGGCAAGAGCTCCCAGCAGCATGGCCTCCAATTTCATTAAATTGATTTTATAATCTGAGAACAAACCAAATAAGTTAACCACTTGAATTAACTAGGGCACAGAATCAATGCACTATTTAAGAAAAGGAGGACATCGTCCACTTAGAGAGTAATTTTGTGCCTACCCAATTTAACCTCTATTACCACTGTATTAGGATCGGCTCATATAGCTTCAGCCAACAGCTCAAATCACTAGCGTAAATAATAATGGTGAGAGAGGTCAACCCTGTCGATAACCTCTACCAACGCTAATGCTATCCGAACTTAAACCGCTGCTTTGGGATCATTAATTAATACTGTAACCCATTTAGTGAAGACCTCTCCAACACAGAACCATTCCAACGCATAAAAGAGAAATGACCATTCTTCCCAATCAAATGCCTTCTGTGCCTCTAGGGAAATAACTAATCTCAGTACCGCCTGCTGCTGGCATATTTAAGGCTCTTCTAATGTTATGAGTTGATCTGCAACCTTTTATAAACTCCGTCTGGTCCTCTTTTATAATGAATGGTGAAACCCTCTCCAGTCTTAATGCCAACATTTTTGTGAGAACTTTAAAATCCACAATCAACAAAGATATAGGTCTATACGAAGAGCAGTCATCTGGGGCCTTTCCCTTCTTAAGAATGAGAGAAGACAAGAATCATTATACATATTTATAAGTGGCCCGGACAATTCCCCAATAAATTCTTTATAGAACTCAGCCTGGAATCCATCTGGTCCGGGCGCTCTGCCATCCTGTAGCTGCCTTACCGCCTCCACTATTTCCTGGATTGCCGGAGGGGCATTCGAAAACAAAGCCTCTCAGCCCTTTGACATATACAATTTGAAACAGAACTTTCTAAAGGCTGCATTGCTCATTTCATGCTCACAAGTCAGGGTACCAGCACGCTTTCTAACAGACATAATGTCTTGGGGAGCCTTTTTCTTTCTGGAAAGTATGCTGCATACCTGCCAGCCTTTTCACCGTATTCAAGTAATCTCTGCTTCGCAAATAATATCTCCCTCTTTGCTGTCTGAGTAAGTGTGGGATTCAAAGTTTCCCTAAGGGCTGTAATCAGCTGTAGGTTAGTAATGGAGGGTCTATCCACATACGCTGTCTCACCCGCCTTTAGGCGAGCCTCGAGCAGACTTTGTTGTTCTCCTTTTTGTCTTTTCCGGGTCACAGAATATGAGATAACCAAGCCTGACACATATGCCTTAGCAGTCTCCCACATCACCGACGGGTTACTGGCCGTGCCTGAGTTGATATTCCAGAAGGTTTTAAATTCCTGCGAGAAATATTTTATGAACTTACTTTCCTTCAATAGAAAAGGGTCCATACCCCAATGTCGGGAAGCTATCTCATCATCACTAGTCTTAACCTCCATATGTACTGCGGCATTGTCGGAAATAGTTATATTACCTACTTTACAAAACAATATTGAGTTCAAAAGTGTCGAGGGGACAAACACATATCGATTCCGGTAGGGCACTTGTGTGGGTTAGAATACAAAGTAAAGTCTCTATCCTCAGGGTGAAGACACGTCCACACACCTACCAGCCCCAACTCCCTACTCAGACCCGCTAACTGCCTAGATCTCAAAGATATGCCCACAGAGCTCTTATGTATTCTGGCCACTCCTGGGTCGATGATACAATTATTATACCCCCCGCCCCACCCCCACCCCATAATTGTGTGGTGCACCCCGAGAGCCATCAACTTGGAGATCACTTCCATTACAAATTTAAAAGGTCGCGCTGGGGGGCAATAGAGATTCAAAATCCCATATTCCTCCCCATATTTTAGGGCTTTAATTAATATATATCATCCAGTCATCCTTTGTCTGGCTTAGCATTTGGAAGGGAAGATTCTTCCCACTAAGATTGGCAACTCCCCTACTTTTTGCGCTGAAAGGTGAAAAGGACACCTGGCCAAATTCACCCTTTTGCAGCTTCAAATGCTCCTTATCAAGTAGATGTGTCTCCTGTAGAAGGGTTACATCCACCCTTTCTTTTTTAAGACTTGAAAATATCTTTTTCCTTTTGATTGGTGAATGGCCCCCCTTGACATTCCTGGTGCACCACCTAAACGAATGACTAGCCATGATAGTCCAAGCAAGCCCGAGACCCCCCATGAGGGAGATCCCCGCCCAAAAGACATCGAGTAAAAATCAAGAATGATTCACACAGAAAACACTCTTTAAAACAGCTAAATCAAAACAACTAAGAACTATTCCGAAAAAATAATTAACATAAAACATATGCAAAAGGAGCTATCCCCCTTGTTCAGAGGAGGCACTACTACCTTCCAAAAATACCACCATAACATCTCCCAGCCAGAACCATGCCCTCGGCCCAGGCAGTACAAGGTAGAGTAAATAAATTCCAACATTTTATAAGACAAAAGTTAAAAGTGGGTGACCCCCCACACCAACACCTCGATACACTTAGCAAAACAACACAAAATGAAAATATATAAAATTACAAAATTACATTCTCAGCAAGTAATAACCAACCAAATAAAAAAAAACACTCAGAAACATCCCCTAACAATCTAATAAACCACATGCGCTATATATAAGAGTCCATAGAAAGGAGAAGGAAGGCTCCCCCATCCCACACCCCCTCAACAATGAAACATGGAGACGAGAAAGAGGAAGAAAGGAGGAGAAAAACAAAAGTGTGGTCAAAATAAAGTCATTATCTATACAGTTCAAGTCCCGCAGTCTATGTGACAGCATCCAGGAATTATTTTATTCTTTCCGGTGATCCAAAGTTATATACAGAACCTCCATGACAGCAGCACTTAGAATATTGAGTATTGAAATCCCTCAGATGCTTCTTTGCCTCATCAAATGCCTTGCTTTTGTCGAAAACAGCCGGAGAGAAGTCCTGGAAGAATATTATCCTGGAGCCCTTGTATATCATGGCACGAGAATCCTTCCCCAAGACTCTGGAGGCCTTTAGCAGCATCTGTTTTTCCCTGTCATGCTGAACTTGAACTAGGACTAGGCAGGGGCGGTGGGCCGACCCTGGCTGGCGCACAGCAACCCGTTGATCCCGTTCAACCCGCACCCGGCCCAGCTCCTACTCAAGTTTCAGCAGCTGTGGGAGCCATTGTTCCAGGAAAGCAAAACACTGGGCTTCCTCCTCCCCTTCGGGAAGGCCCAGCAACCGAATATTTTTCTGATGACCTCGATTTTCGAGGTCGTCAATATTTGCCTCTAAGGTCGGGACTCGTTGTTCCGAAGCCCAGATCTGGCTCATGGATAACTCATCAGTGGTCTCGGAGGTCGCGGCCCGTTGCTCCGCCCCACCCCTGCCCGAGTTTCTCGATCTCTCCGTCATGCTTCCGCAGCATGACCAAGATTGACTCCCACCTGGACGGGATCTCTTCAATGGAAGCATCAATCTTCTCTCGGAGTGTAACAAGCTCCGAGATCAGGTTCGTCCCTGCAGGTGAGTCCCCCGCGGCGGCCACAGACGTCTACCTTGCTACTAGGTGGGGGTGGGGGCTGAGTCTGAGGGGTCCTGCCTGTTGTGAACTGCGAGAGCCTTTGGCTTTGGTCATTTTTAAAAAGCGTCAAATTCTAAAGATTGATGTAGAATGGCCAAGGCTGCTAAGCAAAAAAAAAATATTTTAAATAATTTAACAGGTGAGGTGAGGGTGGGTATCTCACTTTGCCTGAGTCTTGGGCAGAGCTGTGCAGACTCATACCTCGTGGGTCACCGCCATCTTGGATCTCGCTGATGTCCTGTTTAAAAGGGGAATTATAAACTGATTAGCCGAACCCCGGTCGTGGGTAAGTTCCTGGAATCTGTTGTGAAGGATGAGATTTCTGACTAATTGCCAGTGCATGGTAAAGTGAGGCGAAGTCAGTGTGGTTTCGTCAAGGGGAGGTCATGCTAATTAATCTGATAGAATTGTTTGAGGATGTAACAAGCAGTTTAGACCAAGGAGAGCTAATGGGTGTTATCTATCTGCACTTCAAAAAGAACATTGACAAGGTGCCTTACAGGAGGGTGCTGAGTAAGACAGGGGCCCACGGAGTCAGGTAAAAGGTACTCGCGTGTACAGAGGCTTGGACTGTCTGGCAGAAAGTAGAGAGTGGGAACAAAACGTTCCTTTTCAGGATAGCAGCCAATGACAACTCGTGTTCCGCAAGGGAACCAAAACATTTTACTTTGTACATTAACAATCTAGATGAAGGAACTGACGGCACTCCGGCGAGACTTTTAGATGATGCAAAGGTAGGTTGTGGGACAGGTATCACTGAGGAGGCAGGGAGGCTGCAGAAAGATTTAAACAGGGTAGGAGAGTGGGCAAAGAAGTGGCAGATGGAGTACAACCTGAGAAAGTGCGCGGTGATGCACTTTAGTAGGAAGAAGAGAGGCATGGACTATTTTATATCTGGGGAGAAAATTCATAAGGCTGAAGTTCAAAGGGTGTTGCGAGTTCCAGTCATGGATTGTCTCAAGGTAATCGTGCAAGTTGAGTCAATAGTTAGAAAGGTGGTGTATCTGCCGCACAATGTGTTTGAAATCTTATATTCATCAAAAGAACTGAGTCAACTCTTATAAACAGTAATATTTGTTTATTGCACACAATTAATATTTAAAAATAAAATGTATTATAACGTAATGTAAAACACTACAATCTATCTTATGGTTTAACTTAAATTTGGATGATCGCATACCGCCCCACTAGAAGTTGACCAGATTCTTCTGATAGTCTTGGAGGTGTCTACTCTTTCCGTGGTTATTCTCGAGTTACCGCTCCCTGAGGGGTTTTGTGGTGATTCCTATCCTTCCAAGTCCTCACGTCTTTTTGGGAGGGTGTGGACGATCTGCCAATGAAATGATCAGGTTCATTTACCCTGATCAATCAGACTCAAGCTGGGGTTGTCACATTGATGGCCCAAGGGCGACATTCCATTATCCCATTCAGGTCCAACTTCAGGTGTGTATTACATGGTCTGTTGCTTCAGGTTTCTTTGCAACCATCTGTGGGTAGCTGCAGCCTGTCTGGATTCTGCAGCATGTGGACGAGCACAGAGACTTTGGTCAAGGCTGGCTTCTACTTCCGAGCATGCTTTAATCATTGGTCATTTTTGTAACTCCATGGTGAATTTATTATTGTCCATTGTAAGATTATTATTTCAGGTGGTCAGTCTGGTCAGAAAAGCAAATACAGTGATGGCATTTATTTTGAGAAGACTTGAATATTACAGCAGCGATGGATTTCTGAGGCTCTATAAGACTCTGGTCAGACCACATTTGGTGTATTGTGTACCGTTTTCGGCCCCATAACTCAGGAAGGATGTACCACCCGGAGCATGTTCAGAGGGGCTTCATAGGAATGGTCCTCGGAATGTAAAGCTTAACATATGAGGTCTCTGGGTCTATACTCGCTGGAATTTATAATGATGAAGCTGGATCTAATTGAAGCATACAGAATACTGGTTGCCTGGTCAGAATAGATGTTGTGAAGATGCTTCCACGGCTTGGAGAGAAAGGACTCAAGGACATAGCCTGAGAGTCAAGAGAAACTCTTAGAATGGCGATAAGAAGAAACGTCTTCAGCCTGAGAGTGGCGAATCTATGGTAGAATGGCAGTTTCCTTCCCTAAAGGACATTAGTGAACCAGGTGAGTTTTTCTTGGCAATCGATTCATAACCATCATCAGTCTCTTAATTCCAGATTTGAATTCAAGCTCCGCCACTTGCTGTGGAAGAACTTGAACCCAGGGCACACGAACATTATCTGGGTTTATCACATCAGAATTCAGTGATAACACCACGAGGCCACTGACTTACCCAATCCTCCACAGTGTGACTAACTTGTGCAGTACCATATGCACTGGGATTTGACTTCATGTTATCCTTGATTTCCTTATAATGATATGGATGATTTTTCTCGATTATGAAATTCCTCTTCGGTCTTTAGTATCTCCCTAATTGTTTGCCAAATTCCTTCAGTTGTCCTGCCTTTGACTGTTCGTTTCTTCCCCCCCGCCAAGACCACCACAGCCAAATCCTTCCATTGGCCAGTATAATTATCATTGCCTAACACAAAAACTCTCATGTATGACTCAGTCTTTACTCTTTCAATCTGAATGTGAAACTCCAGCATGTTGTGGTTATTCCAAGGCAAAGCGAATCCACCAATCCTTCCTTGTTAGATAATATCAAATCTAAATTTGATTAGATGCCCGACAGTATGGGAACAGGCCCTTCGGCCCAACAAGTCCACACCGACCCTCCGAAGAGTAACCCACCCAGTCCCATTTCCCTCTGAGTAATGTACCTTACTCTATGAGCAATTTACCATGGCCAATTCACCTGACCTGCACATCTTTGGACAGTGGGAGGAAACCCACGCAGACAGGGGGACAATGTGCAAACTACATGCAGACAGTCCCCAGAGGCTGGAATCGAACCTGGGCCCTGGTGTTGTGCTAACCACCGAGCCACCGTGCACCCCCATTCTCTGGTTGTTTCCATGACATCCTGCTCTCAGAAATAATCTCTCATACACTCTATGAATCTTTATTCAAGGATATCACTGTCAAGTTGATTAATTGAGCCAATTTGCATGTTCAAACCACCCATAGTTACTGTTGTGCCCTGGTTACAAACCCTCACTCTTTTCTACCTCAGAAGTAGTTTGGGGGCACAGTGGCTCAAAATTAGTCTTTTCAAGCGGTTTGTTCTCTTGCTTTTTATTTGCACTGAGACGGATTTCAAATTTTTTTGGCACAAAACAGTTTGCAAAGGTCTGAGTTCCCACTCGCATGAACAAATGTTTATTTTCTTTTCACTAGCTACATTTCACAGTAAATATCGACGAGGGCTAAAAGTAGTCATGAGATATTGATAGCAAACAGGGTTGAGGAAAATCCCAAAGAATTATTTTCATATACAAGGAGCAAGAGGGTAACTAGAGAAATGTTTGGCCCACACAAGGACAAAGGAAGAAAGTTATGCATGGAGTCAGAGACAATGGGTGAGATTCTTAGCGATTACTTTGCATCTGTATTCACCAAGGATAGGGACTTGATGGATGTTGAGGTTAGGGATAGATCTCTGAGTACTCTGGTTCAAGTCGACATAAAGAGGGAGGAAGTTTTGGATGCTCTAAAAGGTATGAAGGTAGACAAACCCCAAGTCCGGATGGGATCAATCACAGGTTACTGAGGGATGTGAGTGTGGAAATAACTGGGGCTTTAACACATATCTTTGCAGGATGATTGAACATGGGTGAGGTCCTGGAGGACTGGAGAATTGCTCATATTGTCCCTTTGTTAAAGAAGGATAGCGGGGATAATCTAGGTAATTGTAGACCGGCAAGCCTGACATCAGTAGTAGGGACGTTATTGGAGAAGATACTGAGGGACTTGAGGAAGGCGTTTTATTAGGTTCACCATGGTCGGCTGATGGAGACGGTGAAGTCACATGGGGTCCAGGGCGTTCTATCTAGATGGATAGAGAACTGGCTAGTCAACAGGAGACAGAGAGTAATAGTGGAAGGGGATTTCTCAAAATGGAGACCTATGATCAGTGGTGTGCAAAAGCGATCCGTGCTGGGACCACTGTTGTTTGTGATATATATCAATGATTTGAAAGAAGGTATCTGTTGCCTGATTAGCAAGTTTGCAGATGACACCAAGATTATTGGAGTAGCAGACAGTGAAGGGTACTGTCAGAGAATACTGCAGAATATAGATTGATTGGAGAGATGGGGGGTGCAGAAATGGCAGATTGAGTTCAATCTGTGCAAATGCGAGGTGATGCATTTTGAAAGATCCAGTTCAAGAGTGAACAATACAGTAAATAGAAAAGTCCTGGGGAAAATTACAGCGAGATCTGGGTGTTCAGGTCCATTGTTTCCTGAAGATGCTAACACAGGTCAGTAAAATGGTAAATACGGTATATGGCATGCTTTCCTTCATTGGATCAGGTGTTGAGTACAAGCGCTGGCAGGGTATGGTACAGTTGCATAGGACTTTGGTTTGGCCGCATTTGGAATACTGCATATAGTTCTGGTCACCACATTAACAAAAGGATGTGGATGCTTTGAATAGGGTACAGAGTAGGTTCACCAGGATGCTGCCTGGGTTGGATGGTGCTTGTTATGAAGAAAGAATGAGTAGATTAGGACTATTTTCATGACAAAGTCGAAGGTTGAGGTCTACAAAATCAAGACAGATATACACAGGGTGAATAGCAAGAAGCTTTTTTCCCCTAGATTGTGGAACTCAATTACTCGGGGTCATGAGTCCAAAGAGAGAGGGAAAAGGTTTAGGGCAGATATATGTGGGAAGTTTTTTTACACACAGGGTGGTGGCAGCCTGGAACGTGTGGCCAGAGGAGGTGGTATGGGCAGGAACGATAGCGTTATCACAGAGGTATTTAGACAGTTACATGAATGGGCAGGGAGCAAAGGGATACAGACCCTTAGAAAATAGGCTTATAAAATAGGAGGATCTGGCTCAGCACAGGCTGGGAGGGCCGAAGGGTCTGTTCCTGTGTTGGAATGTTCTTTGTTCTTTATCAATCATTCTAAAAATAGCAAGTTTTCAACTTATTGTATGCTACAATTTAATAATATTAACGATTTATTTATTTGATAGTGCATGTCAAATTATTATCATTTCTAAATTACAGTCACAGGGTCAAAGAGATAGACAACATGGAAACAGACCTTTCGGTCCAACTTGTCCATGCCAACCAGATATCCCAACCCAGTCTAGTCCCACCTGCTAGCACTCAGCCCATATCCCTGGAAACACTTTCTATTCATATACGAACCCAGACGCCATCTAAATATTAGAATTGTACTAACCGCCACCACTTTCTCTGGCAGTTCATTCCAAGCAGGTACAACCCTCTGAGTGAAAAAATGTCCCTTACATCTCTTTTACATGTTTTCCTTACCCAACCAAAACCTATGCCCTCTAGTTCTGGACTTCCCTACCCCAGAAAAAGGACCTTGTCTATTTACCCTACCCATGCCTCTCATGATTTTATAAACCTCTATAAGGTCACTCCTCAGTCACCAACGTTCCAGGGAAAACAGCCCCAGCCTGTTCAACCTCCAGCTAAAGCTCACACCCTCCAACCTTGGCAACATGCATGTAAATCTTTTCTGAACCCTTTCAAGTTTCGCCTGATCGATCTGGTCCTGAGGATTTTTCCACCTTCATGCGTTTCAAGACATCCAGCACTTCTTCCTCTACAATATGGACATTTCTCAAGATATCACAATCTATCTCTCCGTATATCTACATCTCCCATCTCCTTCTTCTGAGTAAACACTGATACAAACTACTCATTTAGTATCTCTCCCATCTCCTGCGACTCCGCACAAAGGCACCTTGTTGATCTTTGAGGGCTCTCTTCTCTCCCTGTTTACCCTTTTTACCTCATGTATTTGTAAAATCCTTTTGGATTTTCCTTGCCTGTATTTGCCAAAGCTATCTCATATCCCCTTTTTGCCTTCCTGATTTCCCTCTTTAGTATACTCCTCCTGCCTTTATACTCTTCTAAGATTCACTCAATCTATCCTGCCTGTACCTGTCATATCCTTACTTCTTATTCTTAACCAAACCATCAATTTCTTTAGTCATTCAGCACTCTCTATATCTACCATCCTTTCCTTTTACCCTAACAAGAATATACTGTCTCTGGACTGTGGCTATCTAATTTCTGAAGGCTTCCCATTTACTAGCCATCTGCTTACCTGTGAACATTTGCCACCATCAGCTTTTGAAAGATCTTGCCTCAAACCTTCAAAATTGGCCTTTCTCCAATTGAGAACTTCAACTTTTATATCTAGTCTATCCTTTTCCATCATTATTTTAAAACTAATAGAATTGTTTACAAATAACTGAAGCTCACATATTTCAGATGAGAAATTAAATCGATTGATTATATTTAAATGTGTAAGAGTTATAATTCTATTTGATTGTTCACTGATTTGCTCACTCTGAATATTAAATCCTGTAGAGGTCAACCATTTTGCTAATGATAGAGGGACAACGTATACATTTGAATACTGAGATTCAACGTGTAATTGTGATCACCAGCATAGTCAGACAACATGTCCTTTTCCGATACAAAACAAAATGTGCATTCTTTACTTTTGTATCATAAAATGTTGTTTGGTGTTTATATTTTAATTCCATCAATATAGAATCAACTTCACTGTTTTCAGAGATGATGCAGTTATTGTTCAGTTGAATAATTGTAGCTCATACCTTATTATTGCCCAATTCACAAACATGGCAACTCCTGATCATTGATCAGGTCAGTAAACCTATCACTTTGCATCATGACCCACATTCAAAGTGGATTCCAAAAGGCCTGAATTCGGGTACAGTGCTACTGGATCTCACAGCTGCATGTAGCACTCCGAGAGACACTGGACTGGTCCTGAATCTGTCCAGAGAGTTTCCAACCTGGGTCAGGGCAGTCATTCAAATATTCCCTTACAGAGAATCATTTGGAAAGTCACCTTGAGCAGGAGGAAACTGGCCAACAGGCTATCACTCCTCTCAGTGTAGGTACAAATGCTGTCTAAATTAGATACCAATGACTGACCAGGAACCAGGCCTTACAAATTCATCATCAGTCAGAGCCTGGCCCAGGGAGCAGATGTATGGACATGGAGTCTCAGAATCACACTGCACAAGTTACTTATGGTGATAACATCTGGCATGTCCCCCAGACTGCATACATCTGCACCCTGGACCAGACACTGGATGAAAACGTTCACACTTGACAGTCTATTGCAGCATTTTGTGTCTCACAGTGAACTCTCTGAAACTATATCCAATAAATGTACCTTCACATTCAACAGTATCAAAGCAAAATTATCCATTTCTGTGGATGGTCAGATACTAATTCATAGGTCACCCAGCAGAATATATCTGAAGAAACCAGGAGCAAACGGCAAGCCAAAAATCGTTTTAATAACTGAACTTGTGGATTTTGCCTGGTCTAGGTAACCACACAGATTGTGCTGACACTTAGGTGAATGTAACAATTACATGAAAACTGAAAGTCTTGGTCTAACGCCCCTACCCATCTTCCAACCTCACACACCTCACTCCCTCACACATTCAACAACTGACGAGAATCCACAAGCTGAGTGAAACTTGGAACATTGACCGGTACAGCACAGTGCAGGCACTTCAGCCCTCAATGTTTTGCTAGCATTTTATCCACTCTAAGACCAGACTGACCTACATAACCATCAATTCACTAACTTTTGTGTGCCTATCCAAGAGTTTTCTTAAATATCCCTAATGTACCTGATTCTACTACCATTGCTGGAGGAAAGTCCTAGCAGCTCATCCTTTCTTTGTACGATATTCCCTCCAGTCCAGGCAGCACCCTGGTAAGTCTCCTCTGTACACTCTCTGAGGCTTTCACGTGTTTCCTATAATGAGGCAACCAGAACTGAACATAATATTCCAAGTATGGTTAAATCACAGCTTTATAGAGCAAAGAAAAAAACCTCGCTGCTCTTAAACTCAATCCCCCTGATAATAAAAGACAACACGCCATATTCCTTCTGAACAACCCTGTCAACTTGGGTGGCAACTTTGAGAGATCTATGGACAATGACCCCAAGATCCCTCTGTCACTCCACACTGCCAATAATTCTGCCTTTAACCCTGAATATTTTATGCAAATGCAACCTTTCAAAATAAATTGCTTCACATTTTTTAAGGTTGGACTCTATCTGCCACTTATCAGCCCAGCTCTGCATCCTGTCAATATCCTGTTGCAAACTACAATGGCCCTCCACACTATCCACAACCCGACCAACCTTCGTGACATTGGCAAACTTACTAACCTACTTGTCCACTTCCTCATCAAAATCATTTAAAAAAATCACAAAGAGCACAGGTCCCAGAGCCGATCCCTGTGGAACACCACTGCTCACTGAGCTCCAGGCTGTATACTTTACATCTGCTACCATCTTCTGACTTCTGTGGGCCAGCCACTCCCGCATCCAGACAACCAAATTTCTCTGTGCCCCATGCTTCCCTACCTTCTGAATGAGCCGACAGTTGGGAAAGCCTTGCTAAAATTCTTGTTCACCACATCTACTGGTCTACCTTCATCAATGTGTGTTTTACATCTTCAAACAATTCAATAGGTTTCTGAGGGATGACCTGCTCCTCACAAAGCCATGCTGACTATCTCTAATCAAACTATCATGTTCTAAATAATTGCAAAATACAGTCTCTCAGAGACGTCTGCAATACTTTGCCGACCACTGATGTAAGACTGACTGTTCGGTCATTCCCAGAATTATCCCTATTCCATTTCCTGAACAGGGAATAACATTTGTAGCCCTCCAATCATCTGGCTGGCACTGCTCCAGTGGACACTGAGGACGCAAAGATCATCGCCAAAGGCACGCCAATCTCTCCCGTCACTTCCTGGAGTAACCTAGGGTAACCCCATCTGCTCCAGGGGATTTACCTATCCTTATATTTGTAATTCATTCAGTGCATACTTCCCTTCAGGTTCCTGAAGAAGGGCTTATGCGCGAAATGCCAATTCTCCTGCTCGTTGGATGCTGCCTGACCTGCTGTGCTTTCCAGCAACACATTTTCAGCTATACTTCCCTTCAACTTGTCTACACCCTGTCCAACCAACTGATTGACTGCTTTCCATTTCAGTGCAATATACAGTGCTGTCTCCCTGAGTAAGTACAGTTCCCAACATTCTGTGAATCATGGAATGAAAAAATAAAGGAATGCACCAATATTGACTCTCCTGCCCCTCGATTGCTGCCTGACCTGCTGTACCTTTCTAGCACCACACGTTTTGACTCTGATCTCCATCAACTGCAGTCCTCACCTTCTCCATTACTGAGGGCTATCCCCTCTGCACACTGAGCAGGGAATTAACCATCAGAAACTCATTGCATGTGGAGCTGACTGCACAGTTCTGGAAAGTTGCATTTGATGAATACAATTTTTAAAAAAAAATTGACAATTCCACAGATATTCATTCAGTGCCAGAGTTAGAGTTGTGGTTCATGGTTTGAGCAGCTTGATAACAAACAGGAAATGACTGAAGAACTCCAAGGTACAGGGTATTCCAGGTATTATTTCCAGCTTACGTTAATGCTGGGAGTATTATCAGACAGGCTGACAGATGTGATAAGGGAATGAGTTGACATATGGAGGTGTGACATTTTTGCCATCACAGAGGCGCATTTGAGGGAGGTCAGGGCTAACAACTCAATACGCTTTTGTACTGGAACTATAGGCAGGACAGGGCAGGGTGTTAAAGAGGATGTGGTGTTGCATTATCAATTGACAAATCAGTTACTGCTGAAAGGATGGACAATATCTTGGAAGGGTCTTCAAATGAGGCTTTGTGGGTCGAGATTCGAATCAAAAAGGTGACGGACGCACTACATTTTAAAACACATTTTAGCTTACAACGTGGAAACGGGCCCTTCGGCCCAACAAGTCCACCCCTCGACATTTACCCCTTCATTTAACACGACAGGCAATTAAGCATGGCCAATTCACCTAACCTTTGGATGGTGGGAGGAAACCCACGCAGACAAGGGAAGAATGTGCAAATTCCACGCAGACAGTAACTGGAAGCGGGAATTGAACCCAAGTCTCTAGCAGTGTGAAGCAGCAGTGCTAACCATTGTGCCACCGTGATGCCCACAAAACGACAAAAAAAAGAAGCAAATGCAAAACCAATTCACTGAAATGTATAGGAAAGCAACGCTGGTGATTTTACGGAGATAGGAAAGCAAGGCTGGACATGTTACAGAGACAGGAAAGCAAGGCTGGACATGGTACTGAGACAAGAAAGCAAGGCTGAAGATGTTACAGAGATAGGAAAACAAGGTTGGAGATGTTACAGTGATACGAATGCAAGGCTGGAGATATTAGAGAGAGAGGAAAGCAAGGCTAGAAATGTTGCAGAGATGGGAAAGCAAGGCTGTACATGTTACAGAGAGGGGACAGCAATGTTGGAGATGTTACAGAGATAGGAAAGCAAGGCTGGTGATGTTATAAAGATAGAAAAGTAAGGCTGGACATGGTACAGAGACAGGAATGCAAGGTTGGTGATGTTACAGAGATAGGAAAGCAAGACTGGAGATGTTACAGAGAGAGGAAAGCAAGGCTGGAGGTGTTACAGAGAAAGGAAAGCAAGGCTGGAGATGTAACAGAGAGAGGAAAGCAAGGCTAGAAATGTTACAGAGATGGGGAAGCAAGGCTGTACATGTTACAGAGAGAGGGCAGCAAGGTTGGAGATGTTACAGAGATAGGAAAGTAAGGCTGTAGGTGTTACAGAGAGAGGAAAGCAAGGCTGGCGATGTAACAGAGATAGGAAAGCAAGGTTAGAGATGTTACAGAGATGGGAAAATAAGGTTGGAGATGTTAAAGAAAGAGGAAAGCTAGGCTGGACACGATACAGAGACAGGAAAGCAAGGCTGGAGTTGTTATGGAGAGAGAGAAAAGCAAGGCTAGAGATGCTATAGAGAGAGGAAAGCAAGACTGGAGATGTGACAGAGATGGAAAGCAAGGCTGGAGGTAGTCAAGAGATAGCGTGCCCGGTGCATGCTAGAAGGCGTTAGTGAGATATTTTAAAATTCATTCACAGGATATGGGGAGAGGTGTAGCCGCTGGAGATTAGAGAGATTGGGAGGGGTGTGGGGGCTGGCAGAATTTAGAGTGATAGATGGGGCTGGAGTATGAATAAAGTTTGTGGAGATACGGAGGGTTACTAAGATACAGATGGATACAGCGGCTGGTGGAGATGACGGGAAAGATGCAGAGATACACGTAGATAGTTTAAAAACGGCATTGTGCAATGATTTAATAGAGAAAGTATTGTAGAAATCTGTGGAATAGTCAAGGCACTGGGAGGAACTGAAGGAGTGAGACCTTGGAGTGTGCAATCATAGAGTATCATACAGACAGATGAGGCCCTTCAATTGACAGTGACAAAAACAAAAAGCCCTGCAGACCCTGGAAACCCCTCCTTCCTAATGTTTGGGGTCTAGGGCAAGACTTGGGAGAGATGTCCTACAGGCTGCTGAAGCAACAATGTGACATAACAAAACCAGATGGTGTCAGATTAAACACTGACACGGAAACTTCCTGCTGACTCCTCTCCGTCAGCTGGTGGATCAGTGTCCCTGCCCTATGAACAACACTTGCAGGAGGCCCTGAGAGAGTGACGGAGCTGGAGAATGTATACTGGGTGGGCCATTTCAAAACCACCACCAAGTCGGGTTCAGCAGCAGCACTGCTGTTAAAGATGGTTGGGTCAAAAAAGGACATAGCTGCGAGACTGTTTCCGCACTGGGTAGGGGGATGGGGGAGGCAACTGAGAGCGAGAAACCTACTGGCGGCAGACACATTGATGGATGACCATATTGAGAACGGTGATATATATATATATATATATAAACATATATATAAAATATGCGTGCTTTTGTGTGTGTGTACATGCATGAGCACACATGTGAGAGATACTATAACCATGCTAAATGGGACAGATTTTGAAGAGATCTAGGACTCAGAAATGGCCTGTGAGAGATGGGTTGGGTTAATACCAACAACAGCAGAATAGTACTCCAGCAATATTTTCACTGTCACTGCCTGGCATATGGTCCACTTTACCCTGACCATCAGGCCAGGGGATAAGCCCTTGTTCAATGGAGAATACAGGAGGGCTGGCCAAGAGCAGCACCAGGTACATCTCAAAATGAGGTGACGTTATCAAACAGGACCACTTACTCACCAAATAGCATAAATAGCTCGTGACAGACACATCTAACCAACAAATCAGACCTAATCTCTGCAATCCTGTCATATGCTGTCAGCATGAATTGTGTGGTCAATCAAACAACTCTCTGGAGGAGGAGGATCCACAAATGCAACGTTCCTGCTTAGCGCAACAATAGAAATCTAAGGCTGAAACATTCACAGCAATGTTCAGACAGAAGTATCAATAGGATGATCTATTTTAGTCTCCTCCAGGTGGCAGTCTTCAGCTAATTCAATTCATTTTGTGTGCTATCTCCAAGTGGCTGGAGGGATGGGGACTGCAAAGGCTGTGGGCCCTGAGAACATTCCATTCAAGCTGTTCCTGCTGGGATACAGCACTGGCATATACCTGACAATGTGGGAAACTGGCCAGGTGTGTCCTGTACACACACAGACCAAACATAAGACAATCAATGGGTGTCGCATTGCTCTAATCCCGATCACTAAAGTGTTGGAATGTTATTGGAATCTACAGTGGGATCAAGCAGCACTTCCCCAGCACCAACCTGGTCACTCAAATGCAGTTTGGGATCTGCCAGGGCCGCTCATCCCTTGGGCTCATTGAAGCCTTAGTTTAACAATGTAAAACAAGAAAATACACAGCTGAATTCTAGAGCGAAGGCGACAGTGACTGCACTTTTAACATCATCTTATCGGCATTTGGTCAAGTGTCGCATCCAGGATTAACGGCAAAACTGGAGCAAATTGGAATTGTCTGCACTGGCTGAAGTTATATCTGGTACAAAGGAAGGTGGCTGGGGTTAGTGCGCAGCAGTCATCTCAGCTCCAGGACAGCTCCACAGCAGTTCACTCGGGGAGGGATTTCTGAGTAAGCCTATAGATCAGAAATGGAAAGGTAAGGCACCATTCTGCTACAGGATGATAGGGCTGCTCTCTCGTTAGACGGAGACAACTGGTGGTAGTTTAACTGGACAGTCATCATGCCGCAAGTAAGGGAGAGGTTGAGTAAGACATTCCTTTAGTCAAACCAGTCAGTGAGGGAAATGAACTCTCACTGTTGGCATTAATAGCTAGCTGTCCCACTGATTGAGGTAACCAAGTCCTCGCTCAGCTCATTGGCCAAGATACTGTAATATTAGTCTGTTCAGATATGTTGTTAGACACATCTGGAACTAGAAGCAAGCCCCTTGTGGGCGGCACGGTGGCACAGTGGTTAGTACTGCTGCCTCACAGCGCCAGAGACCCGGGTTCAATTCCCGCCTCAGGCGACTGACTGTGTGGAGTTTGCACGTTCTCCCCGTGTCTGCGTGGGTTTCCTCCGGGTGCTCCGGTTTCCTCCCACAGTCCAAAATATGGTCAGGTGAATTGGCCATGCTAAATTGCCCGTAGTGTTAGGTAAGGGGTAAATGTAGGGGTATGGGTGGGTTTCGCTTCGGCGGGTCGGTGTGGACTTGTTGGGCCGAAGGGCCTGTTTCCACACTCTAATCTAATCTAATCTAATCTAACCCCAGACAGAGGGACAGTATTAGTGAGCTATAAGAGTGCTATTTGCCCTAGGACCAATCATAAATGGATCTCCTTATACATTAAAGTCACAAGTGGGTATGCTTGTCAATGATTGGACAATGTTCAACATTGTGATTTACTCATATACTGAAGCAATCCTTATCCAAATGCAACAAGGACCTGGAAATATACAGGTGTGTGCTTAACAGTGACAAGGACCACTTCCATTACACATGTGCCAGACAACAATTACCTCTAACAATTCAGAACTGAATGATATCCTCTAATGGGCAATGCCACCACCATCACTGAACATCCACCAAGCAATATCCCGGGGATTACTGTTAACCAGAACTGGACTTAGCATATAATTTCATTACCCATTCCTGTGAAGGGCTTACGCTAAAACGGCGATTCTCCTGTAATTCAGATTCTGTCTGACCTGTTGTGCTTTTCCAGCGCTACACTTTTCGACGTATGTAAATTAATTGGCTACAAGAATATGTCAGGAGCTAGGAATCCTGCATAAATACGGTGGCACAGCGGTTAGCACTGCTGCCACACAATGCCAGAGACCAGAGTTTGCACATTCTCCCCGTGTCTATGTAGATTCCTCCAGGTGCGCCGGTTTCCTCCTACAGTGCAAAGATATGCAGGTTAGGTGAATTGGCCATGCTAAATTGCCCGTAGTGTTAGGTTTAGGGGAATGGGTCTGGGTGGGTTTCTCTTCGGAGGGTCGGTGTGGACTTGTTGGGCCAAAGAGCCTGTTTCCACACTGTAACTAATCTAATCTAATAATTTACCTCATGATTTCTGAAAGGCTGTCCCCTATCTATTAGACACATGTTGAATGTGTGCGTGATGAAATATACCCCCCCCCCACCCCATTTGTCTGTGTGAGTGCAGCTCCACTCCTCATCCACTGACACAATGCCTGCCGTCTACACGGTGCCCTGCAGAAACTTACCAAGGCTCCTTACAACATACCTCCGGAACCACAACCATCATGAATGACAAGGGAAGCAGACATATGGGAGCCCACCCCCACCCCCACCCCCATGTTCACATTCCGATCCAAGTCACCCACCATTCTGATTGGGAAGTATATTGCTGTTCCTTCAGTGTCACTGTTTCAAGGTCCCTCCCGAATGGTATTGTAAGTCTAACTGCAACACATGGACTTCAGTCATTCATTTCAGCAGCTCTCCACTACCTTCTCAAGGGCAACAAGGGACAGACAATAACTACTGGCCCAATCATATTCTATGAACAAATACAACTGAAAAATATTTTCCAAACATGCCCAACGCAGGACACTGTGCTTTGGGTTTTGTGAGTTCAGGCTGGTTGGGTTCAGTCCATAACTTGCTTGTTGTGAACAGCTGAAGGGATAACCTGTCAGTCTCTCAGTGGCATGGCCTACATACCAAGCATCACACAGACATTACATTCACACCCAACATTACTGAGCTCTGCGATAGACGTAAGCAATTCAAAATGTACTCATATCTGACTAACATGTTTAAAAACACAGTGAATTTGTTACCACAAAAATGATTATGAGTGAATATTACCAGGGAGAAAGGGAGGACTGCAGATGCTGAAGATCAGAGTCAAAAAGTGTGGTCCTCAAAAAGTACAGCCGTTCAGGCAGCATCAGAGGAGCAGGAGAGTCGACTATTAGTTCACAACATTAATACAAGGGAAAATAGTTGCATATTCTCAAAGTCCTTGCACTTAATAATAACTTGGTCTTGGGTGTGGAAATGAGACTCATCATTTCAATGCTCCATACTGTGAGTTGCACACTGTTTTCATCATACTGTTATAAAAAATGAACTGAAGAAAGGGGAGGCGGGGGGAGGGGGGGAGGATTTTGTGTTTATTAGACAATCTAAAAGTTGGTATTACAAAAGGATGTCAGACCTTCAGTAAAGAGACCTTGCTGTTAATGGTGAGAACAATGCTGCAAACATTAACACAGAGATTTCCAGCTCAAGTCACACACAATATCGTTGGGCTGGACTGATTCTGGCCATCAATGGAGCTGTACTATTCGGTTTGGATACTGACATTGTGGAGCTAACATACACTGGATATGCTTTATGAGGGATTCAATGTAAGATGCCATGTGCTGCAGGAGCCCATCACCTTTATTACACCTTCATTCAGGATCGGGTCCAAGGTGCTGAATTACAGAGTTTAGGTGGCACACCAGAAGGGATATACTTGAAATACATGGTTGTTTCCAGGTCATTATTACAAATGTTGAACTGCGTCTGGACCAGCGACATGTGCTAGTCCATTGACCAGTTTTCCCCACTCACATCTCTCCGTTGTTCAGGTATATCTCCAACCATTGTATTGTGAGGGATTGTTCGACTCATTGTCCAGCTCCAGTTTGGAAACTCACTGGACAGATTTTGGAGATGGACAGTGTTTTGGAGGTCGTGATGAGGGCTAGTAAAACAGTGTCTGAATGTAGGTATGTTTTCAATGTCATTTCCAACAGCTTTGCTGCCTGCAAGATGGTGTGTTCACTGAACTGAACACGAGTCAGCTGTTTACTACAGTCACTGAATTGTGTAATAGTTAGGTGAGCGCTCAGGTAAATCAATTAATCTTCACTTCAATTGCTTTCAACTGAAAAACAATTACGTTTGGTTTAATTTAAAATATGTAAGAAATAAAGTGATATTACTTCTTCATTATACAGAATGTAAAAGTGACCTGTTGTATATTTCCCACAGACTAATCAAGCAACAATCAGATATTGTCTGGAAAGCAGGATTATGTGAACAGGACTATGTCCCAGGCAACATCAGCATCCTCTCTGGTAGGTTCTGTCCCACTTAAATGACACATCCAGGCAGAAGAGGGCATCTCCTTGGCATATAGTCACTATAGGGCGGCATGGTGGCTCAGTGGTTAGCACTGCTGCCTCACAGCACCAGGGACCCGGATTCGATTCCAGCCTTGGGCAAATGCCTGTGCGGAGTTTACACATTCCTCCCATGTCTGCGTGGGTTTCCACCTACAGTCCAAAGAAAGGCAGCTCAAGTGAAATGGCCATGGTAGTGGGTTGCTCTTCGGAGCGTTGGTGTGGACTCGTTGGGCCGACGGGTCTGTTATCACATTGTAGGGAATCTAATATAATCATAGTAACCAGCACATGCTGGATCCTGTGGCGGCTAGACTGGTCTACGGCTGGTTATGGGGAACCAATAAAAGGGAAACAAATAATTGACCACATCGTCACCGATCTGCCTACTGCAGATATACCACGCCTTTTCACAGATCGGTGACAATGTTTACTGCACAGTCCTGAAAGGGAGCAAGGGCTAACTTCACATTTTGCAGACCCTCCTCACCATGAGATGTACAGAATGATACAGACTTTAAACAGATTAAGCAACCAATGACGTTGCATCTGTGAGGTGCAATGGTCCATCGGTAGCAGCAGAATCATATTCTGTACAACTCATACAATCTGCAACTTCCTGGACCGACATACCTCCCACTATACAGTAAGGGTCACGGCCAGACATACCTCCCATTGTACAGTAACCATCACGGACCGATATACCTCCAACTGTACAGTAATCACCACGGCCCGACACACCTCCCACTGCAGAGCAACCATCACGGTCCGACATACCTCTCACTGTACAGTAACCATCACGGCCCAACATACCTCTCACTATACAGTGACCATCACAGCCCGACATACCTCCAACTGTACAGTAACCGTCACATCCTGACATACCTCCAACTGTACAGTAACCATCGCTGCCTCACATACCTTCCACTGTACAGCCACGATAACAGCCCGAACCCCTCCCACAGTACAGTATCCATCACTGACAGACATACCTCCCACTGTACAGTAACAATCACAGCCCGACATACCTCCAACTGTACAGTAACCATCACTGCCTCACAAACCTTCCACTGTACAGCCACCATCACAGCCCAAACCCCACCCACAGTACAGTATGCATCACGGACCGACATACCTCCCACTGTACAGTGACCATCACAGCTCGACATATCTCCCACTCTACAGAACCCATCACGCCTCACCATACCTCCCAATGTACAGTGACCATCACGGCTCACCATACCTCCCAATGTACAGTGACCATCACGGCCCGACATACCTCCCATTGTACAGTAACTATCACGTCCTGACATACCTCCAACTGTACAGTAACCATCACGGCCTCACATATCTTCCACTGTACTGTAACCATCAAGTCCCCACATACCTCCCACTGTACAGCCACCATCACAGCCCGAACCCCTCCCACAGTACAGTATCCATCACGGACCGACATACCTCCCACTGTACAGTAACCATAACGGCACGACATACCTCCCACTGTACAGTAACCATCACGGCACGACATACCTCCCACTGTACAGTAACCATCACAGCCCGACATACTATCCACTGTACAGTAACCATCACAGCCTGACATACCTCCCACTGTACAGTAACCATCACAGCCCGACATACCATTCACTGTACAGTAACCATCACGTCCTGACTTACCTCCCACTGTACAGTAACCATCACGTTCTCACATACCTCCCACTGTACAGCCACCATCACAGCCCAAACCCCTCCCACAGTACAGTACCCATCACGGACCGACATACCTCCCACTGTACAGTAGCCATCACGGCCCGACATACCTCCCACTGTACAGCCACCATCACAGCCCGAACCCCTCCCACAGTACAGTATCTATCACGGACCGACATACCTCCCACTGTACAGTAACCATCACGGACCGATATCCTCCCACTGTACAGTAACCATCACGGCCCGACATACCTCCCACTGTACAGTAACCGTCACAGCCTGACATATCACCCACTGTACAGTAACCATCACAGCCCGACATACCTCCCACTGTACAGAAACCATCACGGCCCGACATATCACCCAATGTACGGTGACCATCACAGCCCGACATACCTCCAACTGTACAGTAACCATCACGTCCTGACATACCTCACACTGTACAGTAACCATCACGGCCCGACATACCTCCCACTGTACAGTAACCATCACGGCCTGACATACATCCCACTGTACAGTAACCATCACGTCCCGACATACCTCCAACTGTACAGTAACCATCACTGCCTCACATACCTTCCACTGTACAGCCACGATAACAGCCCGAACCCCTCCCACTGTACAGTATCCATCACTGACAGACAGACCTCCCACTGTACAGTAACCGTCACGGCCTGGCATACCTCCCACTGTACAGTAACAATCACAGCCCGACATACCTCCAACTGTACAGTAACCATCACGGCCTCACAAACCTTCCACTGTACAGCCACCATCACAGCCCAAACCCCACCCACAGTACAGTATGCATCACGGACCAACATACCTCCCACTGCACAGTGACCATCACAGCTCGACATATCTCCCACTCTACAGAACCCATCACGGCTCACCATACCTCCCAATGTACAGTGACCATCACGGCCCGACATATTTCCCACTGTACAGTGACCATCACGGCTCACCATACCTCCCAATGTACAGTGACCATCACGGCCCGACATACCTCCCACTGTACAGCCACCATCACAGCCCGAACCCCTCCCACAGTCCAGTATCCATCACGGACCGACATACCTCCCACTGTACAGTAACCATCACGGCCTCACATATCTTCCACTGAAAGGAAACCATCAAGTCCCCACATAGCTCCCACTGTACAGCCACCATCACAGCCCGAACCCCTCCCACAGTACAGTATCCATCACGGACCGACATACCTCCCACTGTACAGTAACCATCACGGCACGACATACCTCCCACTGTACAGTAACCATCACAGCCCGACATACCTCCCACTGTACAGTAACCATCACAGCCCGACATACTATCCACTGTATAGCAACCATCATGGCCCAATATATCTCCCACAGTACCGTAACTGGTTCAGTGATGAGTGCAGAAGGACATATGGGAGCAGCGCCTAGAGACGAGGGACAACCTGGAGAAACATTTACTGCGTTCAACTGCAAAACGGGACGACTTGTATTCGGACAGCACGAGCAGCAAGTGATGGACAGAGCTCAGTGATCTCACTATCAATGGATCAGATCTATCCCTGCAGTCCTGCCACATGTAGTCATAAAATATAGTGGACAATGAAAGAGACAACTGGAGGAGGATGCTGCTGCTCTCCAACAATGAAATCCCCAATTATTGTGGAGCCCAGCAAATCAGGAATAAAATAAAGATGCTGCATTTGTAACACCTTTCAGCCAGGTAGACTGAGCTGATGATCCATTTCATCCTCCTTCAGTAGTCCCCAGCATCACTGACCCCAATCATCAGACAATTCGATTCACTCCACACAATGTCAAGACATGACTGGAGACACTGTAAACTGTGATTTAATTTCAGAGATTGCCACATCTCTAGCCAAGATGTTCTATTCCAGCAAGAACACTGACACCTACCAACAATGTGATAAACTGCCTGAATGTGTCCTGTGAACAAAAAGCAGGGCTCTTGCATTTCAGCCAGTCACTGACCCATCAGTGTACGGTCTACCGTGTAAGAGTGATGGGATGTGTCAGCAATAATGGGATCAATCAGCAATAATCTGCTCAGTGTCATTCAGGTAGTGAACCGTCAGGCTCACTGAGATCCTGAACACATTGCAAGCTCAGTTTAAAAGCGTGGAACTCCAAGGCGCACTGAGAGCAATTACACTTAACATCGAGTCACCATTTAACAGGGTGTGACAATAAAATACCGAGTAAAACTATATTTAATCGGAATCTGGGGCAAGTACTCTCCTGGTTGGAATTATCCCCAGCAACAAAAATGCCTGATTTCAATGTGAGTAATTATCCCCAGCAATGAAAATGCCTGTTGTCAGTGTGAATAAATAATCCTAGCAACAATAACGCCTGCTGACAGTGTGAGTAATTATTCGCAGCAACATTAATGCCTGTTGTCAGTGCGAGCAATTATCCCCAGCAACAATAACGTCTGTTGTCAGTATGAGTAATTATCCCCAGCAATAATAATGCCTGTTGTCAGTGTGAGCAATTATCCCCAGCAATAATAATGCCTGTTGTCAGTGTGAGTAATTACCCACAACAAAATAAAATTCCTCTTGTCAGTGTGAGTAATTGTCCCCAGCAACAATGATGCCTATTATCAGTGTGAGTAATTGTCCCCAGCAACAATGATGCCTGTTGTCAGTGTGAGTAATTATCCCCAACAATAATAATGCCTGTTGTCAGTGTGAGTAATTACCCACAACAAACTAAAACTCCTCTTGTCAGTGTGAGTAATTATCCCCAGCAACAATGATGCCCATTGTCAGTGTGAGTAATTATCCCCAACAACAATAATGCCTATTCTCCGTGTGAGTAAATATCCCCAACAACAATAATGCCTGTTGTCAGTGTGAGTAACTGGAACACAAGAGAGCTCTGCAGCCATTTCTCAAGAAAGGGAGTATCCGAGACTGAACCATTTCCAGCAGCTGCAATGACTCTCTCTCCATCGTAAGGTCAGACAGGACAATGGTCATTGATTATATCATGCCTGAAACAGGCCATGGTGAAATGCAACAAGTCCTGGAAAACATCCGGGTTTTGTCTGACAAACAGCAAGTAATGTTCACGACACTCAAACATTAGACAAGTATAACAATAAAAAATCAAACCATCATTCTTTGATTTTCAATAGCATTCCCATCACTGAGCTCCCATCACTGAGTCCCCAAAATGGTGTTTATCAGCATCCCGGGTGCTATAATTTACCAGGAGTTGCCCTGGACTAGCCATATATATAGCACTGCCTTTAAGAGTAGGTCAGAGGTTAGGAATTCACCGACTAACTCCCTGTGATAGTTATTCTTGCAGTGTAATCTAAGGTCAAATTCCAGCCAATTTAATAACTATCACTTCCACGACCAACCATCCATCTCCCACTGATGCACAGCAATAGCAGTGTATAAAATCTACAAGACTCACTGCTCCAAGGCTAATTCGATTGTACCTTTTCAACTCACTGCCATCTACAAGAACCAAGGCAGCAGGGACTTTCAAAAACCAGCTATCTGCAAGCTCACTGCTTCATACGATCAGATGTGATGAGATTGGCTCATGAGTTTACAATTCCCAACTCCTCAGATCTCAAAGATCAGTCCAAATCCAGCAAGACTTGGACAGCAGCCAGGCTTCCGGGCTACAAGTGACAAGTAACATCTGTGCCACACAAATGTCAGACAGTGATCATCGTGAACCATCTCATCATTGCCATTCAACATTCAAAGGCAGTACCATTGCTGAATCCATTGGCACTAACATTCTCGGGTTAATCCAAGACCATTCCACTGCTACGGTGAGAACATCAGATCAGAATTTAGGAATCCTGCAGCAAGTAACTTTTCTTCTGCCTTGCCAAAGCCTGTCCAAAATCTCCAAGGTTCAAGTCAGGAATATAATCAAATAATCTCCACTTGTTTGATGAGTGCAACTCCAGAAGTACTCAGACAGTTTGACATGATTAAAGACCGAACAGTCGAAAGAAACTGTCCCCATTCACAACAACTCCCTCCCTCCACCACCGACACTCAGGAGCAGGTATGAGTGCCATGACATTTCCTCCGTTAGCACCACCCACAGTCATTACCACTGCCAGCTGGAAAGAAAAGGACAATATTTAGGGAATAGTGATCATAATTCATTTGATTTTAGCATAAGTATTGTAAAGGACAAAGCTAGACTAAGAAAACACTGTCTAACTTTATTTCTTCAAGTAAACAGAAACAAGTAACTAGAAGATAAATCAGAATCAGAGCAGTGGCAGGTAGTCTGAGAGGAGATTAAAGTGGTTCTAAGAAAATGTGTTCTCATAAAGTGAAAAGGGTCAGGCTGCTAAATCCAGAGCCCCCTTGAAATCTAGGAATACAAAGACAGAACAGGAAACCTTACATCACACAACGGGAACATAATACTACAGAATGCCGAGAGGAGAGCGGAATGTGGAGGGGTGAGATCCAAAACGAAATTAGAAAGCAAACAGTGTTTGTGAAACGATGCTGTCAAGAAATATCAAGTCATCTTTAGCAGATTTCTTTTCAGACCAGAGAAGGAAATGTAAAATAAGGAATTTAAAAGGCAAGCAATAGAAACTGTCGAAGGTTTGTATATGGTTCTGAGTTTCAATTAAAGCTTAAAGGACCTCAACAATGGGGGCTATTGTGATAAATTGTCTGAGAAGCCCATCAGACCCTTCTCGATGTTACTATCTTCAGGGATGTGAGATCTGGTCATGGAGACAGGGTGGTAAGGATGTCATTAAACTTTCCAAAATCTTGCCAAGAGAAATTGTCAGTTCAGTCAAAAAGAAAAAGGAAGCACATCTAAGAGTTTGGGAACTGAAGACACTCAGAAGCCTCGAAAAACATGATAAAAGACAGGAAAAACTAAAGAAAAAGAGTTGTGAGGATGAAAAAGCACGATGAAATGTCTTTATAAAACAGGATTAAGGAAAATGCCAAAGCAGTGTATCAGGAGGAACAGAGTAGCCAAGGAAAGAGTACACACGATCAAGGACAAAGGAGGGAATTAATGCGTGGAGCTGGAGGAAGGGGGTGAAGTCCTTAATAAATACTTTATATTGGTATTCACAAAGGAGGAGGACATGGTGGGTGGTGAGTCAAGAGGTGGATATGCTGATATCCGGTGTCATTTTGATATTAAAATGGAGGCTTGAGATTAAAATGGAGGCTGTGTTGGGCGTTTTGAAAAATATTAAGGTCGACAAGTCTCCAGGATATGATGGGATTAATCCCAGAATACTGAGGGGATCGAGGGAGTAAATTGCTGAGACCTTGTGCACACACTTTGTTTGTGCTTCAGTGACAGCAGACGTTCAAGAGAACTGGAAATTAGCCAAAGTTGTTCCTTGGTCGAAGAAGAACAACACGGAGAATTCCATAAATTTCAGCTTGGTGAGCTTAACATCAGTGGTCGGGAAAATATTGGAGATTCTTAGTGACAGGACTAACTCACATTTGGAAAAATATGGATTTATTCACGATGGGCAACACGGCTTTGTGTGGGGAAAATTTTGACTCACAAATGTGATTGAATATTTTGAGAAATTGGCAAAAGTGAATGATGAGGACATGGAGCTGGATGTTGGCCATCTGGACCATTGCAAGGCCATTGATTTGGTTCCTTACAGCAGGCTCATACAGAAGGTGATGTGAAATAGGATCAATGGTCAGTCAGTAACATAGACAGAGAACTGCTTAGTCATAGCAGTCAGCAGTGGTGGAAGAGTGTTTTATTTTTCCTGTCTGGATATGCGTGAACAGATTGGAGGAGGTGCAGGTTGTCAGGATGATTGGCAAATGATACAGCAGGATATACGTGGGCTGAAGACTTGGATGGAGAAAAAACAGATGTAACTTAACATGGGCAATTGCGAGTTGATACGTTTAAGAAAGTCTGATGCAGGAGAGAAATATACAATAAATGAAAGACATTTAAGTAGCGTCAACATTGAAGGGATCTGGGCATGCAGGTCCATCGTTCCTGAAAGTGGCAACACAGGGAAACATTGTTGCGTGTTGCAGCTGGATAGGACTATATTTCGGCATCATTTAGAATTTTGTGTACAGGACTGATTACCAGATCAGCAAAAGGATGTCGAGGTATTGGAGAGGGTTTGAAAAACGTTTACTAGGATGTGTGTGGTTTGGAGGATATTAGACATAAGTAGAATCTGTTACAGGTTTACAAAACTATGAGAGGTATGGACAGAATAGACAGTTGGAGTCTTTTTTCCCCCAGAATAGAAATATTAATTGCTAGGGGGGCATAAGTTTTAGGTAAATGGGGGAAAGTTTAAAGGATATATGAGAAGCAAGTTTTTTTTTCTCTGTTCCAGACAGGATGTGAAAGTCCCCGGAATGCACTGATAGAGGAGGCTACAGAAGAAGATACAATAGCAATGATGGTATCTTGACATGTACATGAGTTAGCAGGGAATATAATGATATACAACATTTTATAACTTCTAAAGACATCAAGTATCAGTGCAACTTGGGGTGGGGGGCCGAAGGGCCTGTTCCTGTGCTGTACAGTTCAAGATAAGATTTCAGCAAGATACTGGCCAATTGCTGATTGAATAACTCCTGATGATCAGCAGCCACATTCCTGCAGACCTCTCCTCATTAATTTGCAGTTTCATGTCCTCCGTCCGTCTGTGGGGAAACTCAATATGGACAATTTGACATGATTATTAGATCTGGTATCTGGTGACGCCATCATGGCCCTCGCTCCTGTGGCCTTCTGTCTTGGACTTCAGCGTCTCAGGGGACACTGCACAGACCTAACCTGCATGTACTACATATCCTCCAATGCTGGCATCTGACGCATGTCAGCCTCACCATGCCATCCCAGCAGATCACCGACCCACTGACAGTACGCTTCTGTACATCAATGCTGCAGTTCAGGGTGCACTGACAGCTCTCATTGCAATGCTGCTGCAAGGACACTGTGCTCAGGGACAAACACAGGTCATGGCCTGTCCTTCTGGGCTGCTCACTCCATGTTTGTACACATTCAATGCTGCTGCAAGCACACTGTGCTCAGGGACACACCCCTAGCTCATGGACTGTCCCTCTGGGCTGCTCACTCCGTGATTGTACACATTCACTTTGAGCTGACCTGAATGCTCACATAATTATTTCCTCACCTCACCCTGCCTTTAGCAGTGTTACCCATCAGCTAGAGCTACCAGGCTCATCCACCTGCTGCATTGTCTTGGTGTTTAGTGTAGACACAAACCCAGGAAGCTTGGTAGCATTGCCCAGTCAGTCACGGTGTCCAGTACAGTGAGTCAGGGGGAGTCTCAGATCCAGTCCAGGAGCTTGGATACGGTCAGTCAGTCTTTCGTGGTTGTTAGGATCAGGATCCTTCCTCTGTGAGGTGGGGGCGCTGATGTTTGAGGGGCTGAATGTTGGTAGACTTGGAGGAATGTATCGGTTCCTTGATTAGCAAGTTTGCAGATGACACTAAGATTGGTGGAGTAGCAGACAGTGAAGGGGAATGTCAGATAATACAGCAGAATATAGATAGATTGGAGAGGCGGGCAGAGAACTGGCAGATGGAGTTCAATCCGGGCAAATACGAGGTGATGCACTTTGGAACATCCAATTCAAAAGTAAATTGGAAGGTCCTTGGGAAAATGAAGATATGGGTATTCAGATCCATTGTTCCTTGAAGGTGGTGACACAGGTCAGTAAAGTGGTGAAGGTGGCATAGGGCATGCTTTCCTTCATTGGACGTAGTATTGAGTACAAGAGTTGGCAGGTCATGTTACAGTTGCATAGAACTTCGGTTTAGAATATTACGTACAGTTCTGGTCACCACGTTTCCAAAAGGATGGGCATGCTTTGGAGAGGGTGCAGATAATGTTCACCAGGATGTTGCCTGGTATAGAGGGCGTTAGCAATAAGGAGTGATTGAATAGTTTTGGATTATTTTCATTAGAAAGACGAAGGTTGATTGGAGACCTGATTGAGGTCTGCAAAATCATGGGATGTATAGACAAGGTGGATAGCAAGAAGCCTTTTTTTTCCCCAGAGTGCGGAAGTCAATTACTAAGGGTCATGATTTCACAGTGAGAGGGGAAAGGTTTAGGGCAGATCGGCGTGGAAAGTTCTTTACGCAGGGAGTGATGGGGGCCTGGAACACTGTCAGCGGAGGTGGTACAGGCGGGAATTATAACGTCAGTTAAGAGAGATCCAGACAGATGTATGAGTGGGCAGGGAGCAAAGGAGTACAGATCGTCAGCAAATAGGCCACGGATTTAGACAGAGAATCTGGATCAGCGGAGGCTTAGCGGGCTGAAGAGCCTGTTCCTGTGCTGTGATTTTCTTTGTTCTTTCAATGGTCTGCAGGTTAGATTGATCTTATAGTAGTATAAAAGATTGACACAACATTGAGGGCTGAAGAGACTGTACTGTGCTGTACTGTTCTGTGTTCTAAATAGGGCGGGTTACGATGGCAGGAAGAGGTTTCAGGAGGCTGGCGAGGATGTGATCTGAATGAATAGACACATTAGGGAGGTTTACTAGGATTGTCGGAGGTAACAGAGACAGCAAAGGTCTGATCTGGAGAAGACGACACAAACTGGGAGGGTTGTGGGGACTGGAGGTGGTTTCACAGGGAGTACATAGAGCCACAGGATGTCACAGAAATGAGGAGAGCTGTACAGTCAACATGTATTCATGAAGATGGAGAGGTTGGGAGGGATGGAGCAGTTTACCGGGAGAAGGGTGTTAGTAGGATACAGCGGTTTACAGAGACCGGGAGGATTTTCGGTGAATGGAGCAAATGACAGAGATAAAGTGGGTTGTATAGACTGGAGGACCAAACAGATGTATGGAGGGTAGTCGTGACTGAAGATGTTTATAGATATTGGAAGGTTTACTTCTGTAGATTATTTAGATGGGTGTGGATTCTGACAAATATTCCAGAAGGGCAGTAATTTTGGTTGGTGACAGTTTCACAGTTAAGGAAGCATACGTAACCTCCTCCAGTTTGGTCAAAGTGGGAAGGGTTGTAGCGGAGGGTGACATTTACACAGGTAGGGGCGTAAGAGCTTGAGAAGATTATGAAGATGCGTAAATGGATGAAGATACAGGAGGGGCTTACATTGAAACGATGTTACACAGAGAGTGAGTCTTGTTTGAACTGGATTGTGAGAATCACAGGCTTTCAGTGGGTTATCCACATCGGGAGTGCTGCAGGGACCTGAGAGGATTGTTGTGTCTCCACCGAGTGATCGTGTCTTTATGACTGGAAGAGGTTACGTAGATACAGAAACATTGAAGACAGTGTGTGCCGCCTTCTTTTTCTTGAACAGAGTCTCAATATCCCCCATCAGCCAGGGATCCCTCAACCTGCCAACTTTTCCCATCACTCTAACAGGGACATCTTGGATTCTTGAAATCACACTTTTCAAAGCCTCCCATTTGCCAGTCGTTCCATTTCCTTCAAACAGACCACCCAGTGGATGGGAGCATGACTGTGAGGAGCTGGTGTTGGAATGGGATGCACAACGTTAAAAATCACATAACACCAGCTTACAGTTCAGCGGGTTTATTTGGAGGCACTGGGTTTCATAGCGCTGCTTCATCAGGTGGTTGTGGAGCACAATAATCAGGCCCAGAATTTATAGCAACAGGATTGCAGTGTCATGGAGTGTAATATCAAACAAATTTAGTTTAAGTTTTCAACTTTCAGAATGATCACCTGGACTTCGAAAGCTGGTGCTTTGAATTAAATCTGTTGGACTATAACCTGGTGTTGTGTGATTTTTAATTCACCCAATCGACCTCGGCTCGATACTACCAAATAGCCCCAAAATTGGCCCTTCTCCAGATTAAGACCTTAATCTGGGGACCTGCCTGAACTTTTTCCATAACTCTGTTAAAACGAGGACAGTTGTGGTCATTGGACCCAAAGTGCTCACCGACTGACACTTCAGTCACTTGCCTGAACTCGTTTTCTGAGGGGAGGTCTCGTTTTTCAGCTGCCTGCAGAGAGTGGGGCCCTCTATTGATCCAGGAAACCTTCTTGGACACATTTGACAAATTCCACCCCATACAGGACTTTTATACTCTGGGTGGTCCAGTCAATCCAGGGGAAGTTAAAATCTCCAACCAATACTATTCTATATTTCTACAGGTGCCTGCAACCTCTCTTCACATCTGCTCCTCTAGTACCCGCTGGCTATTTGTGGGTCCAGAACACAATCCCAGCAGACTGACCATCCCCTTTTTGTTTCTAACTTCTAACTATATGACCTCATTTGATCACCCTGAAAGAGTATCCTCTCTAAGCACTGTTGTTATGTCCTTCCTTATCAATAGGGCAGCTGCCTCTCCTCACTTACTTGTCCTTCTGTCACGTCTGTAGTTTTTGTGTCCTGGAACACTGAGCCGCCCTCCTGCCCTTCTCTCAGCGATGTTTCTGTTATGGTTATAATATCCCAGTCTCCAGAGCCAATCCATGCTTTGAGCTCGTCTGCCGTACCTGTCAGGCCTTGTGTGTCGAAATAAATGTCCTTTAAATCAGAAGTCTTTTCCCTCCCTTGACTATGCCCCTGAATATCCTAGATAGAAACATGCTCTCGATGGATGATGCATTTTTCCCTTGACTGGTCAATGGGCCCTCTCTTACTCAGAGTCCAAAACCCTACCAAACTAGTTTAAACCCTCCTTTGTAAGACAAACAAATCTCCCCCCAGGGATACTGGTGCCTCTCTGGTTCAAGTCCAACCCGCCCCCTTTTTTCAGGTCACCTCTACCCCAGAATAGATCCCAGTGATCCAAGAACTGCCCCCTCCACCAGCTCCTCAGCCACGTATCCATCTGGACGATCTTTCTATTTCTACCCTCATTGGCTTGTGGCACTGGGAGTATTCTGGAGATCATAACCTTTGAGCTATTGCTTTTTAACTTCTTTCCGCACTCCCTATACGTATTTCACAGGATCCCATCCCTTTGACTAACTATGTCATGTGTACCGATGTGAACAATGACCTCTGGGTATTTATCCTGTCACTTCATAATGTTCTGTAACTGCTCAGAGACATCGTTGACCCTGGTACCCGGGAGGCAGCACACAATCCTGGGGTCTCTTCTGCAGCCACACAGTCTCCTGTCTGTCCCCCTCACAACTGAGTCTCCTATCAGTATCACTATCAATAGAGAGGATCTGACAGACAGAGACTGGGTGGACTATCTGCAGTTGGATCTATATTAGGAAAGTGGGAGAATGTTAAAGTGAGACTGCGGGAATTCAGGGCCAGTGTGCTCCTGACGAAGGAATAGTAAAGGCAGCATATCCAGCGAATACTGATCAAGTGATATCGTGAGTTTGGTAAATAAAATACTCCGATGAAGCCATTAGAAAGTATCGGGAGTGCAGGGGGGGTTCTTGAAAAATGAAGGACAAATAATGGTCATTAAATATCCTTGGTAGATAGTGTTAAGGAAAAGCCACAATGTATTTTAGCAGTATAAATAGAGTAAGAGAATTACTAGGGAAAGAGTGGGGCCTGTTAGAATCTAAAAGGACAATCTGTGCATGGAGCCAGAGGAAGTACGTGAGGTCTTCAACGAATACTTCCCATCTGTATTCACACAGGAGAAAGACATTATCGTTGGGGATTTCAGTTGGGATGGCAAGTTTCTCAAACATGTTAAGATCAATAAGGCGGAAGTATTGAATTTGTTCACATGCATAAAGTTGAAGAAATCCACAGTACACAATGAAATGCATCCCAGGCTGCTATGGGAGGTAAGGGAGGAGATTTCTGGGCCCCTTGAGAACGGAGTGCTGGTAATCATATTGGTAGGTTTATGGACAGAGCTTTAAACTTACAGAGAAGATGCAGGGACAGGATTCAAGTGAAAGGAGCTTTCCAAATCCAAAGAGAAAGAGGGAAGCATCAGAACAGCATGGGAATGAGACTGAAGACAAGCAGAAAGGAGCAGGGTGGAAAAAGTTTAACTAAAACTGTACATCAGTGAATACGTTTGTGACAGGAAATTATGGGAAAAAGTAATTTTTTTTGGAATGGACAAAGTATCTTCAATAAGGTAGATGGATTTGTGACACAGAGATAAATGAGAGTTAGACACTAGAGAGACATGGTTACAGGACAAACAAAAGGTGGAACATAAATATTCAGTGGTTCACAATCTTGCGGGGTCTAAGGTACAATGGGAAAGGACAGTTGGGTAACGCTGACAGAAATGGGTAACAAAGGCATTACATAGAAAGCATTTGTCCACAGATCATGAAGTAGAGTCAGTATGATTTTAAATTCTGGCTACTACTTGCCAAGGACACAAGCAGCAGAACAGTTTTAGCCACCGAACAGCATTCCATTGCTCATCATTGCATTAAACAGGAGCTCATTGGAATTTTTAACAAAGGCATTGAGATAATTTTGGGAAACTTGAATATTCGCATAATCTGGCACAATCACACTGACAAGAGTGATATTCGAAGAGGAGAACTTTTTTCCCCTCAGTGTTTCTTTGAATATCACATTGTGCAACTGGCGAGGGATGCAGCTATCTCAGAGCGACTGTTGTCTGATGAAGCTGAGTGAATGAGTAATGTCACACAGAGACATCCTTTGGAAAACTGGGAGAAAGTGAAATTTAATTAATTCTAAAGCTTTAACGTGAATCACAGGATGGACAAGATACAACTGGAAACAAATTAGCCCATTTACATGGGTTTGAGAGAACTGACCAAGGGTTAACAGGAGGAACAGACTGAAATGCATGTCTGTAAACGAACAGTTGAAAACACTTGAAGAATGGTGTAAAACACTCAACAAAAGGACATTCCATTGAAACAGTCAAAACCTTAGGAAGAAATTCCTACCTGTCCCTCACTCAGGACAAAATGGTTCTTTATGGATTATCGCCAAAAGTACTAACAATTCTAAAGTGAGAGAGTGTTTATGCAGTAAGTGTTAGACGAATTGCGAACTGTCTGCTCGCAGGAGGAGGGCAGTGGGAAGGGCAATCATTGTCAGGGTTTGATGAGATGATAGGAACAGGGAGAGGTGAAGGTGCTGCAGGTGGTGACAGAGAGTGGTCAGGGCCTGAACAGTGTTACAAAGCCAGGATGGATTGCTGCAGCTGGATGAGTTTACAGAGGTATGGAGGGACATATGTATTTTAATTTATTCATTTATGGATTTTGGGTGTCAGTACCAGAACCAGCATTCTTTGCCTCACTGCTAATTACCCAGACGGCAGCTCTGAATCAGCAATATTGCTGTGGGTCTGGAGTAACATGACGGCCAGAGCAGGTTAGAATGTCAGATGTCCTTCACTAAAGGATGTAAGTGAACCAGATGTTTTTTTTTTCCTACTGATCAACAATGCTTTTATGGTGACCTCACCAGTGTCTACCACAACATGACATCCCAACTCCTACTCTGAATGCTCTGACCAATGAAGGTAACCATCCCAAATGCCTACTTCACCAGCCTGTCTACCTGTGACACCACATTCAAAGAACTGTGTACCTGCATCCCTGGCTTTCTGATTGACAACACGACCCAGGGCCCGAACATGAACTGTACAAGTCCCATCCTGGCTTGTTTTACCAAAATGGAACACTTCATATTTCTCTCATTAAACTCCATCTGCTTTCTTCAGCCCACTAACCCAGCAGTACTGTTCATCCTGCTTTTGCATATTTAACATTCTTCACTGTTCAGTATATCATCAAGTTTAGTGCCACCCACAAACGTATTTACCAAGAAAATAATATTCTCAACCAAATCAATTATCCAAATGACAAACACCTCCAGTCAGAAAAACACAATGTCTCCAACTACCCTCTGTCTCCTACCGTGAGGTAATTTGTACATCCAGTTGACTAGCTCCTCCTGGATACCGTATCCTTTTACTTTGATCGGAACGTATTACCCAGTTTTCCATATGGAACGTAGAACATAAAACAATACAGTAAAAGGCCCTTTAGCCCTCAACGTTATGCCGACCTTTTATCCTCCTCCAAGATCAAACTAACCTACATACATTTCATTTTACTATCATCCATGTGCCTTTCCAAGAGTCTATTAAATGCCCCTAATATGTCTAACTCTACTAACACTACTCTGCGAAGAATCAAACTCTAAAATCTCCTCTTAACCTCCTTCCAGTCACCTTATTATTATACTTCCTTGTGACAGCCATTTCTGCCATGAGAAAAAACAATCTTTCACTGTTCACTGTGTCTGTGCCTCTTATCTTGTTCAACTCTACCAAGACGTCCCTCATCCTTCTTCACTCCAATGAGGAAAGCCTTACCTCCCTCAACTTTTCTTCACAAGACATGTTCTCCAGTACAGGCAGCATCCCTGTAAATCTTCTTTTTTACCATCTCTAAAGCTTCCACATCTTTCCTGTAATGAGAGGACCAGAACTGAATATAATATCTAAGTGTGGTCTAAGCAGAGCTCTATAGATCTGCAGCATAATCTCACGGCTCTGAAACTCAATCCCCCAGCTAATGAAAGCCAACACAACATATTCCTTCTTAACAACCCTATCAGCTTGGGTGGCAACTTTGAGGGATCTATGGACGTGGAACCAAACATCTCATTGTTACTCCACACTGCCAACAATCCTACTTTTAACCCAGTATTCTGAATTCAAGTTACGACCTTCCAAAACGAATCACTTCACACTTTTCCAGGTTGAACTCTTTCTGCCACCCCTCAGCCCAGCTCCCCATTTGTCAATGCCCCGTTGCAACCAGCAACAGATCTCCACACTATCCACCATTCCAACACTCGTTGTGTCATCGGCAAAATTACTGACCCACTCTTCCACTCCCACATCCAAGTCACTTATAAAAATCACAAAGAGCATAGTTCCGGGAACTGATCCCTGCAGAACACGACTGGTCACCGAACTCCAGGCTGAATGTTTTCCATCTATCATCACCCTCTGTCTTCTATGGGCCAGGAATTCTGTATCCAGACAGATAGGTTTCCCTGTATCCCATGCCTCCATTCTTTCTGAATGCTTAGAGGTAATGAGGTGCTGTATGAAAGGATGGAGAAGTGCTGTGGGGGACTGAAGAAGGTTGCAGTGATATCATGTGCTGGAGAGGTTGGAGGGTAGGTCAGTAAGGGATGGATGTTACAGAAAGAGTGGGTTGTTGGTGCTGGACAGGATGACAGACATAAGGATTTTTGCAGCGTTTTGGAGATAGTGGACACAACAATAAGTGTCAAAGTCATTTTGGAAAGAGATAAGGATAGTGAAGAAGTGAAGGTGCCAAATTTGGAGAAGCCCCCTAATCATTAGAATGTTACTGTCACTGGGCATTATCATTATCACGAGACAGGAGCTGGCAAACACAGACTGGGAGGAACTATTTGCAGTTGGGTTCATATTCGAATACAAGAAGAAAGTTAAAGTGATACAGTGAGAATTCAGGGCCAGTGTGCTCCCAGAAGAGAAGAGTGAAAGACAAAGGCAGTAACTCCAGTGAATACTGGTCAAGCGATATCGTGAGCTGGATAAAGTCAGTACAGTGCGATGAAAACAGGCGAAGCACTTCAAAAGTATAGAGAGTGCAAGGGGTCCTTAAAAATGAGAAGCAAAGATTGGGCTTGAAATACCCTTGGGAGATACTGTTAAGAAAAGGCCACAAGGTGTTTTATCAATACAGTTAGAGGAAGAAGATTACCAGTTAAAGGGTTGCGCCTGCTAGAAACCAAAGGGATAATCTGTGCATGGAGCCAGAGGAAATAGGTGAGGTCTCCAATTAATACTTCCCATCCGTGTTCACACAGGAGAAATACATTGTAGCTGGAGATTTCAGTTGGGATGCTGAGGTTCTACAACATGTTAAGATCAATAAGGAGCAAGTATTAAATGTCTTCACAGGCATAAAGGTGGAGAAATCTCCAGAGCCGAAAGTAATGTATCCCAGGCTGCCATGGGAGGTAAGGGAGGAGATTGCTGGGGCCCTGCCGGATATATTTAGTACTTTGCTGGCCACAGGTGAAGTACTGAATGACTGGAGGATCGCTAATGTGGTTCCTTTGTTCAGGAAGGGCAGCAGGGATAGGCCAGGCAATTACAGAGCAGTGAGTCTGACAGCAGGGGGAGGGGAATTTCTGGGAACAATTCTGAGGATGAATCAACATTGGAAAAGGCAGGGATCAACTCGGCTCAGTCATCACGGATTTGGCAGAGGAAAATACTGTCTGAGGAAATCAGTTGTGTTTTCTTTTTAAATGATCTCTCAAAATATTGATGAGGGCAGTGCAGATGATGTGGTTTACGTGGTCCTGAATAAGGCCTTTGACAAGGTCCCACATGGAAGGCTGGTCCAAAAGGGAAGAGCCACTGGGATTCAAGGCAAGTTGGTAAATTGGATACAAAATTCGTGGATAAACCTCTTCGTGTTTGAAATTCATTCACCAGCGGGTGTACCACAGGGATCTGTGCAGGAACCATCGCTGGTCAGTCTGTCGAATAATAACTTCGATGTGAAAGCAAACGTAATCATTAGTAGGTTTGCAGACGACATGGAAGATGAAGATGTTGTTCACAGTGAGGTGGTTAGTCTCTCGCTACAGTCTGATGACGATCAGATGATAATCGGAGAGAGTTTAGTTCTGATCAATGTGAGGTCATACCCTGTGGGAGGTACGATAAGCGAAGGACAGACATAATGAATGGTTGGTTCTTGCGGAGTACTGAGGAACACGGGGACCTGAGGGGACAATCCAAATATCCCTAAAGGTGTCAGCACAGGTGGATTGGGAGTGGAAGGCACATGAACTGGGAGTGCGTGGGGGACCCACATCCTGGTGGCGTGAATTGTTAGATCTGCTTGAGAGGATATAATCTAATCTGGCAGGGTGTTGAACATTAAACAGTCACAAAGTCAGAAAGAAGATTGAGACTGTTGCATAAGTTAAAGACAGCAATTTCAACAGGCAAGGCAGGCAAGAACATAGCAGGGAATAGGGGAAAACTGATGGTTAAACTGCATTTATTTCATTGCAAGGGGCCTGACAGCTCAGGAAGATGAACTCAGGGCATGGATTGGAACATGGGACTGAGAGATTATCGTTATTACAGAAACACAGCTGAGGGAGGGGCAGGACTGGCAGCTCATTGTTTCAAGGTAGAGATGCTACAGGAAGGGGAGGCAAGAGAGGACGTGTGGTGGTGGGCTTCGATTGCAAGAATCATCACAGCAGTACTTAGAGAGGATATTCCTGTGGGATCGCCCAGTGAATCTATGTTAGTGGAACTGAGAAATAAGAATTGGTCATCACTCTGACACGATTGTCCCATTGACCCCCGAATAATCCGTGGCAGACAGAGAAACAAATATGTCAGGAGATCTCAAATATCGATCACAATAATAGGGCTGTTATGGCAGGGGTTTTTAAACTTTCTAAACTGAGACTGGGACTGCCAGTGTTCAGTGTTTGCAAGGGAGGAATTTGGTAATTGTGATCCAGAAAACTCCTAATCAATATGTAAATAGACTGAAAACAGAAATGGACAAAACCTGACCTCCACTTGGGAAACAAGGTAGGGAAAGGGACTGAGGCATTTGTATTAGTTTGAAAATGGATACGGAAAAGGGCCATTTTACAATTCAAGTTGTAAAATGGGGCCAGACTAATATTGATCGTATCAGCCAGGAACTTTCAAAAGGTGATTGGAGAGTCTATTTACAGGGAAAGCGAAATCTGGCAAGTGAGAATATATTAAAAATGAGATAAATTGAGCGTTCAGCGCCAGCATGTTCCTGTTTGTGTGCAGGTCAATGCTGACAGCATTCGGAAACACTGGCTGTCTATTGAGGATCTGGTCAAGGAAAAGGAGGCACACGTCAGGTATAGCCAGCTGGATCAAGGGAATCCCTGAGGATCATAGGGGCTGTAGGAATAGACTGTGGGTGGAAATCAGGAATGCAGAAAGGGTACATGAAATAGCCTCGGCAGAGAAGCATAAGGAGAATCCAAAAGTGATTGTATAAATATATTAAGAGTAAAAGAGTATCTCGAGACAAAATAAGGGCACTTAAAGATCAATGAGGCAATTGATGTGTGGAACTGCAGGATATTTCCTAAGACCCTAAACAATCTTTTCACCCCAGAACTTACTGTGGACAAAGACTGGGGAACTCAGGGAATAAGAGTAATATGTTAGACCACAATTGGAGTTCTCTGCAATTCCAGCCTCCCTGCTATAGGAATGACGTTGTAAAATTTGAACGTGCTCAGAAAGGATTTGCAAGATGTTGCCAGGGTTGTGGCTGAATAAGCTGGGGTTACTTTCTGTGGAGCATAGGAGACTGAGGGGTGACCTGACAGAGGTTTATATAAACATGGGGTGCATGGATTAGGTAAACATTCAAGGTCTTTTCCCAGGGGTTGGGGAGTCCAGAACTAGAGGCATAGGTTTAAGGTTAGAGGGGAAAGGTTTCAAAGGGACTGAAGGGACAGCTTTTTCATGCACATGGTGATACGTGTATGAAATGAGCTGAGAGAGAAAGTAACAAAGACTAATACAATTACAACATTTAAAAGGTATCTGGTTAGGTATATCAATAACAAGTGTTTTGAGGTACTTGGGCCAAATGCTGGTAAATGGGATGGATGTGTTAGATCTTCTGGTCAGCATGGATGAGTTGGACTGAAGGCTCTGCTTCCATGCTATCCATCTCTATGACTTGAAAAGAGTGCATGTTATAGAAGCGATTTTGCTGGACGTTTTAAAAAACAAAGGTATGGACAGCCCCAGGACCTCAATAAGTGTATCAATGGACATTGTGGGATGTTAGGGAAGAAATTGTGGAGCACCGAGCAAAGGTATTTGTACAATTGACAGCCATGTGTGATGTTCCGGAAGACTGGAGGGTGGAATAGTGGACTGTGAAGGACGTTTGCTAAAATGGATCTTGATAATATGGGTGAATGGGCTGAAAAACCGTAGATGGAATTCAATCTGAATAAATGCAAGGTAGTGCACTTGGTAAAACAAACAATGGTAGAGCTTATACAATTAATGTTCGGGCCTCGCTTAGTGTTTTAGAGCAGAGGGACCTCCGGGTTCATGTACATAATTCTTGAAGTTTGCATCACAGGATGGATAAGACAGTGCTTGGTATGCTTGACTATTGCTCAGTCCATTGAGTGTAGGATTTGGGACATCATTTTGAGATTGTATAGACATTGGTGAAGCCTCTTCTGCAAAACACTGTCCAGTTCTGGTCGCCCAGTTATAGGGAGGATATTATTAAGCTGCAGGGGGTTCAGAAGAGATTTACCAGAATGGAATGTGGCTGGGTATGGAAGTCTTGAGTTCTGAAAAAAAAGCCTATCCAGCCAGTCTTTTTTTAAGTGGAGCTTGGATGATGAGAGATGGCCTGATGGAAGTTCATGAAAAAGATGAGGGATATAAATAGAGTTAATGGCAGTTGCCTTTTCCTCAGGATGGGGGAGTCTCAAGTGGAAGGGCCACATTTTTAAGGTGAGAAGAGGGATATGTTAAAAATAAAGACATGGGGGCTAATTGTTGCACAGAGGGTGGTTTGGGAGTGGAATGAACTTCCTGAGGAAGGGGGGAATGTGGGTTCAAATGCAGTGTTTAAAACACATTTGATCAAGTACAGGAATAGGGAAGGGTTAGAGGGATATGGGCCAGCAACAGGCAGCTGGGATGTGTTTAGTTTTAGGTCATGTTTGGTACCAAATGAAGGGTCGGTTTCCATGCTGCATGGCTCTATGACAAGAATATAGATTTATTCCATTATTTAAGAAAGGCTGCAATGGAAAGCCAGGGAACTAAAGACCAACTAGCCCAACGTCAGTGGTGGGTAGGTTGTGAAAGTGATTCTGCCAGACAGGAGTCACATTCATTTGGAAAAGCAAAGATTGATGAAAGATAGTCAGCAGGGCATTGTGTACACAAAGTCAGGGCTCACTAACTTGATTGCTTTCATTGAGGTTGTGACCATACATTGTCTACACCAACGTCAGAAGGGCCTTTGACATGGTTTAGCATGATATACTGGTTAGTAAGGTTAGATCACATGGGATCAGGGAGACCTCGCCAACTGGATGCAAAATTGGCTTGACAGTAGGAGACAGAGGGAGGTGGGAGAGGATTGTTGTTCAGACTGTAAGCCTGTGACCAGAGGTGTTCCATAAGGATCAGGGCTGGGTCCACTGATATGAATTATCTACATAAAAGATTTGGTTGAGAATATAGGAGTCATTGTTTATAATTTTATGGATGATCAAATTAATGGTGTAGTGGGCAGTGAATACAGCTATCAAAGGGGACCTTGACCAACTGGGGCAGTGGACCAAGGAATGAAAGATGGAGTTGAATTCAGGTGTTGGATTTTGTTAGGACAAACCAGGGAGGACTAACATAGTTAATGGCAGGGCCCTGGGCAGTGTTGTCAAACAGAGAGAGACCAAGCAGTGCTGTTACATTGTTCCTTGGAAATGGCAATCACAGGTGGACAGCTTGGAGAAAGCAACATTTTCCCTCACTGGGCAGCACTTTGATATATGAGTTGGAGATATTTGTAACATTATCCTAAATATTTCCCTTGGGCAGAGGAGGCTATGGAGTGAACTTATCAAGGTTTACAAAATCTTGCGGGCCCTGAGGAAGGTGAAAACCCAAGGGTCGGGGAGTCCAACACTAGATTACATTACATTACAGTGTGGAAACAGGCCCTTCGGCCCAACAAGTCCACACCGACCTGCCGAAGCGAAACCCACCCATTCCCCTAAATTTACCCCTTACCTAACACTACGGGCAATTTAGCATGGCCAATTCACCTGACCTGCACATCTTTGGACTGTGGGAGGAAACCGGAGCACCCGGAGGAAACCCACGCAGACACGGGGAGAACGTGCAAACTCCACACAGTCAGCCGCCTGAGGTGGGAATTGAACCCGGGTCTCAGGCGCTGTGAGGCAGCAGTGCTAGCCACTGTGCCACCGTGCCGCCCTTTTTAAAACTTTTCCTTTTCTATTAAACATCAGGACAGTTTAACACAACTTACTTGTGTGACATCTCAACACCAGCTATTTCCACCCAGCCTCTCTGAGCAAGTTCAACACTGTCAAATTCTGCATTGAACGGTCAGCCATCCACTTGAGACTCAGTTTAGATTAGATTACATTACAGAGGGTATAAACAGGAGGTGAGAGAGCAAGGATTTAAAGAGGGAGCTGAGAGGCAACATTATCCACAGAGTGTGGTGCATTGATGAAACGAAGTGCCAGGGGCACATGAAGAAACAAGAACAATTACAACATGGAAAAGACATTTGGACAGGTACAGGGAGAGGAGAACATTTGAAAGGATATGGGCCAAACACAGGCTGAAGCGATTCGTTCAGTTTGGTCAACCTGGTCAGCACGGACAAGTCGGACTAAAGGTTTATTGGAGGAGGAGACTACAGAGATAAGGCATGTTGTAGACACTGAAGCAAGTTACAGAGACAGGGATGGTAGGCTGGAAAAAAGCACATTTCAAATATGTGGAGGGACGAATGAAGGGAAGGGAGGAGGTTACAGGGACTGGAACTGATGTAGGAATTACACACTTTGGAAGACACTAGTCAAGGAGACATAACATAGATAAAGCTTTGGAGAGGGAGCGCAGAGCAGAAAGATCCCAGGCAGCAGTCCCAGCCTCTCGTGGGAAGCCTGCTTTCCCCTCTGTTATACTGATGCTAACTAAGATAGCACAGGCATGGATCGATAAATGTGATACTCCCAATGCTGACTCAGTACAAAGTAAGTTAAAGTAGTGGCGGTGATTGAGCCTGGGGTGTGTCTGTACTGTGGTCCCCCTCCAGCGCTGTATCTGTGTCATGTCTTGTTAGCCAATGTTTACAGCCCTCTCATTGCTCTCTGCTCTGAGCATATGAGTGATCTTACCTCACTGCAGGATTTGTTAAAGGCTCCAGATTTCCCTGCACTTTGAAAATGGTTGGTCAGCCAGAGAGACAAAGAAGTGATGGACGAAACACCCAGCAGCTGGGAAGGCTACTGAGTCAGGAACTTCCTGAGTACCTAGGAGTCTGAGAGATAGACAGATTGGGAAATTAGACATATGCAGTGAGGGTTACACATGGAGAATGATACTGTATCCCACAGAGATCTGGAAAATACCAGTCTCCATCCTTGGCATGTGGTGCTGTGTCTCTCTGGGATGGAGAATTCTGTTGGCTCAGTGTGTGGAGGAGCTGCAAGTGAGAGACACTGACAGACACAGTATTTAGATCCAAACAGTGAGGGAGACCACATGGAGAGATAATGAGTGAGATCATCAGAGTTCAGGATGATTTCAGGATCAAACAAATATGTAGGAAAACGGCTTTAGCTTCATGACGCACTTCATGATGTATCAATGCTCAGGGATGAGCAACCGGTGAGCAGGTGAATTGCTGGCCTAGTAGTATTATTGCTAGAGCATGCATGCCAAATCTCAGCAAATGTTCCGTGGAGGCAGGTTTCAATCCCACCATCAGAAATGCAGAAATTTGAAATCAATAACTAAATGAAAAGGTCATTAACAGTCGATAAACACATATGAAACCATTGCTGGTGTACCAAAAAAAAAAAGCCCGATCACTTGTCCTTTCAAGAAGGACATCTGCCCATCCTCACGTGGTCTGCACGACATGCCCACAGCAAAGTATTCGCCTCTCAATGATCCTCTGAAATGGCCAAGCACGTTACTCAGCTCAAGGGCAGCTAGGGTTGGGCAAGAAAGGCTGGTCAGCCAGAGACAACTGCATGCCATAACTTATTTAAAAAGATAACCCATTGGCATGGTCCCACTGGAACCCTGCTGGTACCAGTGTCCTGACCAGTCATGTCAGTAGGTTTATGGACATGGCTTTAAACTGACAGAGAGGATGCAGGGAAGGATTCAGGTGAAAGGAGTTTCCCAAATCTACAGAGGAAAGGTGAAGTATGGGAGCAGCATGGGAATGTGACTGAAGACAAGCAGAAAGGAACAGGATGGGACAGAGTTTAACTAAAATTGTACATCAGGAAATCGGCTTGTGACAGGAAATTGTGGGATTTTTTTGGGAATGGGTAATGTCTCTTCAATTAGGTCGATTGATTTGTGATACAGAGATACAAGATTTAGACACCAGTGTGACGTGGTGACAGGGTGAACAAAAAGTGGACATAAATATTCAATGGTTCACAACCTTGCGGAAACTCAGGCAAAATGGGTAATGCGAACAATAATGGATAACAAAGGCATTACAGAGAAAGCATTTGGCCTCAGATCATGAAGTAGAGTCAGTCTGAATGTAAATTCTGGCTACAACTTGCCAAGGACACAAGCAGCAAAACAGTTTTAGCCACCGAACAGCATTCCATTGCTCATCACTGCATTAAACAAGAACTCATTGGAATTTTTTAACAAACACATGGTGATAATTTTGGGAAACTTCAATATTCACATAATCTGGGACTGACAACAGTGATATTGGAAGAGGAGTTCAGAGAATTTTTTTTTCAGTGTTTCTTTGAATACCAAATTGTGCATCTGGCTAGAGACGTAACTATCTCAGAGCGATCGTTGTGTTATGAAACTTCGTGAATGAGTAATGTCACCTGGAGAGATCCTCTGGGAAATTTTGATAAAGTGCAGTTTAAAGAAATATAAAGTTTTAAAGTGAATCACAGAAAGGACAAGCTACAACTAGAAACAAAAACAGCCAATTACATGGGTTTGAGATGAGAACTGACCAAGGTAAACAGGCTAAACAGACTGAAATATGTGCCTGTAAATGAACAGTGGAAAACATTTGAAGTAACAGTGCAAAACACTCAATAAAAGGACATTCCATTGAAACAGACAAAACCTCAGCAAGAAATTCCCACCGGCCCCTCACTCAGGACAAAATGTGTCATATTAGATTATGAAGCTGAGAAGATCACCACAAAGTACTTAAAATCCTGAAATGAGAGTGTGTTTTACGAGTAAGTTTTAAAGGGATTGTCAAGGGTCTGGTAGCAGAAGGAGGGCAGTGGGAAGGGGAATTGTTGTTAAGGTTTAATGTCACAAAAGGAACAGGGAGAAGTGAAGGTGCTTGAGGTGGTAAGAATGTTATAGAGAGCGGTCAGGGCCTGAATAGTGTTACAAAGCCAGTATGAATTGCTGCAGCTGTAGGGGTTTGCAGAGGTAGGGAGGGACATATGTATTTTTATTTATTCATTCATGGGATGTGGGTGTCTTGCTAACTACCCAGAGGACAGGTCAGGGTCAGCCATACTGCAGTGAGTCTGGAGTCACATGTTGGCCAGACCAGGTTAGAACGTCAGATGTTCTACACAAGAGGAGGTTAGTGAACCAGATGAGTTCTTCCTACTGAACAACAATACTTTTATGGTGGCCTGACCAATGTCTTGTACAGATACAACATGACATCCCGACTCCTCATCTTAATGCTCTCCCCAATGAAGGTAACCATCTCAAATACCTGCTTCACCAGCCCGTCTCCCTGTAACACCACTTTCAAAGAACTGTGTACCTGCATCCCCGGGTTTTTGACTGACAACACTACCCAGGGCCCAAACATTAACTGTACAAGTCCCACCCTGGTTTGTTTCACCAAAATGGCACACTTCACATTTACTTAATTAAACTCCATCTGCTATTCTTCAGCCCACTATCCCAGCAGTACTATTCATCCTGTTGTATAACAGATAACCTTCATCACTGTCCAGTTTACCACCAATTTCAGTGTCACCCAAAAAACTTACTTAACTTACTTAACAATATTCCCATCCAAACCATTTATCCAAATGACAAACAACAGGGGACCCACTCCACCGCTGGTCACATGTCTCCAGTCAGAAAAACAACATGTCCCCATCACCCTCTGTCTCTTACCATCAAGCCTAATTTTCGGTCCAGTTGACTAGCTCCTCCTGAATGCCATATCCTTTTACACTGATCTGAGCTTATTACCCAGTTTACTGTACGACATGTAGAACACAGAACAGTACAGAACAAGACATTTCGGCCACGATGATACGGCAATCTTTTATCCGACAGTAAGAGCAAAAAGAAAAGTGGCACATTGAGATTAATTCAGATAAATGCAAGGCGCTGCATTTTGGGAAAGCAAATCTTAGCAGGTTTTATACACTTAATAGTAAGGTCCTCGGGAGTGTTGCTGAACAGAGACCTTAGAGTGCAGGTTCATAGCTCCTTGAAAGTGGAGTCGCAGGTAGATAGGATAGTGAAGAAGGCGTTTGGTATGCTTTCCTTTATTGGTTAGAGTATTGAATACAGGAGTTGGGAGGTCATGTTGCGACTGAACAGCACATTGCGTGCAATTCTGGTCTCCTTACTATCGGAAAGATGTTGGGAAACTTGAAAGGGTTCAGAAAAGATTTACAAGGATGTTGCCAGGGTTGGAGAATTTGAGCTCTAGGGAGAGGCTGAACAGGCTGGGGCTGTTTTCCTTGGAGCGTTGGAGGCTGAGGGGTGACCTTATAGAGGTTTACAAAATTATGAGGGGCATGGATAGGGTAAATAGACTAAGTCTTTTCCCTGGGGTTGGGGAGTCCAGAACTAGAGGGCACAGGTTTAGGGTGAGAGGGGAAAGATATAAATGAGACCTAAGGAGCAACTTTTTCATCAGAGGGTGGTATGTGTATGGAATGAGCTGCCAGAGGAAGTGTTGGAGGCTGGTACAATTACAACATTTAAGAAGCATTTGGATGGGTATATGAATAGGAAGGGTTTGGAGGGATATGGACGGATGCTGGCAGGTGGGACTAGATTGGGTCAGCATGGTCAGCATGGACGGGTTGGACCGAAGGGTCTGTTTCCGTGCTGTACATCTCTATGACTCTAACTTCCATACTCTTAATTTTATTATCATCCATGTGCCTATCCGGGAGTATATTAAATGTCCCTAATGCATCGAATTTTACAGCCACCACTGGCAGTGCATTCCACTCAGCCACCACTATGCACGGAACGAACCTACCTCTGAAATCTCCCCTTAAGCATCCGCTAATCACCCGAAAATTATACCCCCTTGTAATAGCTATTTATGTCAGGTAGAAAATCTCTCTCTATTCACTCTATGACTTTCGTCACCTTGTTCACTTCTGCCAAGTCGCCCCTCACCCTTCTTCACTCCAATGAGAAAAGTCTTAGCTCCCTCAACCTTTCTTCATAAGACATGCTCTCCATTACAGGCAGAATCCTAGTAAATCTCCTCTTTACCCTCTCTAAAGCTTCCACATCCTTCCTGTAATGAAGGGACCAGAATTGATCACAATTTTCCAAGTGGGGTCTAACCAGAACTCTGTACAGCTGCAGCATAACCTCAAAAGGTTTAAAACTCAATCCCCAAACTAATGAAATCCCACACAATATATTCCTTCTTAACAAGCGTATCGGCTTGCGTGGCTACTTTGAGGGATCTAGGGACTTGGAACGCAGGATCCCTCTATTCCTCCACACTGCCAAAGATCCTGCCTTTGTATTCTGCATTCAAATGCAATCTTCAACATGAATGACTTCACACTTTTCCAGATTGAACTCCATCTGCCATTTCTCCGCCCAGCTCTGCATCCTGTCAATGTCCCGTCGCGACCTACAACATTCCTCCACATTATCCACCACTCCACCAACCTTCGTGTCATTGGCAAGCTTACTAACCAACTCTTCCACTCACACATCCAAGTTATTCATAAAATCACAAAGAGCAGAGGTCATGTAACTACTCCATGCAGAAAACCACTGGTCACTGAGCTCCAGGATGAATTATTTCTATCTATCATCACCTTCTGTCTTCTGTGGCCCAGTAATTCCGTATCCAGACAGACGGGTTTCCCTGTATCCTAGGCCTCCGTACTTTCTGAATGAGCCATAAAGATGTTTTGACACATTCTCAAAAGATTCAATAAGTCTTGTAAGGCATGACCTGCCCCTTACAAAACCATGCCGACTATCTTTAATCAAACTATGGTTTCCCAAAGAATAATAAATCCTGTCTCCCAGAGTCCTCTCCAGTAATCTGCACATCACAGACATAAGACTGACAGGTGTGCAATTCCCAGGATTATAACTATTCCCTTTCCTGAACAAGGGAATAATATCTTCCTGCCTCCAATCATGTGGTCTGACTCCAGTGGACAGTGAGGGTGCAAAGGTCATCACCAGATGCGCAGCAATCCACACCCTCGCTTCGTGTGGTAACTTTGGACGCATCCAGTCTGGCTCAGTGACTTATCTATCCTTATCTTTTACAAAATTCTCAGCACATCCTCCTTCTTAACATCCACCTGTTCACGTACATCAGCCTGTTTCACGCTGTCCTCACAAACGACACGACCCTTCTCAGCAGTGAATACTGAGGCATAGTATTCATTAAGGACCTCCCCTACCTCCTGTGACTCCAGGCACAAGTTCCTGCCACTATCCCAGATTGGCCTTATCCTCACTCTGAACATCCTCTTGTTCCTCACATAAGTTAAGAATGCCTTACGATTTTCCTTATCCCTCCCAACAAAGCTTTCTCATGCCCCCTTCTAGCTGTCCTAAGTCCATTCCTTGGTTCCTTCCTGGTACCTTCAGAGAATCCCTACAGTGTGGAAACAGGCAAATTGACCCAAGAACTCCATACCAACCCTCTAAACAGTACCCAACACAGCCCCATTCCTCCAGCCGATTACTCTCCATTTGCCCTGACTAATGCGCCAAACCTACCCATCCCTGAACACTATGGATAATTTAGCATGGCTGAGTCACCGAACATACACATCCTTGGGCTGTGGGGGGGAAACCGGAGCACCTGGAATAAACCCACGCAGACACGGGGAGAACGTGCAAACTTCACACAGACGCCTGAGGCTGGAATCAAAATGGAGTCCGTGGTGCTATAAGGTAGCAGTGCTAACGATTGAGACACCGTGCTGCTCCATGTTCCCCTCTCGAAACCTGTCTGACTCTTGCTTCCTCAACTTTAAGTAAGCCTCATTCTTACTCTTGACTAGATGCCAAAGTCCATGTGGACAACGTTGACTGCTCTGCCTTCATCTGTCTTTGGCCACCTTCTCAAAGAGTCAATCTGGTTTGTGCAACATGGTTTTCCACTCACAAAGCCCTGCTGACCATCTCGAATCAGCCCTTGCCTTTGTAAATATAAGGAGCTCCTTTATCTCAAAAACTCCTCCAACAACTTCCCCATCACTGGGCTCACGGGGCTGTAATTTCCTGGCTTTTCCCTGCAGTCCTTCAGCGATGGAACAGCATTAGCCAACCTCCAGTCTTCCAACACCTCACCGTGTCTGTTGATAATATAAATATATCTGTTATAGACACTGAAATCTCTTCCCTAGCTTCCCACAATATTGTAGGTTCGACTGAGGATTGATCTACCTTTATTTGTTTTAAGATTCCAGCACTTTCTCTTCTCTGGTGAGGATTCTTTCCAAGACATCACTATTTATTTCCCCAAGTTCCTGAGCTTCCATGTCTTTCGCCACAGTAAATACTGACAAGATTATTTTGTCTAATATCTCACCCACCTCCTCTGGTGCCACACATCGGTGGCCTTATTGATCTTTAAGAGGCCCTATTCTCTAACAAGTTACTCTTTAGCCCTTATTGAAACTTGCACAAAGGCTTCTGATAATTCAAATACACCATATCCCCTATACCACTACACCCCTCCTGCAAACTTACAATTCTACCATTTATATTCACACCAACAAATTAAATCCAACAGACTCAAAAACAAATTCTCTTTTATCAGATGTGTTTCTAAGTGGCCAGTTATTGTATATTGACATATCCTTCCTAACAATTCCAGTATTCTCCCGACTTACTGTCAGGCTAACAATATTTGGTTTCAGAATGACAGCAGAAAGGGCTCAGGGAGTTCTTGTTTATCAATCTGAAAAAGGTAGCTTACAGGGTCAGCAGGTAATAGAGAAGGCAAGTCAAATGCTGGCATTTATTACGGAGGGAATGGAGTCTAAATATAGACAGGTCTAGCTAAAACTATGCAAGGCACAAGTCAGACCACACCTCGAATACTATGAACAGTGTGAGTTCCCAAAAGAAAGATATTGTCGCATTGGAGGCAGTCCAGAGAAGGGTTACTCGGCTCATTCCGGGAATGGAGGGATTTTCGAATGAGAAGAGGTGGAGTAGGTTAAGGTTGAACCCATTGAAATTCAGAAAATGAGAGAGAATTAGAATGAAACATCCAAGATTCTGAGGAGGTCTGATCGGGCAGATGCTGGGAAGTTAGAAAATAGAACAGTAGAGCACAGCAGCAGGCCCTTCGGCCCACCACGTCTATGCTGTCCAAGATACTATTCTAACTCATACCATCTGCTTGTACATGGTCCATATCCCTCTATTCTCTGCCTGTTCATGTTTCTATCTAAATCCCACTTCAAAAGTTTACACAAATTTCTGCTTCTACGGCCTCCCTCGGTAACATCCACTCGACGTGAAAAAAAAAAACATGTCTCACACATCTCATTTAAACTTCCTCTTTCTCACCTTAAACCTATGCGCTCCAGTATTTGAAACTTACACATTGGAAAAAAAGATTCTGACTATCTACATTATCTATCCCTATTCCAAATGTTATATTCCTGCACCTGGTCACCTGTCAGCCCCTCATACTCTCACAAAACAATCCAACTTTGTTTAACTTCCTTTCACACCTAACACACCCTTAAAAACCCTAACACAGGTAACGTGCTGATAAACCCATTTTGTACCCTCTCCAAAGCCTCCCCATCCTTCCTATTGTGTGGAGGTGAGAACTGCACACAGTACTCCAAATGTGGCCAAAAAAAACATTTTATACAATTACGACGTCAGATGCAAACCACTATACCCAACGTTGTGACCGATGAAGGCCAGTGTTCCATTTGCTTTCTTTCCCATCTGAAACACTTCTGTTGCCATTTTCAGGGAGTTACTGACTTGCACCAAGATCCTTCTGTCCCTCAGTATCCTAACTTTCTACTTGAATTTGACATCATCTCACTTGTCCAGAATAAAATCAATTTGCCACTTCTGTCTACCTCTTCTACTGTTTTGTCACCTCCTGCAGATGTTAATGAATCAGGGAAACAAGCGTTTTGTGGAAAAGGCAGGGAAGTAGACTTGGAGAGTATCAGATCAGCCATGATCTGATTGATTGACAGAGCATACTCAATGGGCCAAATGGTCTCATTCGCCTCCTACATCTCGTGGTCTGAGCACAAACTCAATATATCCCGCATAATATTATGGGTCACTGCTCACAAAACTCCTTTATAATGGGATCATTGGATATTTAGTATTACACAGCATTTGATCTACAAATATGATATGATGTTATAGAAAACAATCTCACAAACAATCCAGGATTCTATCCGTTGTATCAGTCGGCATGGAGACCACTATCACACACAGTTACTGTACTGCCCTTGCCATAAGTGCATTCAGTGTCATGACTGTAACCATATTGCCATTCCCATCACTGGTTGGTGCCTATAACAGATTTCCTGCTAATGGTTGCTGCTGCTTGCTTATTCTGAGCTCCACTTTTCATATTGAGATCCACATGACTGTCTCATTAATGCATTAACCTCATGCTTCCTTCACAGCTTGTTGGCTTTTTGCCTCGTCTGTCTTTTGGGACTAGATTGGGTTGGGATATGTGCTCAGCATGGATGGGTTGGATCGAAGGGTCGTTTTCCATGCTGCACATCTCTCTGACTCTATGACTCTATCCCAACAACCCTTCAGTATTCACCTCCCAGCGATGGTCATTCTGCAGCTAAATCTCCGGAATGACAGTTCCATCATATCTGTTCACTGTCATTCCATCTGCCTTATGGCGGATACAGGTAGTCATTCCTCAGTAGTGGGGGAGTTGAACAAATGCGTAGAGATTACAAAGATAGGGAGGCTTACAGGGTCTCGAAGATGTTAGAGTTAAACAGAGTTACACCTGGTCAAGAATGTCAGTGGGACAAAGGAGTTTGGGGATTGGAGGAATTTACAGAGATAGTGGGAGCTGGATTAGATTCTGGAGATAGGGATAGGGATGGAGAAAGGAAGAGGTAGGCAGACTGAGAGGCACAGTCGGGGCTGTTTCATCTAGGAGATTATTGTGCATACTAACAGAGATATGGAAGGTTGTAGTGACTGAAGACGTTTACAGATATAAGAAGGCTTGTAGGCTCTGGAGGCTACAGAGATAGGAAGGCAATGGAGAATGCCAGGTTGGCGAGTTGGAGACAGTTACACAGATAGGGAGGGTTACACAAACTGAAAGAGCTTCCTGTGGTCAGGAGGGGTATCGTGTCGGGACTGAGGGCGAAATTTAACAAGATAAAGTTCAAAGAATTGGAGAAGGATAAGGAGATTACAAATTTTTCACAGCTAAGGAAGGGTTGTAGGAGCTGGAGAAGATTACATAGGTAGGGACCGATGGAGAGGTTAAAGACAAATACATTGGCATGGAGGGTGGTATTGGTGGGAGGAGCTTACAGGGATAGACAGGGCTGTCAGGGTTTACAGGGATGAAGGAATTTAGTATCTCCTGGAGAAGTTTAGGAATTAGTGTGTTAGCGACTGGAGAACCTGACAAAAACAAAGACAGAGGTGTGGTGTGGACGAGAGGAGATTCCAAACAAAGGAAGGATTATCGGGACTGGAGGACATTTCAGAGATCACGAATACAGCATGGGTCAGGATTGATGCCTGCGATCCCCTGTGCTGTCGCATCGAGGTCCAGTACAGCAGAGGTGAAAGCAGGACCCTCACAAGATGGTTGGAATGAAGCCTAGAATGTTGCTGTTCCTTGCCCAGCTCTGCATCTATGTCCGGTCTACCAGGTCTGAATATAGAAGTCTACTACCTCCGCCCTGTGCTGTTTACTGTGAGCGATCTTACCGGCTGCAGGATTTACTGAAGGCTCCAGATCTCCCTCTCCATCCCTCTCTGGCTGACTAACCAGCTTCAATGAGGTGATTCAACCTTCCTATCTCATCATCTCATTGGCGTTGGGTCACAGACAAGGCTGACTCTCTCCCACTCTCGGGGTGGGGTGGGCAGGGGAAGGTCTGGAGTTGGCTGTACAGACCGATGTGGCTTTCCACAGACTCTGTTACACTCTGTTGCAGAAGGTGGCCATGGGAATGGGGTGGGTGGGGCGTTGGTGTGGTCATGCGCTCCTTGTGCTGACTTCTCCTAGATTCCCATTTTCCCCACAGAAAGTCTCGAGGTGCTCGACACTTTCCCAATACTCCTCCCCCACTTTGGACGATCTTGGTCCAGGACTTATCAGATTTGATTAGGAGATGAAAAAAAACTATCAATTCTGAAGAAGCCAACATTTAGAATTGTGGACACATTTGTTAAAGAGATCGCAAGGGAGTCTCCGAGCAGGAGGAGTACAGTAGGTAGAGGAAACATGCTCAGCGTTTAATCAGATGATCGGAACAGGGAGAGGTGAAGGTGCTGGAGGTGGGGAGAGTGTTACAGAGAGGGACAAAGGCCTGAACCATGTTACAAAGCCAGTACGAATTGCCGCACCTAGAGCTGTTTACAGAGGTAGGGATGGACATCTGTATTTTCATTGATTCATTCATGGCCTGAGGATGTCAGTGGTTGGACCAGCATACATTACCCCACTACTAATTGCCCCGAGGCAGCTCAGAGTCAGCCATATTGCTATGGGACTGGAGTCACATGTGAGCCAGACCAGGCAAGAATGCCAGATGTCCCTCTCTAAAGGATATACGTGAATGAGTTGATTTTTACCAGATAATTAACAATGCTTATACGGTGGCCTCACTAATGTCCTGTACAGATACACCATGACATCCCAACTCCTACTCTCAATGCTCTGCCCAATGAAGGGGAACCATCCCAAACGCCTGCTTCACCAGCCTGTCGACCCATGACGCTACTTTCAAAAAACTGTGAACCTGTGTCCCTGGGTCACTGATTGACAACAGTACTCAGGGCCCGAACATTAATTGTACAAGTCCAGCCTGGTCTGCTTTACCACAATACAACATCTTGCATTTCTCGACCTGTTCTTCGTAACCTCACTGGCCCAGCAGTACTGTTGATCCCATTATACTCTTCGATAACCCTCTTCACTGTCCACATTATCACCAATTTCAGTCTCAGTCACAAACTTGCTAACCATGGCTCTTGTATGATCATCCAAACTGTAAATGATGCACAACAGTGACCCAGCACCGAACCCCATGGCACACCGTTGGTCACAGGCCTGCAGTTTGAGCGGCAACCCTCTATGAACATGCGCTGTCACCTACCGTCAATCTGTTTTGTATCTATTTAGTGAGCGCTCCCTGGTTATGTGTCATCTAAACTTACTATCCAGTCTGCCATGCAGAACCTTGTCAAAGGCCTTGATAAAGTTCAGTGGACATCGTGTACTGCTCTGCTTTGATCTGTCACTTGTCTACCTCCACACTCGCATTTGAGGCATGATTTCCCATGCACAATGGCATGCTGACGATCGTTAATCTGTCCTTACCTTTCCAAAGGCATGATGATCATTTCCCTCAGAATCTCCTCCAACAACTTACCACACCTGCATCAGTCTCACTAGTCAGTAGTGGCTGTGGATGATGCAAATATCTCTGGGAGGGGCCCTGCAATTTCTCCCTCGCTTCTCACAAGGCGCTGGGATACATCTGATCATGTTCCAAGGTTTTATCTAACCTTTATCATTTTAAGACATCCAGCTCCTCCTGTTCTCCAATGTGAACTCTTTTCAAGACATCCCTATATATTTTCCTAAATTCCCGAGCTTCCACGTCTTTCTCCACAGTAAATCCGAACACAAAATATTTGTTCAGTATCTCACCCATCAGCAGTGATTCCACACAGACAGCCTCATTGACCTTTCAGGGGCCCTATTCTCCCCCGAGCTAATTTTTAGCACTGGTTGAAACTTGTCAAAATGCCTCTGAAATTTCAAATATCCCTCTACCGCAACTACCCTCCCCCACCCTTTTCTATGCTGCCATTTAAGGTCACACCAAAATATAGAATCCAACAGATTTTAAAATATTCCCCTTTTATAAAATCATACATCTCCCATTGTTTTAAGTATCTAGTTATCATTTATTGTCATATTCTTTATAGCACATTCCAGCACGTTCCCGACTCACTGTCAGGCTAACACTGTTTGGTTTCAGACTGACTGCACAAAGGGTTTTGGGAATCCTTGTGAATCAATCTGAAACAGGTAGCTTACAGGGTCAGCAGGTCATAGAGAAGGCAGATCAAATGCTGCCATTTATTACAAAGGGAATGGAGTCTCAAAATAGGGAGGTCTTGCTAAAACGATGCAAGGTACAAGTCAGACCACACCTAGATTATAATGAATAGTATGCGTGCCCTAAGGAAAGACATTCTTGTGTTGAAGGCAGGACAGGGAAGGTTCACTCGGCTGATCCTGGAGATGGCGGGATTTCCCAATGAAAAGACGTGGAATAGATTCACCGTGAACCTATTGGGGTTTTGAAGAATGGGAGAGAAATTGAATGAAACATCCAGGATTCGGAGGGGCTTTGACAGGTTAGATGTCGTTAAGTTAGAAAATCGAACAGTACAGCAGAGTAATAGGCCCTTCGGCCCACCATGACTATGCTGACCATGATGCTATTCTAAACTAATCCCATCTGCCTGCACATGGGCGATATCCCTCTATTCTCTGCCTGTTCATGTTTCTGTCTAAATGCCCTTCAAATGTTTGCTCTCGTTGCCATCTCTCCCACCTCATGAGCAGCTTCTACCCTCTTGGTAAAGACAACTGGCCTCATTCATCTCAGTTAAAACTTCTCACTCTCACCTTAAACCGATGCGCCCTAATATTTGATATTTCTACATTGGAAGGAGGATTCCAACTATCCACACTATTCACCCCCCTCCCAATGCTATATACCTGTACCAGGTCACCCCTCAGTCTCCGATACTCACGCAAAACAATCCAACTGTGCCCAACCTCCTTACAGTAAACACATTCTCATCCAGGCCATATTCTTCCAACCCTCTGTTGCAACCTCCCCAAAACCTCCACATCCTTCCTGTAGTGTGTCGATGAGAACGACATGCAACCTTCCAAACATGGCCGAATGAAGTTTCATTCAGTCACAACACGACATGCAAACGTCTGTACTCAATACTGTGCCCAATAAAGTTAAGCATATCATACTCCCCCTCTACAACCACATCCTGTTGTGTTGTTATTTTTAGGGAGCTATGGATTTGCTTCCAATGTCTCTCTGTTTATCAATGTTTCCAACTAGTCAATTAGTGCACTTCTCTCTTCCATTTGACTTCATAAATGCATCACTTCACACCTGTCCCGATGAAATTCAATTTGCCACATCTCTGCCCAACGTTCCAGCTGATCGACACACTGCTGCAACCTTGAACACTCTTCCTCACTGTCCACAATTCCCCTAACTATCCCTAACTATCATTACATGCCTTTCCAAATGTCGTCTGCAAAATTACCACTCAAACTGCTGACCTTTTCATCTGAATCACAGATATAAATTACACACAGATATCGCAGCACTGATCCTTGTGAAACACCATTGGCCACAGACGTCCAATCAGAAAGTGACCACTGCACATGCCTCTGTCTACTATCACCAAGAAAATATTGTATCCAACTTACCAACGAGCATGGATTGTGATTTGATCTTCCAGATCCCCCTTGCTATTTGGAAGCTGTCCATTCAAAATGACTCGATATTTTGATTCCCAGATTAAATTGGCTGTCTCACTAATGCACTGACTGCATCCTTTGTTCACAACAAAACGGGGCCTTGTTTGGTTGTTTGCTGATCCTGCCTAAATCCCTACAACCCCTCAATAATCACATTGCTGTCATGGTCATGCTGCAGCCACCCCTCCACAACAACATTTCGATCATATCTGTTCCCTTCAGTTAATGCTATCATTCCATCTGCCTTGTTGCAAATGCATGGCGCGTGTCACTGAGAGAGGGCCTTTGAGGGATGGATAGAGGTCACAGAGTGGGAGAGATGTTTGGGGGCGTGACAATGTTGCAGGATTAAACATAGTTACAGTTGCTACAGAATGTTCGCAGGAGAAAACATTTTATTGTTTGGAGGAAGTTAGAGAGATAAAGTGTCTTTGATTAGATTCCAGAGATAGGGATGTGTGTAGGGTTGTGGATCATTACGTGGACTATGTTGATCAGGGCGTAGAAACATTCACAGGATTCCAGGATGTCGTTCATTTTACAACAGTTGTGGGATCTGGATAATATCACAGTGATAGGGAGGATGGTATGGACTGGAGAATATTACAGGGAAAGGGTGGCTAGTATGGACTGGAGAATGTGGCAAGCACATGGAAGATGATATAAACTGAAGAATGCTGCAGCAATAGAGAGGAGTATATGGACTGGAGGATGTTGCACAGACAAGGATGAAGTTGTAGACTGGATACAGTTAGAAGGAGAGATAAATTTATGCACTGGAAGTTATGTCAGAGTGAGTGAGTGGTGTGCATGCTGCAAGATACGACAGGGATAGGGAAGCTTGTAAAGACTGGAGGAGAGAGTCGTAGAGAGGCTTGTGAGAGACCAGATTCATTTATGAGCATAGAATGTGCTGCAGTGAGCAGAGCCTTTTGCAGATATAAATGAGGATACAATGGCAACGAAGCAGTCACACCTATACATAAGTCTTTAGGAACTGAAGGAATTAAAGAGATTACACAGGCTAGGAGTGTTGTATGCAGTGGAGGAGATTAACCTGAGAGTGAAGCTGTTAGAGACTCAACAATGTTAGGAAATAATTGGAGTTGCAATGGTGATAGCAAGTTTCAACAATTCGGAGGATATAGACCTGAAGGAGCTTTGACAGATAGCGATGGTACAGTAAAGGGAATTGTAGTGACTTCCGTTTCATAAGCAACCCATAAGCACTTAAAATAGCCTGTTTGACATGTGCATTATCTCTCGACCATTCATCAGACAGCGCTGCAAATTTTCAGTGGCTCTGCCTACCGGCTTAGACTGAACTAGCATTACCCAGAAGACCTCGGTCCACTCTACCTGTCTATGCAATTTTTCAAATGAAATACAGAGTTCCTTGACAGTAGAGTTACAGGTAGTTAGGATAGCGAAGAAGGCGCTTGGTGTGCATTCCTTTATTGGTCAGAGTATTGAGTACAGGAGTTGGGAGGTCATTTTGCGGCTGGACAGGACAGTGGTGAGGCCACTTTTGGAATGCTGCATGCAACTCTATTCTACTTCCGATTGGAAGGATTTTGTGAAATTTGAAAGGGTCCAGAAAAGATTTGCAACAACGTTGCCAGGGATGAGCTACAGGAGACTTTGAACAGGTGATGGTTGTTTTTCCTGGAGAGTCGGAGGCTGAGGGTGACCTCATAGAGGTTTATAAAATCAAGAGGGGCATGGATAGGGTAAATAGACAAAGTCTTTTGTCTGGGGTGTGCGAGTCCAAAATTATAGGGCGAGGTTTAGGGTGAGAGTTGAAAGATATAACAGATAAAAAGGGGCAACTATTTCACACAGAGGATAGTACATAAATGGAAGGAGCTGCCAGAGGAAATGGTGGAGGCTAGTACAACTGCAACAGTTAAAAGGCATCTGGATGGGTATATGAATAGGAACGGTTTAGAGGGAGATGGGCCGGGTGCTAGAAGGTGGGACTACATTGGGTTGGGGTATCTGATCTGCAGGATGGGACCATGAATGGGTTGTGGAACCTGGAGGATGTTATGATTTGAACCAGAGGTAATGTTTGTTGGATCTTTCAGCCAATCTTACAGATAGTACAATTGTAACATTTAAGAAGCATTTGGATGGATATATGAATAGAAAGGGTTTGGAGGGAGATAGGCCAGGTACTGGCAGGTGGGACTAGATTGGGTTGGAATATCCAGTTGGCATGGCTGGGTTGGAATGAAGGGTTTGTTTCCATGCTGTACATCTCTATGACTGTAAGATCGGCTGAATGGTCCAATCAAAAATTACCTGTGGTTCAAATCATAATATCCTCCAGGTTCCACTACCCATCCCCTGTCCCATCCTGCAGGTTCAATGAATCCCGGAACTTCTAACCTTCTGCAAGTCCCACGTCCCTTCCGACATTTGTACCATCCTCCAGGGTCTGCAGCCCTTCATACCTCGTAACATGGCCCAGACTCTCCAACTCCTCCTTACTCTGCAACGTTCCACAGAAGGGCACTGGAGAATGGTGGGGGTTACAGAGATATGGAGGGACATCAGGACAGGAGGGTCTTGCAGACATTAGGAATATATGGACTTGAGGAGGTTTCACAGTTTATGAGTGTTGGAGGGACTGGAGAACTGACAAAGATAGGGATAGTTTTAGATTGGAGGATTCTGCAGAAAACCTTTACGTGGTTAAAGGCAGGAATCTTAGCAGCGTGCAGGAACAAAGGGATCCTTTGTCCCTCAGGTTACCAACCAAGTTGACAGGCTGTTAAGGAGGCGGATGATGTGCAAGCTTTCATTAGTAGGGGATTGAGTTTAAGAGATGTGAGATTTTGCTCCAGCTGTACTGAACCCCAGTTAGACCACACTTCGAATATTGTGAACTGTTCTGATCGCTTCATTATAGGGAGGACGTGGAAGCTTTAAAAACAATGCAGAGGAGATTTGGCAGGATGCTAGCTGGACTGGAGGGCATGCCCATAGAAAGTAGTTGTCGAAGCTAGGGCTTTTCTGATCAGAGCAAATGAGGAAGGATGGTGACTTGATAGAGGTGTACAAGGGAATGAGAGGCATAGATAGAGTGGATAACCAGAGACTACTTCCCATAGCGAATTGGCTATCACAAGGGGACAGAAGTTTAAGGTAATTGGCAGAAGTTGTAGCTTAGATATCAGAGGGATATGGGCCAGGTGCTGGCAGGTAGGACTAGATTGGGTTGGGATATACTGTCGGCATGGACGGGACTGGTACGTTATTTACACAGAGTGTGGTGGGTGCGAGAAATGGACTGCCAGCCATGGTAGCAGATTCAGACACATTACAGACATCTCAGCAATTCTTGGATAGGCACATCAATGATAGTAAAATGTAAGGTATGTAGGTTCGTTTCATCTTCAGAGTAGGATAAAAGGTCAGCTCAATATTGAGGGCGGAAGGGCTTGTACTGGAATCTGCTATTCCATGTTCTAAATAGCAAGGGCTAGGATGGCAGCAAGAGGTTTCAGGAAGCAGGAGAGGATACGATCTGAATGAAGTGACACAAATAGGAGGCGGTACTAAGGTTGTATGAGGTAACAGAGACAGCAATGGTCTGATCTGGAGCAGATGACCAGACTGGGAGGGGTGTGGGGACTGGAGGTGCTTTCACAGGGAGGTTACAGAAATGTGGAGAGCTGTCGGTCTTACAGGTGTTCATGAGATGGAAGGTTGGGAGGAATGGAGCAGTTTACAGGGATAAGGATGTTGGTAGGATGGGGTGTTTTACACAGACAGGAATGTTTCAGGTGAATGGAGCTGAGTACAGAGATAAAGTGGGTTGTACAGATTGGAAAAACAAATAGACATATGGAGGGTAGTCGTTACTGAAGATGTTTATATTTACAGGAAGGCTTAGGTTCTGCAGGTTATTTAGATAAAGAGGGTGTGGAATCAGACAGATTCTCCAAGTGATAAAGACAGCAATTTTGGTTGGAGACAGTTTCACAGATTAGGGAGCATTAGTAACTTCCTCCAGATTGGTCAGAGTGGGAAGGGTTGTAAGGGAGGGTGATGTTTACACAAGTAAGAGCTGGAGAAGATTATGGAAATGAGTAGATGGATGGAGACACTGGAGGAGCTTACATTGACAGGGTGGGTGCTGGCAATGGGAAGATATCACACAGATAGTGGGTCTTATAGGAACTGGACTGGAAGAGTCACAGGTATTGGAATGACTTCTGCAAATTGGGAGTGTTACAGCGACTGAGAATATCATAGGGTCTCCACAGATTGATCGTGTCTTTAAGAATAGAAGAGTTCATGTAGATATGGAAAGCTTAAACCCAACGCATGTAGTCTTCATTTCAAGACCAGAGCCTTATTATACCTGACCAGCCAAGGATCCCTAACCCTGCCAGCTTTTCCCTTTACCCCAGTGGGGCATACGGGTCCTGGATTCTTGAGATCACACTTTGCAATGCCTCCCATTTGCCAGTTGTTCCTTTTCCTTCAAATAGACTCACCATCGATTGGAATCATAATGTGGAGGTGCCGGTGTCGGATTGAGGGTGGATAAAGTTAAAAATCACCCGACACTCGGTTCCAGTCCAACCGGTTTATTTGAAAGCACAAGCTTTCAGAACACTGCTTCTTCATCAGGTGGTTGTGGAGCACAATCCTAAGGTACAGAATTTATAGCAACAGGATGGCAGTGTCATGGAATATAATATCAAACAAATTTAATTTAAGCCTTTCATCTGTTAATGTGATCACCAGCGCTTCCAAAGCGAGTTGGATTATAACTGGGCGTTGTGCAATTTTAAATTCACGGCATTGACGCAGGCCACATCCTGCAGAATGACCCCAAACCTGGCCCTGTTCCAATTTTCCTCTTCAATCTGTGGACCTGCTGATCTTTTTCCATAACTATGTTAAAACGAAGACAGTTGTGGGCTCTGGACACAAAGTGCTCTCTGAATGACAGTTCAGTCACTTGCCCGACCTCGTTTTCTGAGGGAAGGTCCAGTGTTGCACCTGCCTGAGTAGAATAGGGTCCTCTGCATATTGAGTTAGGAATCTTCCTTGGACACATTTGAAAAATTGCTCTCCTTCCAGGTCTTTTATACTCGAGGTGGCCCAGTCAATGCAGGGAATATTAAAATCTCCAGCCTGCACTCCTCTATTATTGCTATAGTTACCTGCAATCTCTCTACACATCTGCTCCTCTGGTATCTGTTGGGTCTACAACAGTCGACAATACAGTCCCAATAAAGTGGCCACCCCTCTTCTTCTTTCTAACTTCTAATCATGTGGAATTTTAAATGAATATATGTTTTAAATATTGGAATTAACAATTCATAAATAAGTATTGATAAAAATCCAAACACTTGACCTTCAGAGAAAGACAACAGTTCACTCTCACGTGGTCTGCACGACATACCCACAGCAAAGTGTCTACCTCTCAATTACCCTGTGAAATGGGCGAGCCAGCTGCTTCGCTCAAGGGCAGCAAGGGATGGGCAATAAAGGCTGGTCAGCCAGAGATACCCACATCCCATACCTGATTTTTTTCATAAGTCCATTCAGATTGTTCCACTGGAACTGTGCTGGGACCAATGAATTGGCCAATCACGTTGGTAGATTTATGGACAGGGCTTTAAACTGACAGAGAGGATGCAGGGACAGGCTTCAGGTGGAAGGGGCTTTCCAAATCCAAAGAGAAAACGTGAAGCATCAGCGCAGCACGGGGGATGTGACCGAAGACAACAGAAAGGAACAGGATGGGACAAAGTTTAACTAAAACTGTAGATCAGCAAATCCATTTGTGACAGGAAATTGTGGGTGATAGGAAATTATGTTTTTTTATTAATGGACAAAGTCTATGCAACAAGGTAGATGGATTTGTGACACAGAGATAAAAAGGATTTAGACACCAGAGAGATGTGGTTACAGGCTGAACAAAAGGTGGAACATAAATATTCAATGGTTCACAACCTTGTGGAAACTCTGGCAAAATGGGTAACACGAACAATAATGGGTAACAAAGGCATTACAGAGAAAGTATTTGACATCAGATCATGAAGTAGAGTCAATCTGAGTGTAAATTCTGGCTACTACTTGCCAAAGACACAAGCAGCAGAACAGTTTTAGACCACCGAACAGCATTTCATGGCTTGTCACTGCAATAAATAGGAATTCATTGGAATTTTTAATACAGGCATGGTGAACATTTAGTGAAACGTCAATATTGGCAAAGTCTGGGACAATCACACTGACAACAGTGATATTGGAGGAGGAGTTCAGAGAATTTTTTTTCCCAGTGTTTCTTTGATTAACACATTGTGCAACTGGCTAGGGACATAACTATCGCAGAGTGACAGTTGTGTGATGACACTTCGTGAATGAGTAATGTTACCTGGAGAAATCCTCCGGGAAATTGTGATAAAGTGCAGTTTAAAGAAATATAAAGTTTTAAAGTGAATCACAGAAAGGACAACTAGAAACAAAAATAGACAACTACATGAGTTTGTGAGGAGAACTGACCAAGGTAACAGACTGAACAGACTGAAACATGTGTCTGTAAATGAACACTGGAAAACTTTTGAAGGAACAGTGTAAAACACTCAATAGGTCATTCCACTGAAACAGACCAAACCTCAGCAAGAAATCCCCACTGGTCCCTCACTCAGGACCAAATGGATCATATTAGATTATCAGGCTGAGAAGATCACCACAAAGTACTTAAAATCCTGAAATGAGAGAGTGTTTTAGGAGTAAATTTTGAAGGGATTGTAAAGGGTCTGCTAGCAGTGGGAGGGCAGTTGGAAGGGGAATCATTGTCAGGGTTTAATGACACAATTGGAACAGGGAGAGGTGAAGGTGCTGGAGGTGGTGAGAGAGTTACAGAGAGTGGTCAGGGCCTGAATGGTGTTACAAAGCCAGTACGGATTGCTGCAGCTGTGAGGTGTGTCAGAGGTAGGGAGGGATATATGTATTTTTATTTATTCTTTCATGGGATGTGGGTGTCACTGCCTGGACCAGCATTCTTTGACCCCATGCTAATTACCCAGAGATTGCTGGGGCCCTGGTGGATATATTTAATGCTTTGCTGGCCACAGGTGAAGTGCTGAATGACTGGAGGATCGCGAATGTGGTTCCTTTATTCAAGAAGGACAGCAGGGATAGGCCAGGTAATTACAGAGCAGATAGTCCGACAGCAGGGGGAGGGAAATTAATGGAAACAATAGTGAGGATGAATCGACACCTGCAAAGGTAAGGATCAACTCGGTTTATTCATCACGGACTTGGCAGAGGAAGATACTGTCTGAAGAATTCAGTTCAGTTTTTTTTTTAAAATGGTGCTTCAGTATATTGATGAGGGCTGTGCAGATGATGTGGTTTACATGGACTTGAATAAGTCCTTAAACAAGATCCAACATCGAAGGCTGGTCCAAAAGGACTGGGTTCCAAGGCAAGTTGGCAAATTGGATGTAAAATTGGTGGATAGAATACTTTCACCAGCAGGTGTACCACAGGGATCTGTGCAGGAACCATTGCTGGTTATTCTGTCAAATAGTAACTTTGAAGTGAAAGCAGAAGGTATCAAGAGTAGGTTTGCAGATGACATGAAAGGTGAGGGTGTTGTTCACAGTGAGGAGGATGGTCTCCGTCTGCAGTCCGATGTCGATCGGATGATAATCTACGCAGAGTTTAGTTCTGATTGAAGTGAGGTAATACTCTGGGGGAGGTACGATAAGCGAAGGACAGACATAATGAATGGTAGGACCATGAGGAGTACTGAGAAATACAGGGACGTTGGTGGACAAGTCCATAGATCCCTGAAGGTGTCAGCACAAGGAGACAGGGTGGGAAAGGCATCTCAACTGGGAGCAGGAGAGGGACCCATATCCTGGTGGGGTGAATTGCTAGAGCTGCTTGACAGGATATAACCTAGTCTGGCAGGGTGTTGGACCTTCAACAGTCGTAAGGCCGGAAAGAAAATTTGAGGCTGGTACACAAGTTAAAGAGAGCGATTTCAAAAGACAAGGCAGACAAGAACATAGCAGGGAATGGGGGAAAACTGGTTATTGAAATACATGTATTTCAATGCAAGGGACCTGACAGCTAAGGAAGATGAACTCGGGGCATGGACTGGAACATCAGACTGGGATATAATAGTTATCACAGAAACACAGCTGAGGGAGGGGCAGGGTTGGCAGCTCAATGTTTCAAGGTAGAGGAACTGCAGGAAGCATCGAAGGGGAGGCAAGAGAGGATGTGTGGTGGTGGGTTTTGATTGCATGAATCATCACAACAGTACTTAGAGAGGATATTCCTGTGGGATCGCCCAGTGAAGCTATGTTAGTGGAACTGAGAAATAAGAATGGGTCATCACTTTGACACGACCGTACTGCTGACGCCTAATAATCAGTGGCAGACTGAGGAACAAATATGTGGGGAGATCTTAAATATCAATCATAATAATAGGGCTGTTGTGGTAGGGGTTTTTGAACTTTCCAAACCTAGACTGGGAGTGCCAGTGTTTGCAAGGGAGGAATTTGGTAATTGTGTTCCAAAAAATCTCCCAATCAATATGTAAATGGCCTGAAAAGAGAAACGGCAAAACCTGACCTCCCCTTGGGAATCAAGGTAGGGAAAGGGACTGAGGCATTAGTGGGAAAGCATTTTGTCAAAGTGACCACAGTTCTACTAGTTTGAAAATGGCGATGGAAAAGGACAGGCGTGGTCGACAATTTCAAGTTATAAAATGGGGCCAGACTAATCTTGATTGTTTTAGCCAGGAACTTTCAAAAGGTGATTGCAAAGTCTATTTACAGTGAAAGGGAAGTCTGGCAAGTGAGAATATTTTAAAATATAAATTGAACGATCAGCGCCAGCATGTTCCTGTTTGTGTGCAGCTCAATGCTGACAACATTCAGAAACACTGGCTGTCTATTGAGGGTCTGGTCAAGGAAAAGGAGGCACACGTTAGGTATAGCCAGGTGGATCAAGGGAATCCCTGAGGATCACAGGGGCTGTGGGAATACACTGTGGGTGGAAATCAGGAATGCAGAAAGGGTACAAGAAATAGCCTCGGCAGAGAAGAATAAGGAGAATCCAAAAGTGATTGTATAAATATATTAAGAGTAAAAGAGTAACTTGAGACAAAATTGGGGCCTTTAAAGATTAATGAGGTAATTGATGTGTGGAACTACAGGATATTTGCTTAGACCCTAAGCATTTTTTTCACTCCAGAACTTACTGTGGAGAAAGACTGGGGAACTCAGGGAACAAGAGGAATACATTAAACCACAATTGGAGTTCTCTGCAATTCCAGTCTCTCTGCTACAGGAAGGATGTTGTGAAACTAGAAAGTGCTCAGAGAAAATTGACAAGATGTTGCCAGAGTTGTTGCTGAATAAGATGGGGTTATTTTCCCAGGAGCATTGGAGACTGAGGGGTGACCTGAAAGAAGTTTATATAAACATGAGGGGTATGAATTGGGTAAACATTCAAGGTCTTTTCCCAGGGGTTGGGTAGTCCAAACCTAGAGGGCATAAGTTTAAGTTTAGAGGGGAAAGGTTTAAAAGGGACCGAAGGGACAGCTTTTTCATGCATAAGGTGATGCGTGTATGAAATGAACGGAGAGAGAATGTAACAGATACTGATACTATGACAACATTTAAAAGGTATCTGGATGGGAATATGAATTGTAATGGTTTAGTGGTACATGGGCCAAATGCTGGTAAATGAGATGGATTTATTTAGATCTTCTGGTCAGCATGGACGAGTGGGACCGAAAGGTTTGTTTCCATGCTGTAGATCTCTGTGACTTGAAAAGAATGCATGTTGTTGAAGAGGTGGTGCTGGAAGCTTTATAACACAAAGTTATGGAAAGCCGCAGGACCTGATTAACTGTAAGACAGGTGATGCTAGGGAAGAAATTGTGGAGCCCCGAGCAAAGGTATTTGTACCATTGATATCCATGTGAGATGGGCTGGAAGATTGGAGGGTGGAATAATTGACAGTGTAGGAGGTTTTCTAAGATTACAAAGGGATCTTGATGAGTGAATGGGCTGAAAACCTGTAGAGGGAATATAATTTGAATAAATGCAACGTAATAAATTTGGTAAAACAGCTGGGATGGGTTTAGTTTGAGAATATCTTTTCTACCAACTGTAGGGTCTGTTTCCATGCTGTACAACTATGACAAGAATATAGTTTTGGTCCATTTTTTGAGAAACGCTGTGATGGAATGCTAGGGAACTAAAGACCAATTAGCCAGATGTCAGTGATTGGTAGGTTGTGGAAGTGACTCTGCCAGGCAGGAGTTACATCCATTTACAAAGGCAAGGATTGATGAAAGCTAGTCAGCACAGTTTTATGCGTACAAAGTTAGGTCTCATTGACTTGTTTGGTTTTGTTGAAGTGGTGACCATAAATTGTCTACACTAAAGTCAGCAGGACCTTTGACAGGGTTCAGCATGATATACTGGTTCAGAAGGTTAGATCATGAGTTGGCCAACTGGATACAAAATTGGCTTGACAGTTGGAGACAGAGGGTGGTGGAAGGGGATTGTTGTTCAGACTGGAGGCCTGTGACCAGCTGTGATCGGGGCTGGGTCCACTGATATGTATCATCTACATAAACGATTTGATTGAGAATATAGGAGTCATTGTTAGGAAGTTTGCAGATGATCAAATTAATAGCGTCGTGTGCAGTGAATATGGTTATCAAAGGGGCTCTTGAACAAGAGGGCCAGTGGACCAAGGAATGAAAGATGCAGTTGACGTATGGTGTTGGGTTTTGTTGAGACAAACCAGGGAGGACTAACACAGTTAATGGTTTGTCCCTGCACCCCTTGGTCTCTCTCTGTCCGACAACAGCGAGAGACCAAGGGGTGCAGTTACATTGTTCCTTGGAAGTGACATTACTGTTGGACAGGGTGGTGAAAGCAGTATTTGACGCACTTTCCTTCATTGTCCAGAGCTTTGATATGAATTGGAGACATTTGTAACATTGTCCTAAATATTTGCCTTAGGCAGAGGAGGCTACGGATTGACCTTATAAAGGTTTATAAAACCATGCGGGGCCTCAGTAAGGTGAAAAGCCAAGGGTAGGTGAGTCCAAAGCTAGAGGGTATAAACAGGAGGTGAGAGAGCAAGGATTTAAAGAGGGAGCTGAGCAGCAACATTATCCACAGAGGATGGTGCATAGACGGAACGGGCCGCCAAAGGAAATGGGAGAAACGTGTACAATTACAACATGGAAAAGACATTTGGGGAGATACATGGAGAGGAGAAGGTTTGAAGCGATAAGGGCCAAACACAGGCATATGCGACACGTTTAGTATCAGAATCATGGTCAGCATTGATGAGTTGGAGTGAAGGTCCTGTTTCCGTGCTACATGACTCTGTCTCCAGTTAAAGAGGAGGAGACTACTGAGATAAGACATGTTATAGACACTGAAGCAAGTTACAGCGATCGGGATGGTAGGCTGGAATGCAGTACGTTTCAAATTAGTGAAGTGACTATAAGGAAGGGAGGAGGTTACAAAGATACCATCTGTCATAGGATTTAAAAAATGATTGAAGACATTGGTCACCAAGATATGACATAGATTCAGTGTTGCAGTGTGGTTAGTCTTAGTACAACAGACCTTACATTATGGGCAGGGATTGAGCCTGGGTGGCGTGTCTGTATTGTGCTCCCCTCTGGCACTATATCCATGCAATGTCTAGTTTGCCGATGATTGGAGCCCTCTCATTACTCCCTGCTCTGTGCACTGTGAGTGATCTTACCTTGCTGCAGGATTTATTGAAGGCTCCAGATCTCCCTGTCCTTTGTCTCTCTGGCTGACCAACCATCTTCAATGTAATGATTGACGAGACACCCAGTAGTTGGGAAGTCTATTGAGTCAGGACCTTCCTGAGTACGTGTAGGAGACAAAGAGATAGACAGAATGGGAAATTAGACTGATGCTGTGAGGGTTACACATGGAAAATGGCACTGTGTCTCACAGAGATCTGGAAAATCTCAGTTCCATCCCTGGCCTGTGCTGCTGTGTCTCTCTGGAGTGGAGAATTCGGTTGGCTCAGGATCTGGAGATCCTGAGCGAGAGACACAGACAGAGGCAGCAATTAGACCGACACAGTGAGGGATACCACATGGAGAGAGACTGAGTGATATCACCAGAGTGCAGCAAGTTATCAAGATCAAACAATTGTGTTGGAATTACGGGTTTAGCTTCATGATGCACTGGTGTCAGTGTTCAGGGATGGGCAACCATAGAGCAGGTGAAGTGATGGCCGAGTGGTATAACTGCTAGAGCACATATCCAAAACCTCAGCTAATGTACAGGGGAGAAAGGTTAGAATCCCACCATCAGAAATGGTGCAATTTGAAATCAATAATTTAAAAAATAGCAATTAACAATCCACATGTAAGTATGAGACCATTGCTGATGTACAAAAAACCCAAACACTTGTCCTTCTGAGATGGACATCTGCCCATCCTAACATGGTCTGCACTACATACCCACAGCAAAGTGTTTGCCTCTCAATTACCCTCTGAAATGGCTGAGCAAGTTACTCAGCTCAATGGCAGCTAGGGCTGGACAAGAAAGGCTGGTCAGCCAGAGACACCCACATCCCATAGCTGATTTTTAAATAAGTAATCCATTAGAATGGACCCACTGGAACCGTGCTGGGACCAGTGACCTGGCCAATCATGTCAGTAGGTTTATGGACAGGGCTTTAAACTGACAGAGAGGATGCAGGCACAGGGTTCAGGTGAAAGGAGCTTTCCAAATCCAAAGGGAAAACGTGAAGCAATGGAACAGCATAGGAATTTGGCTGAAGACATTCAGAAAGGAACCAAAAGGGACAGAGTTTAACTTAACCTGTACATCAGTGAATAGGTATGTGACAGGACATTGTGGGAAAAAGTAAATTATGTCTTTTTTTTCGCATGGACAAGGTCTCGACAATAAGGTAGATGGATTTGTGACACAGAGATAAAAGAGATTTATACACCAGGGAGACATGGTTCCAGGGCGAACAAAAGGTGAACATAAGTATTCAATAGCTCACAAACTTGCAGAAACTCAGGCAAAATGCGCAACGAGAACTATAATGGATAACAAAGGCATTACAGAGAAAGCATTTGGCCGCAGATCAAGAAGTAGAGTCGGAATGTAAATTCTGGCTACTACTTGCCAGGGACAGAAAAAGTAGAACAGTTTTAGCCACCGAACAGCATTTCATTGCACATCACTGCATTAAGCAGGAATTAATTGGAATTTTTAGCAAATATATTGTGATAATTTTGGGAAACTTCAATATTCGCATAATCTGGGACAATCACACTGACAACAGTGATAGTGGAAGGGGAGTACAGATTTTCTTTTTTCAGTGTTTCTTTGAATAACACATTGTGCAACTAGCTAGGGACATAACTATGTCAGATCGATGGTTGTGTGATGAAACTTAGTGAATGAGTAATGTCACCTGGAGAGATCCTCCGGGAAATTGTGATAAAGTGCAGTTTAAAGAAATATAAAGTTTGAGAGTGAATCACAGAAAGGACAAATTTCAATGAAAAACAAAAATTGTCAATTGTGTAAATTTGACAGGAGAAGCGACCAAGGTAAACAGGCTAAACAGACTGGAACATGTATCTGTAAATGAACAGTGGAAAACATTTGAAGGAACAGTGTAAATCACTCAAAAAAGTGCATTCCATCGAAACAGACAAAACCTTAACAAGAAACTCACTCCTGTCCCTCACTCAGGACAAAATGGATCATATTAGATTATGAGGCTGACAAGATCAGCAGAACGTGCTTAAAATCCAGAAGTGAGAGTGTGCTTTAAGAATAAGTTTTAAAGGGATTGCAAAGGGTCTGCTAGCAGGAGGAGGGCAGTGGGAAGGGGAATCATTGTCAGGGTTTAATGACACAACAGGAACAGGGAGAGGTGAAGGTGTTGGAGCGCGGCCAGGGCCTGAACGGTGTTACAAAGCCAGTACGGATTGCTGCAGCTGGAGGGGTTTGCAGGGATAGAGAGGGACATTGGTGGGAGAGGATCAACCAGCTGCTCATCCAAAACCACCACGTCAGTGGCCACAGGATTTTTCGTACACACTATTGACCATCCTCAGGCCATAGGATTACTCACACACAGTATTGACCATCCTCAGCCCACAGGAGCATTGACGTAAAGTATTTACGAATTACAGGCCAGAGGATAATTCACTGTATTGACCATCCTCAGGCCACAGGATTATTCACAGATAGTATTGACCATCCTCAGGCCACAGGATTATTCACAAAGTTTTGAGCATTCACAGCGCACAGGATTATTCATACTCTATTGACCATGCACAGGCCACAGTATAATTAACAAACAGAAATGACCACGCAGAGACCACAGATTATTAACACACAGCATTGACCATCCACAGGCCACATTATTACTCACACACAGTATTAACGATTCACAGGCCACAAGTTTATCAACACACAGTATTGACCATTCTCAGGCTACAGGATTATTCACACACAGTATTGCCCATTCACAGGTCTCAGGATTATTAACACGCAGTATTGAACAACCTCAGGCAACAGGATTATTCACACACTATATTGACCATCCTCAGGCCACAGTATTGAGCAGTCACAGTGCACAGGATTATACACACACATTATTGACAATCCTCAGGCCACAGTATTATTAACAAACAGAAATGACCATCCACAGGCCACAGGATTATTAACACACAGTATTGACCATCCTTAGGCAAAGGTGTATTCACACAAAGTATTGACAATTCACGGGCTACGAGATAATTCACACACAGTACTGACCATCATCAGTCTGGAAGATTCTTCACACAGTATTCTACATCCTCAGGCCTCAGGATTATTCCCATACTGTATTGACCCTCCTCAGTCCACAGTATTACTCACACACAGTACTGACCACCCAAAGACCGCAGGATTATTCACTCACTGTATTGAGCATTCACACCCCACAGGATTATTCACACACAGTATTGAGCAGTCACAGTGCACAGCATTATTTGCACTGACCATCCTCAGGCAAAGGGTTATTCACGCACAGTATTGACGATTCACGGTCCACAGCATTATTCTCACATAGAATTGAACAATCGCAGGCAACAGGATGAATCACACATTGCATTGATCATCCTCAGGCCACAGGATTATTCACACACAGTATTGACCATCCTCAGGACGCAGTATTATTAATAAACAGTATTGACTCTGCACAGGCCACAGATTATTAACTCACAGTAGTGACCATGCAATGGCCACAGCCTTGTTCCCGCACAAAATTGACTATCCTCAGGCCACAGGTTTATTCACACACAGTATTGAGCGGTCACAGTGCACAGAATTATTCACACTCAGTATTGACCATCCTTATGCAAATGTTCATTCACACACAGTATTGACCATTCACAGCCCACAGGATTATTCACACAAGCATTGACCATTCACAGGTAACAGGATTATTCTCACGCAGGATTGAACCTCAAACAACAGGATTAATCACACATCGTATTGAACACCCTTAGGCTACAGGATTACTCTCACACAGTTTTGATCATCCTCAGGCCAAGGGTTATTCACACACAGTACTAATGATTCACACGCCAGAGGATTAGTCACAGACAGTACTAACCAACCTCCGGCCACACGATTAATGAACACACTGTTTTGACCAGTTACAGGTCACAGGATTATTCACAGACGGTACTCACTATCCTCAGGCCACAGGATTATTCACACACAGTATTGACCATCCTCAGGCCACAGGATTGTTCACACACAGTATTGACCATCCTCAGCCAAAGGTTATTCACACACAGTATTGACGATTCACAGGCCAGAGGATTATTCACACATGATATTGACCATTCACTGTCCAAGGATAATTCACACACAGCATTGACCATCACAGGCCACAGGTTTATTCACAGACAATATTGAATATCCTCAGGGCACAGGATTATTCACGGTATTGATCATCATCAGACCACAAGATTATTCACACACTTTATTAACCAGCCTCCAGCCACAAGATTATTCACAACAGTATTGACCACAGACAGGCCACAGGATTATTCAAACACAGTATTGACAAATCACAGGCCACAGGATTAGTGACACACATGATTGACCATCCTCAGGTACCAGGATTATTCACACATGGTATTGATCATTATCAGGACACAGGATTATTCATATACGGTATTGACTTACCTCAAGCCACAGGATTTTTCACACAGTTTTGACCATCCTCAGGCCACAGGATTATTTTCACAAGGTATTGACCATCATCAGGCCACAGGATTACTCACCCAATATACTGACCAACCTCACGCAACATAATTATTCACATAAATTATTGACCATCATCAGGCCACAGGATTATTCACACACAGCATTGACCATTCTCAGGCCACAAGATTATTATTCCAAGGATTATTTACGTACAGTATTGACCATCCTCAGTACACAGGGATACTCAAAAAAAAAAACATTCTCAGGTCACAGGATTACTCAAACACCGTATTGACCACCATTAGGCCACAGGATAAATGAACACACTATATTGACCATTGACAGGTCTCAGTTTCATTCATACACAGTATTGACCATTCTCAGGCCACAGGATTGGTCACACAGTGTATTGATCACCCTCAGGCTGCAGGGTTATTCACAAACAGTACTCACTACCCTCAGGCCACAGGATTGTTCACACAGTGTATTCATCACCCTCAGGCTGCAGAATTATTCACAGACTGCACTCACTACCCTCAGGTCACAGGATTGTTCACACACAGTAATGACCATCCAAGGGTTATTCACACACAATATTCAGCATTCACCATGCACAGGATTATTCACACACAGTATTGACCTTCCTCAGGCCAAAGGATTATTCCCACACAGTTTTGGCCATCCTCAGGCCACAGAATAATTCCCACACAGTTTTGGCCATCCTCAGGCCACAGGATTGTTCACAAATAATATTGACCACCTTCGCGCCACAGGATTATTCACACACAGTATTCACCATTCACAGTCCACAGCATTATTCACACACAGCATAGACCGTTAACAGACCACAGGATTATTGACACACAGCATTGAACAGCCCCAGTCAACAGGATTAATCGCACATAGTTCTGACCATTCTCAGGCCACAGGATTGCTCACACACAGTATTGACCATCCTCAGGCCAAGGGTTATTCACACACAGTATTGACGATTCACAGGCCAGAGGATTATTCATACGTGGTATTGACCATTCACTGTCCAAGGATAATTCACACACAGCATTGACTGTCACAGGCCACAGGTTTATTCACACACAATATTGAATATCCTCAGGGCACAGGATTATTCACGGTATTAACCAGCCTCCGGCCACAAGATTATTCACAACAGCATTGACCATTCACAGGCCACAGCCTTATTCACACACAGTATTGACCATCCACAGGCCACAGATTATTAACACCCAGTATTGACCATTCACAGGCCACAGCCTTATTCACACACAGTATTGACTATCCTTAGGCCACTGGATTATTCCCACACTTTATTGACTACTCTCGGGCCATAGGTTTATTCACTTACAGTATTGACAATTCACAGGCCAGAGGACTATTCGCACGTTCACACACAGTATTGACCATCCTCAAGCCACAGGATTATTCTCACACAGTATTGACCAGTCTATGGCCACTTGAATTTTGAACCAACTGCCTTGACAATTTATAGGTCACAGGATTAACATACCATCCTCAGACCACAGGATTATTCACGCACACTATTGACCGTCCTCAGGCCAAGGCTTATTCATACACAGTATTGATAATCCTCAAACCACAGGATTATTCATATATGGAACTCAGAATTCACTGTCCAAAGGATTATCCACAATCATCCAGCGACAGGATTATTCACACACTGTATTGAACAACCTCAGGACACAGGAATATTCACAAACAGTATTAAACAAACATTCTCAGGCCACATGATTATTCACACACTGTATTGACCAGGCTGTGGTCCCAGGATTAAGGGATACACTGTCCTGACTATCCTCAGTCCACAGGATTGTTCACACACAGAATTGTTCACCCTCAGGCCAAGGGTTATTCACACAGAGTATTGAAGATTCACAGGCCACAGGTATAATGACACACCTTACTGACCATCCTCAGGCAACAGGATTATTCTCACACAGTACTGACCATCCTGACGCAACACAATTATTCACACATGGTATTGATCATCCTCAAGCCACAGGGTTATTTTCACATGGTATTGACCATCCTCAGGCCGCAGGATTAATCACACATGACATTGACCATTCACTGTGTAAAAGATTACTCTCACACAGTATTGACCATCCTCAGGCCGCAGGATTATTCACACACAGCTTTGACCATTCACAGCCCACAGCATTATTCGCACACAGTATTGAACAAGCTCAGGCAACAGAATTAATCACACATGGAACTGACCATTCACTGTCCAAAGGATTATTCACACACTGTATTGACCATCCTCAAGCCACAGGATTATTCACACGCAGTAATGACCATCCTCAGGCCACAGGATTATTCACACGCAGTAATGATCATCCTCAGGCAACAGGATTATTCACACGCAATATTGACCATCCTCACGCAAAGAATTATTTACACACAGCATTGACCACCCTACTGCCACAGGATTATTCACACACGATATTGACCATCCTCAGGCCACAGGATTATTTTCACATATTATTGACCAGCCTCCAGCCACAAGATTATTCACTGAAAGTAGTGACCAACCTCAGGCTACAGGAGTATTCATAAACAGAATTAGGCATTCATAGTTCCCAGGATTATTTAAACACAGTATTGACAATCCACAGTCAACAGAATTATTCACACAAGTATTCTCCATCCTCGTGCCGCAGGAGTATACACACACTGTATTCTACGTCCTCAGGCCTCAGGATTATTCACACACTGTATTGACCAGCCTACTTCCACAGGATTTTTGAACCTACTGCCTTGTCAGATTCCTGGTCACAGGATTATTCACAGAAAGTATTGACCATCCTCAGGCCAAGGGTTATTCACACACAGTATTGACACTTCACAGGTCAGAGTATTATTCACACACAGTATTGACGATTCATAGGCCACAGGATTATTCACACACAGTATTGACCACCCTCAGGCCAAGGGTTATTCACACACAGTATTGACCACCCTCAGGCCAAGGGTTATTCACAAACAGTATTGACGATTTACAGGCCACAGGAGTGGCAACACACATTATTGACCACCCTCAGGTACCAGGATTATTCATACACGGTATTTGACCATTATCAGGACACGGGATTATTCATATACAGTATTGATTTACCTCAAGCCACAGGATTTTTCACACACAGTATTGACGATCCTCAGGCCACAGGATTATTTTCACAAGGTACTGACCATCATCAGGCCACAGGATTAATCACATACTGTACTGACCATCCTCATGCAACAGAATTATTCACATAAATTATTGACCATCATCAGCCCACGGGATTATTCACACACAGCATTGACCATCCTCAGGTGACAAGATTACTCGCACAAAGTGTTGAGCATTCATAGTTCCCAGGATTATTCACACACCAAATTGACCATCCTCAGGCCACCAGATTTGTCCCACACTTTATTGACCTTCCTCAGGCCAAAGGATTATTCCCACACAGAACTGACCAATCTCAGGCCACGGGATAATTCCCACACAGTTTTGGCCATCCTCAGGCCACAGGATTATTCACAAATAATATTGACCACCCTCACGCCACAGGATTATTCACACACAGTATTCACCGTTCACAGTCCACAGCATTATTCACACACAGCATAGACCGTTAACAGACCACAGGATTATTGACACACAGCATTGAACAGCCCCAGTCAACAGGATTAATCGCACATAGTTTTGACCATTCTCAGGCCATAGGATTGCTCACAGACAGTATTGACGATTCACAGGCCTGAGGATTATTCGCACATGGTAATGACCATTCACTATCCAAAGGATTATTCACACACAGTATTGACCATCCGCAAGCCACAGGATTATTCTCACACAGTATTGACCAGCCTACGGCCACTGGATTTTTGAACCAACTGCCTTGCTAGTTTGCAGGCCACAGGAATCTTCATACATGGAACCAACCATTCACTGTCCAAAGGATTATTCACACACTGTATTGACCATTCTCAAGCCACAGGATTAATGAACACACTGTCCTGACCATCCTCAGGCCACAGGATTGTTCATACATGGTATTGATAACCCTCAAGCACTGGTTTAATCACACACAGTATTGACGATTCACAGGCCAGTGGATTATTCACACAGAGTATTAAGTATTTTCAAGTCACAGGGTTGTTCACACACAGTATTGACAATCCTGACGCAACACAATTATTCACACACAATATTGACCATCCGCAAGCCACAGGATTATTCACACATGGTATTGACAATCATCAGGTCACAGGAGTAATCACACATGGTATTGACCATCCTCAGGCAACAGGATTATTCCCACGCAATATTGACCATCCTCACACAAAGACTTATTCACACACAGTATAGACCACCCTAATGCCACAGGAGTATTCACACACGGTATTGACATTCCGCAGGCCACAGGATCATTTAGACACATTATTGACCAGCCTCCCGCCACAAGACTATTCACTCAAAGTTTTGACCAACCTCAGGCCACAGGAATATTCAAAAACAGTATTGAGCATTCAGGATTATTTAAACACAATATTGACAATCCACAGTCCACAGAATTATTCACACAAGTATTCTCCATCCTTGGGCCACAGGATTATTCACACACTATACTGACCAGCCTACCTCCACAGGATTTTTGAACCCACTGCCTAGTCAGTTTACTGGGCACAGGATTATTCACAAAGTATTGACTACCCTCTGGCCAAGGGTTATTCACACACAGTATTGGCCAGCCTACGGCCCCAGGTCTAATGAACATACTGTCATGACCATCCTCATGCCACAGGATTGTTCACACATAATATTGTAGAACCACGGGCCAGAGGATTATTCACACACCGTATTGATGCTTCACAGGCCACAGGATTATTCACACACAATATTGACGAATCGTCGGCTACAGGATTATTCACACACGTTATTGACCATTATCAGGACACATGATTATTCATATACGGTATTGACCATCCTCAGGCCACCGGATCATTTTCACACAGTATTGACTATCATCAGGCCACAGGATTAATCACACACTGTATTGACCATTCTCACGCAATAGAATTATTCTCACACTGTATTAACCACTCTCAGGCCGCAGGATTATTCACACACATTATTGACGATCCTCAGGTCTGGATTACTCACATACAGCAATGACCACCCTCAGGCCAGAAGATTATTCCCACACAGAATTGAGCATTCATAGTTCCAGGATTATTTGCACACCGTATTGACCACCATCAGGCCTCAGGATTATTCACACACAGTATTGACCATTCACAGTCCACAGCATTACTCACACACACCACAGACAGTTCACAGGCCACGCGATTATTCACACACAATATTGACGATTCACAGGCCAGTGGATTATTCACACATGGTATTGACCATTCACTGTCCAAAGTTTTATTCACACACAGTATTGACTATCCTCAAGCCACAGGATTATTCTCACACAATATTGACCATCCTCAGGCAACAGGAGTACTCACACACAGTATTGACCAGCCTCAGGCCAGGGGATTATTCAAAAACAGTATTTACTACTCTTATGTCACAGCATTATTCACACACGCTATTGACAATCCTCAAGCCACAGGATTATTTTCATATGGTATTGACCATCATCAGGCCACAGGATTATTCACACACATTATTGACCAGCCTCCAGCCACAAGATTATTCACTCTCAGTATTGACCAACCTCAGGCCACAGGAGTGTTCATAAACAGTATTGAGCATTCATAGTTCCCAGGATTATTTAAACACAGTATTGACAATCCATAGTCCACAGGATTATTCACACAAGTATTCTCCATACTCAGGCTGCAGGAGTATACACACACAGTATTCTCCATCCCCAGGCCACAGGATTATTCACATACAGTACTCTACATTGTCAGGCCTCAGGATTACTCACACACTGTAATGACCAGCCTACGGCCACAGAATTTTTGAACCCTCTTATCAGTTTACAGGTCACAGGATTATTCACACAAGGTATTGACCATCCTCAGGCCACAGAATTATTCAAGCACAGTACTGACCATCCACAGGCCAAGGGTTGTTCACACATAGTATTGACCATCCTCAGACCGAGGAATTATTCACACACTGTATTGACAATCGTCAAGCAACAGGATTATTCACACAGAGTATTGACCAACCTCAGGCCACAGGATTATGCACAAACGATACTAAACATTCTCAGGCCACATGATTATTCACACACTGTACTGACCAGCCTACGGCCCCACGATTAATGGACAAACTGTCCTGACCATTCTCAGGCCACAGGATTGTTCACACACACAATTGACTACCCTCAGGCCAAGGGTTATTCACACACAGTATTGAAGATTCACAGGTCACAGGATTAGTGACACACGTTGTTGACCATCCACAGGCAAAAGGATTATTCACACACGGTATTGACCAGCCTCAGGCCACAGGATCATTCACAAACGATATTGGCCATCCGCAAGCCACAGGATTATTTTCACATAGTATTGAAAATCATCAGGCCACATGTTTATTCACATAGTATATTGACCATCCTCAGGCCACAGGATTGTTCACACATGGTATTGACCATTCACTGTCCAAAGGATTATTCTCACAAAGTATTGACCATCCTCAGGCAACAGGAGCAGTGCACACAGTATTGATCAACTCAGGCCACATGATTATTCACACACAGTATTGACCATTCACAGCCCACAGCATTATTCACACACAATATTGAACAACCTCAGGCAACAAGATTAATCACACATGGAACTGACCATTCACTGTCCAAAGGATTATTCACACACTGTATTGACCATCCTCACGCAACAGAACGATTCACACAAAGTAATGACCATCGTCAGGCCACAGGATTATTCACATCCAGTATTGACCAACCTCAGGCCACAGGATTATTCTCACACAGCATTCAACAACCTCAGACAACAGGAGTAAACACACATGGAACTGACCATTCACTGTCCAAAGGATTATTCACACACTGCATTGACCATCCTCAAGTCACAGGATTATTCACACACAGTATTGACCATCCTACGGTAACAGGATTAATGAAAACACTGTCCTGACGATCCTTATGTCACAGGATTGTTCACACATTGTAGTGCAGATCCTCAGGGCACAGGATTATTCACACAGTATTGACGATCACATTCCAGAGCAGTATTCACACACAGTATTGATGATTCACAGGCCAAGAGTTATTCACACACAGTATTGACGATACACAGGCCAAAGGATTATGCACACATGGCATTGACCATTCACTGTCCAAAGCATTATTCACACACAGTATTGACCATCCTCAAGTCACACGATGGTTCAACACAGTATTCACCATCCTCAAGCAAAAGGATTATTCACACACAGTATTGACCACCCTCAAGCCACAGGATGTTTTGCACACAGTATTGATGATCCTCAGGTCACAGGATTATTTTCACACGGTATTAACCATCATCAGGCCACAGGATTAATCACACACTGCATTGACCATTCTCACGCTACAGAATTATTCACACAAAATAATGACCACCCTCACGCTACAGAATTATTCTGACATAGTATTGACCATCCTCAGTCAACAGGATTATTCACACAACGTATTGACCATCCTCCTGCCACCGGATTTGTCACACACAGTATTGGCCATCCTCACGCAACAGGATGAATCACACATGGTATTGATCATTCTCAGGCCACAGGATTATTCACACGCAGCTCTGACCCCCCCCCCCCCCCCCCCCCCCCCTTAGGCCACAGGATAAATGAACACACTGTCTTGATCATTTACAGGTCACAGACTTATTCACACACAGTTTTGACCACCCTCAGGCAGCAGGATTATGCACAGATAGTACTCACTACCCTCAGGCCACAGGATTGTTCACACACAGTAATGACCATCCTTAGTCCAAGGGTTATTCACTCGCAGTATTCAGTGCACAGGATAGTTCACACACTGTATTGACCAACCTCAGGCCATAAGATTATTCCCACACAGTAGTGACCATTCTCAGGCCATAAGACTATTCCCACACAGTAGTGACCATTCTCAGGCCACAGGATTATTCACACACAGTATTGACCGTCCTCAAACTGCAGGACTATTCACACACAGTAATGACAATCCTCAGGCCATAGGATTATTCGCACACAGTATTGACCATTCTCAGGCAACAGGATTATTCCCACACAGCATTGACCATTCTCAGGCCAACAGGATTATTCACACACAGCATGGACCGTCCTCAGGCGACAGGATTATTCACACAAAGTATTGACAATCCTCAGGCCACAGGATTATTCACTCACTGCATTGATCATCCTCAGGCAGCAGGATATTTAACGCACACAGTATTGACTATCCTTCGGCCCAACAGTTATTCCCACACAGTATTGACTAACATATGGCTACAGTATTAATGAACACACTGTCTTGATCATTTGCACATCACAGGTTTACTTCCACGCAGTATTAACGATTCTCAGGCCACAGCAATATTCAGACGCAGTATTGACCATTCACAGGGCACAGGATTATTCACACACAGCATTGACTAGCACATGGCCACAGGATTAATGAACACTCTGTCTTCAATATTTGCAGGTCACAGGATTATTCCAACATAGTATTGACAATCCTCAGGCCACATCATTATTCACACATGTATTGACCAGCCTACAGCCACAGGATTAATGAACACACTGTCTTGATCATTTACAGGTCACAGAAATATTCCCACACAGTATTGATCATCCTCAGGTCACAGGATTATTCCCACACAGCATTGACCATTCTCAGGCCAACAGGATTATTCCCATACATTATTGACCATTCTAAAACCACAGGATTATTCACATATAGTATGGACCGTCCTCAGTCAACAGGATTATTCACACAAAGTCTTGGCAATCCTCAGGCCACTAGATTATTCACACACTGTATTGAACATTCTCAGTTCACAGGATTATTCGCACACAGTATTGACCACCACACGGCCACAGGATTAATGAACACACTGTCTTGGTCATTTACAGGATTAATGATTACTCGGTCTTCAACATTTGCAGGTCACAGGATTTTTCCCACATAGTATTGACAATTCTCAGACCACATCATTATTCACACACAATATTGACCAGCCTACGGCCACAGGATTAATGAACACACTGTCTTGACCATTTACAGGTCTCAGGATTATTTCCACACAGTATTGACAATCCTCAGGCCATAGATTTTTCACACACGATATTGACAATCCTCAGGCCACAGGATTATTCATACATTGTATTGATCATCCTCAGACCACAGGACGATTTACGCACAGTATTGACAGTATACAGGCCGCAGGATTACTCACACACAGTATTGAACATTCACAGGCCATAAGATTACTTGCAGAGCGTTTCAGAGAACACCTCTGGGACACCCGGACCAACCAACCCAACCACCCTGTGGCTCAACACTTCAACTCCCCCTCCCACTCCACCAAGGATATGCAGGTCTTTGGACTCCTCCATCACCAGACCACAACAACACGACGGTTGGAGGAAGAGCGCCTCATCTTTCGCCTAGGAACCCTCCAACCACAAGGGATGAACTCGGATTTCACTAGTTTCCTCATTTCCCCTCCCCGCACCTTGTCTCAGTCAAATCCATCGAGTCCAGCACCGCCTTCCTAATCTGCAATCTTCTTCCAGACCTCTCCGCCCCCACCCCAGTCTGACCTATCACCCTCACCTTGACCTCTTTCCCCCTATCAAATTTCCGACGCCCCTCCCCCAAGTCCCTCCTCCCTACCTTTTATCTTAGCATGCTGGACAAACTTTCCTCATTCCTGAAGAAGGGCTTATGCCCGAAACGTCGATTCTCCTGTTCCCTGGATGCTGCCTGACCTGCTGCGCTTTTCCAGCAATACATTTTCAGCTCTGATCGCCAGCATCTGCAGTCCTCACTTTCTCCACAGGATTACTCAGACAATGTATTCACAACACTCAGGCCACAGGATTATTCGCACACAGTATTGAACATTCTCAGGCCACTTGATTTTTCACACACAGTACTGACCATCCTCAGGACACACTAGTATTCACACACAATATTCAATATTCCCAGCCCACAGCATTATTCACACACAGTATTGATTGGAACACGGCCACAGGATTAATGAACACAGTGTCTTAACCATTTACATGGTCACAGAATTACTTTCACACAATATTGACTATCTTCAAGCCACAGGATTGTTCACATACAGTATTGAACATCCTGAGACCACAGGAGTATTCACACATAGTATTGAACATCCTCAGGGCACAGGAGTATTCACACATAGTATTGACCAGCATACGGCCACAGGATTAATGAACACACTGTCTTGACCATTTACAGGTCACAGAAATATTCGCACCCAGTATTGACCATCCTCAAGCCACAGGATTATTCACACTCAGTATTGAACATCCTCAGACCACAGGATTATTCTCACACAGCATTGACCATTCTCAGGCCACAGGATTATTCACACACAGTATGGCTGTCCTCAGGCAGCATAATTTTTCACACAATGTATGGACCATTCTCAGGCCACAGGATTATTCACTCGCTGTATTGAACATCCTCGGGTAGCAGGACATTTAACACACACTGTATTGACTATCCTTCGGCCCAACGGTTATTCCCACACAGTATTGACCATTCTCAGTCCACAGGATTACTCACACACAGTATTGACCATCATACAGCCACAGTATTAATGAACGCACTGCCTTGACCATTTACACGTCACAGGATTATTTCCATGCAGTATTGACAAGTCTCAGGCCACAGCAATATTCACACACAGTATCGACCATTCACAGGGCACAGGATTATTCACACACAGCATTGACTAACACACGGCCACGGGATTAATGAACACTCGGTCTTCAACTTTTGCAGGTCACAGGATTGTTCCAACATAGAATTGACAATCCTCAAGCTACATGATTATTCACACACAGTATTGACCAGCCGACGGCCACAGGATTAATGAACACACTGTCGTGATCATTTACAGGTCACATGATTATTCCCACACAGTATTGAACATCCTCAAGGAACAGGAATCTTTACACAAAGTATTCACCATCCTCAGGCCATGGATTATTCACACACAGTATTGACAATCCTCAAGGCACTGGATTTTTCCTACACAGTATTGACCATCCTCAGGCCACAGGATTATTCACATACAGTATTGACCATCCACAGGCAACAGGATTATTCTCACACTGTATTGACCATTCGCAGGCCACAGGATTATTCACACACAGTATTGACCATCCGCTGGCCACAGTATTATTTGCAAACAATATTGACATTGCACAGGACACAGATTATTAACACATAATATTGACCATCCACAGCCCACAGGATTATTATCACACAGCATTGACCATCCACAGGCCCACATTATTCTCACACAGTATTGCCCACCCTTAGGCAAAGGGCTATTGATACACAGTATTGACAATTCACGGGCCACAGGAATATTCAAACACAGTATTGACCATCCTTAGGCCACAGGATTATTCACACAGTGTATTGACCACTCATAGTCCAAAAGGATTATTCACACATAGAATTGACTATCCTTAGGCCAGGGTTATTCACACACAGTATTTACGAATCACGGGCCATAAGATTATTCACAGACGTTATTGACTGCCCTCAGGCCACAGGATTATTCCCACACAGTATTGACCATTCCCAGGCCACAGGATTATTCACACTCAGTATTGACCATCCTCGGGTAGCAAAATTATTCACACACATTATTGTCCAGCCTCAGGCCACAGGATTAATTACACACTGTATTGACAGTACAGAGGCCACAGGAGTATTCACACACAGTATTGACCATTCTCAGCCCACAGGATTATTCACGCACAGTATTGACGAACATACGGCCACAGGATTAATAAACACATTGCCTTGACCATTCAGTACAAACAGTACTGAACATGCACAGGCCACAGTTTATTAACACCCAGTATTGACTATCCACAGGCCACAGTTTATTAACAAACAGTATTGAACATGCACAGGCCACAGATTGTTGATTCAAGGTATTGACCATCCACATCACAAAGGATTATTATCACACAGCATTGACCATCCACAGGCCACAGGATTGCTATCACACAGCATTGACCATCCACAGGCCACAGATTATTAACACCCAGTATTGACCACCCACAGGCCACAGGATTACTATCACACAGCATTGACCATCCACAGGCCACAGGATTACTATCACACAGCATTGACCATCCACAGGCCACAGATTATTAACACCCAGTATTGACCACCCACAGGCCACAGGATTACTATCACACAGCATTGACCATCCACAGCCCACACTATTATTCACTCACAATATTGACCATCCTTAGGCAAATGGTTATACACACACAGTACTGATGATTCACAGCCCAGAGCATTATTCACACACAGTATTGACTGCCCTTAGGCCACATTATTATTCACGCACAGTATTGACCATCCTCCGTCAGAAGGATTACTCACACACAGTATTGACCATCCTCCGTCAGCAGGATTACTCACACACAGTATTGATCATCCTCAGGTCAAGGGTTATTCACACACAGTATTGACCATCCTCCGGCCACAGGATTATTCACACACAGTATTGACCATCCTCAGGCCACAGGATTATTCACACCCAGTATTGACCAGCCTCAGGGCACAGGATTATTCATATCTAGCATTGTCCAACCTCAGGGCACAGGATTATTCACGTACAGTATTGAACATCCTCAGGATACAGGTTTAGTCCCACACAGAATTTACCACTGTGGGACTCTCTCACACACACTCGGACACTGTGATTCTCATACACTCTGGGACTCTCTCACATACACACACACACACATACACACTGGGACTCACACACACACACACTCTGGGACACACACACACACACACACACACACACACTCTGGGACTCACTCTGGGATACTGATTCTCACACACTCTGGAACTCACACACACTGGGACTCACACACGCACACTCTAATTCTCTCACACACACACACTCTGGGACACTGTGATTCTCACACACTCTCTGGGATACCCTCTCTCACACACACTCTGGAACTCTCTGGGATTCCCTCTCTCACACACACACACTGGTATCCCCTCACTGACACACGCTGGGACACACACACACACACAAGGACACTGATTCTCACACACTCTGAGACTCTCACACACACACACTGAGACACTGATTCTCACACACACTGGGACTCACACACACACACTGGGACTCACACACTCTGGGACTCACACACACTCTGGGACACTGATTCTCTCACACATTCTGGGACTCTCACGCACACACTCTGGGACTCTCATTCTCACACACACTCTGGGATTCCCTATCTCTCACACACACACTGGGACTCACACACACACACACTGGGACTCTCACACATACAGGGACTCACACACATACAGGGACAAACACACACACACACACACACACACACATACAGGGACTCACGCACACACTCTGGGACTCTCATTCTCACACACACTCTGGGATTCCCTATCTCTCACACACACTCTGGGATTCCCACTGTCACACACACTCTGGGATTCTCTCTCTCACACACACTCTGGGATTCCCTCTCTCACACACACTCTGGTATCCCCTCACTGGCACACACTCTGGGACTCTCACACACACACACACTGGGACTCTCTCTCTCTCTCTCTCTCTCTCTCACACACACACACACACACACACAGGGACACTGATTCTCACACAGACTGTGGGACTCTCACACACACTCTGGGACAGTGGGACTCACACACACACTCTGGGACTCTCATACACACACACACACACACACACACACACACTGGTACACTGTGATTCTCTTACACACGTTGGAATTCTCTTGCACACTCTGGCACACTCAGGTAATCTCTCTTACATTCGGGGATACCCTCACACACCATGGGACTCTGGGACTCTGTCACTCACTCTGGGACTCACTGTGGGATTCTGTTATACACTCTGGGTTTCCCTCACACACTCTGGGATTTAATCACACACTTTGAGACTTTCTTGGATTCTCTCACATACTCTAGAAATCCAGAACACACTCTGGGACATGCTGGGATTCTCTCACACACTCTGGGATTACCTATCACACACTCTGGGAGTCTCTGGGATTCCTTTACGCAATCTGGGAGACTGGGGTTCTCTCACACTCACTGTGGGACACTCTCCCACACACTCTGGCACACTGTGATTCTCTTACACTCACTGGGATTCTCTTGCACACTCTGGCACACTCAGGGAATCTCTCTTACATTCGGGGATTCCCTTACACACCACGAGTTTCTGGGACTCTCTAACTCACTCTGGGACTCTCCCTCACTCAATGTGGGATTCTGTTCCAGACTCTGGGATACATTGGGTTCTCTCTCACAATCTGTGATTCCCTCACACATTCTGGGATTCTCTCACACACTTTGGGACTCTATGGGATTCTCTCCCACACTCTAGGAATCCCTAACACACTCTGGGACACGCTGGGATTCCCATACGCAATCTGGGACACCAGGACTCTCGGCCACACACCCTGGGATTCCCTCACACACTCTGGGACAGTCTGGGATTCCCTCACACACTCTGGGATTCCCACTCTCACACACTCTCTGGGTTTCCCACTCTCACACACTCTCTGGGTTTCCCTCTCTCACACATACTCTGGAATTCTCTCTCTCACAAATACTCTGGGATCCCCTCTCTCACACACACTCTGGGATTCCCTCTCACACACTCTGGGATTCCCTCTCTCACACACACTCTGGGATTCCCTCTCTCACACACTCTGGGACTCTCCGGGATTCCCTCTCTCTCACACAGTCTGGGATTCCCGCTCTCGCACACACTCTGGGATTCCCTCTCTCACACACACTCTGGGATTCCCTCTCTCACACACACTCTGGGACTCTCCAGGATTCCCTCTCTCTCACACAGTCTGGGATTCCCGCTCTCGCACACACTCTGGGATTCCCTCTCTCACACACACACACTGGGATTCTCCGGGATTCCCTCTCTCTCACACAGTCTGGGATTCTCTCACACACATTCTGGGATTGGCTATCTCTCACGCACTCTGGGATTCCCTATCTCACACACATTCTGGGACACTCTGGAATTCCCTCTCTGACACACACTCTGGGACTCCTTCTCTCACACACACTCTCGGATTACCTCTCTCACACACACTCTGGGACTCTCCCGGATTCCCTCTCTCACACACAGTCTGGGATTCCCGCTCTCGCACACACTCTGGGATTTCCTCTCTCTCACACACACTCTCAGATTCCGTCTCACACACACACTCTCGGATTCCCGCTCTCGCACACACTCTGGGATTCCCTCTCTCGCACACACTCGGGGATTCCCTCTCTCACACACACTCTCGGATTCCCTATCTCTCTCACACTCACACTCCAGGATTCCTCCTCTCATACAATCTCTGGGATTCCCAATCTCACACACACTCGGGGACACTCTGGGATTCCCTATCTCTCACACACACTCGGGGACACAGTCTGGGATTCCCTATCTCACACACAAACTCGGGGACTCTCTGGGATTCCCAATCTCTCACACACACTCTCAGATTCCCTATCTCTCTCTCACACACTCTAGGATTCCCCCTCTCACACACACTCTGGGATTCTCTCACACACACTCTGGGATTGGATATCTCTCACGCACTCCGGGATTCCCTCTCTCACACACATTCCGGGACACTCTGGAATTCCCTCTCTGACACACACTCTGGGATTCCTTCTCTCACACACACTCTCAGATTCCGTCTCACACACACACTCTCAGATTCCGTCTCACGCACACACTCTGGGATTCCCTCTCTCGCACACACTCGGGGATTCCCTCTCTCACACACACTCGCGGATTCCCTATCTCTCTCACATACACTCTAGGATTCCCCCTCTCATACACTCTCTGGGATTCCCAATCTCTCACACACACTCGGGGACTCTCTGGGATTCCCTATCTCTCACACACACTCGGGGACACTCTGGGATTCCATATCTCTCACACACACTCGGGGACTCTCTGGGATTCCCTATCTCTCACACACACTCTCGGATTCCCTTTCTCTCTCACGCACACTCTAGGATTCCCCCTCTCAGACACTCTCTGTGATTCCCAATCTCTCACACACACTCGGGGACTCTCTGGGATTCCCTATCTCTCACACACACTCGGGGACACTCTGGGATTCCCTATCTCTCAAACACACTCCGGGACACTCTGGGATTCCATATCTCTCACACAAACTCGGGACGCTCTGGGATTCCATATCTCTCACACACACTTGGGGATACTCTGGGATTCCCTATCTCTCACACACACTCGGGGACACTCTGGGATTCCCTATCTCTCACACACACTCTGGGATTCCATTTCTCTCACACACACTCTGGGATTCCCTCTCTCACACACACTCTGGGAAACTCACACACGCACACTCGGGGATTCCGTCTCTCACAATCAGGGATTTCCTCTCGCACACACTCTCTGGGATTCCCTCTCTCTCAAACAGACTCTGGGATTCCCCATCTCTCTCACACAGACTCTGGGATTCCCCATCTCTCTCACACACTCTGGGATTCCCTCTCTCACACACACTCTGGGATTCCCACACTCTCACACTCTGGGATTCTCTCATACACACTCTGGGATACTCTGGGATTCCATCTCTCTCCGACACTCTGTGAATCTCTGGAATTCCCCCACTCACACACACTCGGGATTCCCTCTCTCACGCACAATCTGGGATTCCCTCTCTCACACACACTCTCGAACTCTCTGGGATTCTCTCACACACACTCTGGAATTCCCTTTCCCTCACACTCTGGGATCCCCACACTTACACACACTCTGGGAATCTGAGATCCCATTTCTCTCAGATACTCTGGGATTCCCTCTCCCAAACACACTCTGGGATTCCCACTCTCACACACACTCTGGGATTCCCACTCTTTCACGCTCTGGGATTCTCTCATGCACACTCTGGTACACTCTGGGATTCCCTCACTCTCACACACAATTTGGAATTCCCACTCTCACACCCACTCCGGGATTCCCACACGCACACTCTGGGATTCCCTCTCTCACACACACTCTGGGATTCGCGCTCTCACGCACAATCTGGGATTCCCACTCTTACACACACTCTGGGAATCTGAGATCCCATCTCTCTCAGTTAGTCTGGGATTCCCTCTCTCACACAAACACTTGGATTCTCTCACACACACTCGGGGACTCTCTGGGATTCCCTCTCTCACACACTCTGGAATTCCCTCTCTCCCATACAGTCTGGGATTCCCTCTCTCACACACACTGGGACTCTCCAGGATTCCCTCTCTCACACACACTCTGGGATTCCCTCACTCACAAACACTCTGGGATTCTCTCACACACTCACTCTGGGATTCCTTCTCCCTCACACACTCTGGGATTCTCTCTCACACACACTCCGGGACACTCTGGGATTCCCTATCTCTCACACACACTCTGGGATTCCCTATCTCTCACACACACTCGTAGACTCTCTGGGATTCTATCACACACACTCGGGGACACTCTGGGATTCCCTATCTCTCACACGCACTCTGGGATTCTCTCTCTCACACACACTCGGGGACTCTCTGGGATTCCCTATCTCTCACAGACATTCGGGAACACTCTGGGATTCCCTATCTCTCACACACACTCGGGGACTCTCTGGGATTCTGTATCTCACACACACTCGGGGACTCACTGGGATTCTGTATCTCACACGCACTCGGGGACTCACTGGGATTCTGTATCTCTCACACACTCGTGGACTCTCTGGGATTTTATCACACGCTCCGGGACTCTCTGGGATAGTCTATCTCTCACACACATTCTGGGATTCCCTCTCTTTCAGACACACTCGGGGACTTTCTGGGATTCCCGACCTCTCACACACACTCGGGGACTCTCTGGGATTCTATCACACACACTCGGGGACTCTCTGGGATTCCCTATCTCTCACAGACATTCGGGAACACTCTGGGATTCCCTATCTCTCACACACACTCGGGGACTCTCTGGGATTCTGTATCTCACACACACTCGGGGACTCACTGGGATTCTGTATCTCACACGCACTCGGGGACTCACTGGGATTCTGTATCTCTCACACACTCGTGGACTCTCTGGGATTTTATCACACGCTCCGGGACTCTCTGGGATAGTCTATCTCTCACACACATTCTGGGATTCCCTCTCTTTCAGACACACTCGGGGACTTTCTGGGATTCCCGACCTCTCACACACACTCGGGGACTCTCTGGGATTCTATCACACACACTCGGGGACACTCTGGGATTCCCTCTCACACACACTCTGGAATTCCCTCTCCCTCACACTCTGGGAATCTCTCTCTCACATAGACTCTGGGATTCCCTCTCTCTCACACACACTCTCGGATTCCCTCTCTCACACACACTCTGGGACTCTCCCGGATTCCCTCTCTCTCACACAGTCTGGGAGTCCCGCTCTCGCACACACTCTGGGATTCCCTCTCTCGCACACACTCTGGGATTTCCTCTCTCTCACACACTCTGGGATTCTCTCACACACACACTGGGATTCTCTCACACACACTCTGGGATTGGCTATCTCTCACGCACTCCGGGATTCCCTCTCTCATACACATTCCGGGACACTCTGGAATTCCCTCTCTGACACACACTCTGGGATTCCCACTCTTACACACACTCTGGGAATCTGAGATCCCATCTCTCTCAGATACTCTGGGATTCCCTCTCTCACACAAACACTTGGATTCTCTCACACACACTCGGGGACTCTCTGGGATTCCCTCTCTCACACAGACTCTGGGATTCCCTATCTCTCACAGAGACTCTGGGATTCCCCATCTCTCTCACACAGAGTCTGGGATTCCCTCTCTCACACACATTCTGGGATTCCCACACTCTCACACTCTGGGATTCTCTCATACACACTCTGGGATACTCTGGGATTCCATCTCTCTCCGACACTCTGGGAATCTCTGGGATTCCCCCACTCACACACACTCTGGGATTCCCTCTCTCACGCACAATCTGGGATTCCCTCTCTCACACACACACTCTGGAACTCTCTGTGATTCTCTCACACACACACTCTGGAATTCCCTCTCCCTCACACTCTGGGTTTCCCACCCTTATACACACTCAGGGAATCTGAGATCCCATTTCTCTCAGATACTCTGGGATTCCCGCTCTCACACACACTCTGGGATTCCCACTCTCACATAGACTCTGGGATTCCCGCTCTCACACACGCTCTGGGATTTCCTCTCTCAAAAAGACTCTGGGATTCCCACTCTTTCACGCTCTGGGATTCTCTCATGCACACTCTGGTACACTCTGGGATTCCCTCACTCTCACACGCAATTTGGAATTCCCACTCTCACACCAACTCCGGGATTCCCACACACACACTCTCGGATTCTCTCTCTCACACACACTCTGGGATTCCCGCTCTCACGCACAATCTGGGATTCCCACTCTTTCACACACTCTGGGAATCTGAGATCCCATCTCTCTCAGATACTCTGGGATTCCCTCTCTCACACAAACACTTGGATTCTCTCACACACACTCGGGGACTCTCTGGGATTCCCTCTCTCACACAGACTCTGGGATTCCCTATCTCTCACAGAGACTCTGGGATTCCCCATCTCTCTCACACAGACTCTGGGATTCCCTCTCTCACACACACTCTGGGATTCCCACACTCTCACACTCTGGGATTCTCTCATACACACTCTGGGATACTCTGGGATTCCATCTCTCTCCGACACTCTGGGAATCTCTGGGATTCCCCCACTCACACACACTCTGGGATTCCCTCTCTCACGCACAATCTGGGATTCCCTCTCTCACACACACACTCTGGAACACTCTGTGATTCTCTCACACACACTCTGGAATTCCCTCTCCCTCACACTCTGGGTTTCCCACCCTTACACACACTCTGGGAATCTGAGATCCCATTTCTCTCAGATACTCTGGGATTCCCGCTCTCACACACACTCTGGGATTCCCACTCTCACATAGACTCTGGGATTCCCGCTCTCACACACGCTCTGGGATTTCCTCTCTCAAAAAGACTCTGGGATTCCCACTCTTTCACGCTCTGGGATTCTCTCATGCACACTCTGGTACACTCTGGGATTCCCTCACTCTCACACGCAATTTGGAATTCCCACTCTCACACCAACTCCGGGATTCCCACACACACACTCTCGGATTCTCTCTCTCATACACACTCTGGGATTCCCGCTCTCACGCACAATATGGGATTCCCACTCTTTCACACACTCTGGGAATCTGAGATCCCATCTCTCTCAGATACTCTGGGATTCCCTCTCTCACACAAACACTTGGATTCTCTCACACACACTCGGGGACCCTCTGGGATTCCCTCTCTCACACACCCACTCTGGAATTCCCTCACACACACTCTGGAATTCCCTCTCTCTCATACAGTCTGGGATTCCCTCTCTCACACACACTCTGGGACTCTCCGGGATTCCCTCTCTCACACACACTCTGGGATTCCCTCACTCAGAAACACTCTGGGATTCTCTCACACACTCACTCTGGGATTCCCTCTCCCTCACACACACTCGAAGACTCTCTGGGATTCTATCACACACACTCGGGGACACTCTGGGATTCCCTATCTCTCACACGCACTCTGGGATTCACTATCTCTCACACACACTCGAAGACTCTCTGGGATTCTATCACACACACTCGGGGACACTCTGGGATTCCCTATCTCTCACACGCACTCTGGGATTCTCTCTCTCACACACACTCGGGGACTCTCTGGGATTCCCTATCTCTCACACACATTCGGGGACCCTCTGGGATTCCCTATCTCTCACACACATTCTGGGATTCCCTATCTCTCACACACACTTTGGGATTCCCTTTCTCTCACACGCACTCGGGGACTCTCTGGGATACTCTCACACACTTTTGGGGACTCTCTGGGATTCCCGACCTCTCACACGCACTCGGGGACTCTCTGGGATTCTATCACACTCACTCGGGGACACTCAGGCATTCCCTCTCACACAGACTTTGGAATTCCCTCTCCCTCACACTCTGGGAATCTCTCTCGCACATAGATTCTGGGATTCCCTCTCTCTCACACACAGTCTGGAATTCCATCACTCACACACTTGGATTCCTTCTCTCGCACACAGTCTAGGATTCCCTGTCTCACACACCCTAAGGGATTCCCACACACACTCTCTGGGATTCCCTCTCACACACGCACTCTGGGCTTCCCACTCTCACACACTCTTGGATTCCCTCTCCCTCACACACTCTGGGATTCCCACTCTCACACAAACTCTGGGACACTCTGGAATTCCCTGACTCTCTAACACTGTGATTCTCTCACACGGACTCTGGGATTCTCTCTCACTCACACACTGCGGGTCACTCTGGGATTTCCTATCTCTCACACACACTCGGTGATTCCCTCCCTATCACACACCCTCGGGGACTCTCTGGGATTCTCTCACACACTCTAGGGGACACTCTGGGATTTCCCATCTCTAACACACTCGCGGGGATTCCCTATCTCTCATACAACTCGGGGATTCCCTATCTCTCACACACACTCGGGGACACTCTGGGATTCCCAATCTCTCACAAACTCGGGGACTCTCTCGGATTCTATCACACACTCCTGGACTCCCTGCGATACCCTATCTCTCACACACACTCTGGGATTCCCTATCTCTCACAAACTCTCGGGGACTCTCTGGGATTCCCTATCTCTCACACACACTCGGGGACTCTCTGGGATTCTATCACATACTCTCGGGGACACTCTGGGATACCCCATCTCTCACACACACTCGGGGATTCCCTATCTCAAACACACACTCGGGGACTCTCTGGTATTCCCTATCTCTCAGACACACTCGGGGACTCTCTGGGATTCCCTATCTCTCACACACAGTCCGGGGCACTCTGGGATTCCCTATCTCACACACATACTCGGGGACACTCTGGGATTCCCTCTCTCACACACTCGGGGACTCTCTGGAATTCCCTCTCACACACACTCGGAAACTCTCTGGGATTCCCTATCTCTCATACACACTCGGGGACACTCTGGGATTCCCTATCTCTCACACATAATCGGGGACACTCTGGGTTTCCCTATCTCTCACTCACACTCGGAAACTCTCTGGGATTCGCTATCTCTCACACACACTCGGGGACTCTCTGGGATTCTATCACACACTCTCGGCGACTCTCTGGGATTCCCTATCTCTCACACACACTCGGGGACTCTCTGGGATTCCCTATCTCTCACAGACACTCGGGGATACTCTAGGATTCCCTATCTCTCACACACACTCGGGGACACTCTGGGATTCCCTATCTCTCACACACCCTCTGGGATTCCATCTCTCTCACACACACTCTGGGATTCCCTCTCTCACACACACTCTGGGATTCCCTCCCTCACACACACTCTGGGAAACTCACACACGCACACTCGGGGATTCCCTCTCTCTCTCTCACAATCAGGGATTTCCTCTCGCAAACACTCTCTGGGATTCCCACTCTCGCACACTCTCTGGGATTCCCTCTCTCTCACACAGACTCTGGGATTCCCTATCTCTCACACAGACTCTGGGATTCCCTCTCTCACACACACTCTGGGATTCCCACACTCTCACACTCTAGGATTCTCTCATACACACTCTGGGATAATCTGGGATTCCATCTCTCTCCGACACTCTGGGAATCTCTGGGAGTCCCCCACTCACACACACTCTGGGATTCCCTCTCTCTCGTACAATCTGGGATTCCCTCTCTCACACACACTGGAACTCTCTGGGATTCGCTCACACACACTCTGGAATTCCCTCTCCCTCACACTGGGTTTCCCACCCTTACACACACTCTGGGAATCTGAGATCCCATTTCTCTCAGATACTCTGGGATTCCCGCTCCCACACACACTCTGGGATTCCCACTCTCACATAGACTCTGGGATTCCCACTCTCACACACACTCTGGGATTTCCTCTTACACATAGACTCTGGGATTCCCATTCTTTCACGCTCTGGGATTCTCTCATGCACACTCTGGGACACTCTGGGATTCTCTCACTCTCACACACAATTTGGAATTCCCATTCTCACGCCCACTCCGGGATTCCCACACGCACACTCCGGGATTCCCTCTCTTACACACACTCTGGGATTCCCGCTTTCACGCACAATCTGGGATTCCCACTCTTACACACACTCTGGGAATCTGAGATCCCATCTCTCTCAGATACTCTGGGATTCCCTCTCTCACACAAACACTTGGATTCTCTCACACACACTCTGGGACTCTCTGGGATTCCCTCTCTCACACACCCACTCTGGAATTCCCTCACATACACTCTGGAATTCCCTCTCTCTCATACAGTCTGGGATTCCCTCTCTCACACACACTCTGGGATTCCCTCACTCACAAACACTCTGGGATTCTCTCACACACTCACTCTGGGATTCCCTCTCCCTCACACACTCTGGGATTCTCTCTCACACACACTCCGGGATTCCCTATCTCTCACACACACTCGTACACTCTCTGGGATTCTATCACACACACTCGAGGACACTCTGGGATTCCCTATCTCTCACACACATTCGGGGACACTCTGGGATTCCCGATCTCTCACACACACTCGGGGACTCTCTGGGATTCTGTATCTCACACATACTCGGGGACTCACTGGGATTCTGTATCTCACACACACTCGGGGACTCACTGGGTTTCTGTATCTCTCACACACTCGGGGACTCTCTGGGATTTTATCACACGCTCCGGGACTCCCTGGGATACCCTATCTCTCACACACATTCTGGCATTCCCTATCTCTCACACACACTCTGGGATTCTCTGGGATTCTCTCACACACTCTCGGGGACTCTCTGGGATTTCCAATCTCTAACACACTCGCGGGGATTCCCTATCTCTCATACAACTCGGGGATTCCCTATCTCTCACACACACTCGGGGACACTCTGGGATTCCCTATCTCTCACACACTCTTGGGGACACTCTGGGATTCCCTATCTCTCACACACACTCGTGGAGACTCTTGGGATTCCCTATCTCTCACACACACTCGGGGACTCTCTGGGATTCCCTATCTCTCACACACACTCGGGGACTCTCTGGTATTCCCTATCTCTCACACACACTCGGGGACACTCTGGGATTCCCTATCTCTCTCACACACACTCTGGGATTCCCTATCTCTCACACACACTCGGGGATTCCCTATCTCTCTCACACACACTCGGGGATTCCCTATCTCTCACACACACTCGGGGATTCCCTATCTCTCACACACACACTGGGATTCCCTTTCTCTCACACACACTCGGGGACTCTCTGGGATTCCCTATCTCTCACAAACACTCGTGGATTCCCTCTCTTTGCAGACACACTCGGGGACTCTCTGGGATTTCCGACCTCTCACATACACTCGGGGACGCTCTGGGATTCTATCACACACACTCGGGGACACTCTGGGATTCCCTCTCCCTCACACTCTGGGAATCACTCTCTCACATAGACTCTGGGATTCCCTCTGTCTCACACACAGTCTGGAATTCCCTCACTCACACACTTGGAATCCTTCTCTCTCACACAGTCTAGGATTCCCTGTCTCACACACCCAAAGGGATTCCCACACACACTCTCTGGGATTTCCTCTCACACACGCACTCTGTGCTTCCCACTCTCACACACACTCTGGGATTCTCTCACACACGCACTGCGAATCTCTGAGATTCCATCTCTCTCAGATACTCTGGGATTCCCTCTCCCTCACACACTCTGGGATTCCCTCTCTCACAAACACTCTGGGAAACTCACACACACATTCTGGGATTCCCTCTCTCACACACACTCCGAGACACTCTGGGATTCCCTCACTCTCAAACACTCTAGGATTCTCTCACATGCACTCTGGGATTCTCTCTCACTCACACACTGCGGGGCAGTCTGGGATTCCCTAACTCTCACACACACTCGGGGATTCCCTTTCTCGCACACACACTCGGGGACTCTCTGGGATTCTCTCACACACTCGGGGACTCTCTGGGATTTCCCATCTCTAACACACTCGCGGGGATTCCCTATCTCTCATACAACTCGGGGATTCCCTATCTCTCACACACACTCGGGGACACTCTGGGATTCCCTATCTCTCACACACACTCGGGGACTCTCTGGGATTCTGTATCTCTCACAAACTCGGGGAATTTTTCGGATTATATCACACACTCCTGGACTCCCTGGGATACCCTATCTCCCTCACACACTAGGGGATTCCCTATCTCTCACACACACTCAGGGAATCCCTATCTCTCACACAATCTCGGGGACTCTCTGGGATTCCCGATCTCTCACACACACTCGGGGACTCTCTGGGATTCGCCACCTCACACACACACTCTGGAATTCCCTATCTCAAACACACACTCGGGGACTCTCTGGGATTCCCTATCTCTCAGACACATTCGGGGACACTCTGGGATTCCCTATCTCTCACACACACTCGGGGACTCCCTGGGATTCCCTATCTCTCACACACAATCGGGGACTCTCTGGGATTCCTATCTCTCACACACTCGGGGAGACTCTGGGATTCCCTATCTCTCACACACACTCGGGGACTCCCTGGGATTCCCTATCTCTCACACACAATCGGGGACTCTCTGGGATTCCTATCTCTCACACACTCGGGGAGACTCTGGGATTCCCTATCTCTCACACCTACTCGGGGACACTCTGGGATTCTCTATCTCTCTCACACACACTCTGGGATTCCCTATCTCTCACACACACTCGGGGATTCCCTATCTCTCAACACACACTCGGGGACTCTCTGGGATTCACTATCTCTCACACACACTCTCGGATTCCCTTTCTCTCTCACGCACACTCTAGGATTCCCCCTCTCAGACACTCTCTGTGATTCCCAATCTCTCACACACACTCGGGGACTCTCTGGGATTCCCTATCTCTCACACACACTCGGGGACACTCTGGGATTCCCTATCTCTCAAACACACTCCGGGACACTCTGGGATTCCATATCTCTCACACAAACTCGGGACGCTCTGGGATTCCCTATCTCTCACACACACTTGGGGATACTCTGGGATTCCCTATCTCTCACACACACTCGGGGATACTGTGGGATTCCCTATCTCTCACACACACTCGGGGATTCCCTATCTCTCAACACACACTCGGGGACTATCTGAGATTCCCTATCTCTCACACATACTCAGGAACTTTCTGGGATTCACCATCTCTCACCCAGGCTCTGGGATTCACTATCTCTCACCCAGACTCGGGGTTCCCTCTCTCTCGCACACCCTCTGGGATCCCTATCTCTCGCACACACTCTGGGGTTCCCTATCTCTCACACACTCTCGGGGACTCTCTGGGATTCCCTATCTCTCACACACACTCGGGGACTGTCTGGGAATCTATCACACACTCTCGGGGACACTCTGGGATTCCCCACCTCTCACACACACTCTGGGATTCCCTATCTCAAACACACACTCGGGGACTCTCTGGTATTCCCTATCTCTCAGACACACTCGGGGACTCTCTGGGATTCCCTATCTCTCACACACACTCGGGGACACTCTGGGATTCCCAATCTCTCACACACACTCGGGGACTCCCGGGGATTCCTATCTCTCACACACAATCGGGGACTCTCTGGGATTCCCTATCTCTCACACACTCGGGGACACTCTGGCATTCCCTATCTCTCACACCTACTCGGGGACACTCTGGGATTCCCTATCTCTCTCACACACATTCTGGTATTCCCTACCTCTCACACACACTCGGAAACTCTCTGGGATTCCCTATCTTTCACACAATCTCAGGGATACTCTGGGATTCCCTATCTCTCACACACACTCAGGGATTCCCTATCTCTCTCACACACACTCAGGGATTCCCTATCTCTCACACACACTCGGGGATTCCCTATCTCTCAACACACACTCGGGGACTCTTTGGGATTCCCTATCTCTCACACATACTCGGGAACTCTCTGGGATTCACTATCTCTCACACACACTCGGCGACTCTCTGGGATTCTATCACACACTCTCGGCGACTCTCTGGGATTCCCTATCTCTCACACATACTCGGGGACACTCTGGTATTTCCTATCTCTCAGACACACTCGGGGAAGCTCTGGGATTCCCTATCTCTTACACACACTCGGGGATTCCCAATCTCTCACACACACTCGGGGACACTCTGGGATTCCGAATCTCTCACACACACTCGGGGACTCTCTGGGATTCCCAATCTCTCACACACACTCGGGGACAGTCTGGGATTCTGTATCTCACACACACTCGGGGACTCACTGGGATAACCTATCTCTCACACACACTCTGGGATTCACTATCTCTCACCCAGGCTCTGGGATTCACTATCTCTCACCCAGACTCGGGGATTCCCTTTCTCTCGCACACACTCGGGGATTCCCTCTCTCTCGCGCACACTCGGGGATTCCCTCTCTCGCGCACACACTCGGGGATTCACTCTCTCTCGCACACACTCGGGGATTCCCTATCTCTCGCACACACTCGGGGATTCCCTATCTCTCGCACACACTCTGGGATTCCCTATCTCTCACACACACTCGGGGACTCTCTGGGAATCTGTATGTCACACACACTCTGGGACACCCTGGAATTCCCTCACTCACACACTGGGATTCCCGACCTCTAATACAGTCTATGATTCCCTGGCTCACACATCCTAAGGGATTCCCACACACACTCTCTGGGATTCCCTCTCACACACGCACTCTGGGCTTCCACTCTCACACACGCACTCTGGGATTCCCTCTCCCTCACACACTCTGGGATTCCCTCTCTCACAAACACTCTGGGAAACTCACACACACATTCTGGGATTCCCTCTCTCTCACACACTCCGGGACACTCTGGGATTCCCTCACTCTCAAACACTCTGGGATTCTCTCACACGCACTCTGGGATTCTCTCTCTCACACACACTGCGGGACACTCTGGGATTCCCTATCTCTTACACACACTCGGGGATTCCCTTTATCTCACACACCCTCGGGGACTCTCTGGGATTCTCTCACACACTCTCAGGGACTCTCTGGGATTTCCCATCTCTAACACACTCGCGGGGATTACCTATCTCTCATACAACTCGGGGATTCCCTATCTCACACACACTCGGGGACACTCTGGGATTCCCTATCTCTCACACACACTCGGGGACACTCTGGGATTCCCAATCTCTCACACACACTCGGGGACTCTCTGGGATTCTGTATCTCTCACAAACTCGGGGAATTTCTCGGATTCTATCAAACACTCCTGGACTCCCTGGGATACCCTATCTCTCTCACACACTCGGGGATTCCCTATCTCTCATACACACTCTGGGATTCCCTATCTCTCACACATTCTCGGGGACTCTCTGGGATTCCCTATCTCTCACACATACTCGTTAACTCTCTGGGATTCCCTATCTCTCACATATACTCGGGAACTCTCTGGTATTCCCTATATCTCACACTCTCAGGGATACTCTGGGATTCGCTATTTCTCAACCACACTCGGGGACACTCTGGGATTCCCTATCTCTCACACATACTCGGGAACTCTCTGAGATTCCCTATCTCTCACACATACTCGGGGATTCCCTATCTCTCTCACACACTCGGCATTCCCTTTCTCTCACACACACTCGGAAATTCCCTATCTCCACACACACTCGGGGACTCTCTGGGATTCCCTATCTCTCACACAAACTCGGGAACTCTCTGGGATTCACTATCTCTCACACACACTTGGGGACTCTCTGGGATCCCTATCGTTCACACACACTCGGGGACGCTCTGGGATTCCCTATCTCTCTCACACACTCGGGACATTCTGGGTTTCCAATCTCTTAAACACACTGGGGGATTCCCTATCTCTCAGATACACTCGGGGACTCTCTGGCATTCCCTATCTCTCACACACACTCGGGACACTCTGCGATTCCCTATCTCTAACACACACACGGGGTGTCTCTGGGATTCCCAATCTCTCACTACACTCGTGGACAGTCTGGGATTCTGTATCTCATACACACTCGGGGACTCTCCGGAATTTTATGTCACTTGCCGGGACTCTCTGGGAAACCCCATCTCTCACACACACTCTGGGAATCACTATCTCTCACCCAGACTCGGGGATTCCCTTTCTCTCGCACACACTCGGGGATTCCCTATATCTCAGACACACTCGAGGAGTCTCTGGCATTCCGTATCTCTCACACGCACTCGGGAACTCTCTGGGATTCCCTATCTCTCACACACACTCGGGGACACTCTGGGATTCCCTACTTCTCACACACACTTGGGGACTCTCTGGGAATCTGTATCTCACACACATTCGGGGACTCTCTAGGTTCCCAATCTCTCACACACACTCAGGGACTCTCTGGGATTCTATCGCACACACTCCGGGACACTCTGGGATTCCCTATCTCTCACACACACTCTGGGATTCCCGATCTCTCACACAAACTCTGGGATTCCCGAGCTCTCACACACGCTCTGGGATTCACTATCTCTCAACCAGGCTCTGGGATTCACTATCTCTCACCCAGACTCGGGGATTCCCTTTCTCTCGCACACACACTGGGCTTCCCTTTCTCTTGCACACACACGGGGATTCCCTTTCTCTCGCACTCACTCGGGGATTCCCTTTCTCTCGCGCACACGGGGGGACTCTCTGGGATTCCCTATCTCTCACACACACTCGGGGGCTCTCTAGGATTCCCAATCTATCACACACACACTGGGACACTCTGTGATTCCCTATCTCTCACACACACTCGGGGATTCTCTAGCTAACACACACACTCTGGGATTCACTATCTCTCACCCAGGCTGTGGGATTCACTATCTCTCAACCAGACTCGTGGATTCCCTTTCTCTCGCACACTCGGGAATTCCCTTTCTCTCACACACACTCGAGACTCTCTGGGATTCAATCACACACACTCGGGGACACCCTGGGATTCCCTACCACTCACACACACTCGGGGTCACTATGGGATTCCCTATCTCTCACACATACCCGGGGCCTCTCTGGGATTCCCTATCTCTCACACACACTCGGGGACTCTCTAGGATTCTCTCACACACACTCGGGGACACTCTGGGAATCCCTACCTCTCACACACACGTTGGGTTTCCCTATCTCTCATACTCGGGGACTCTATGGGATTCCCTATCTTTCACGCACACTCGGGAACTCTCTGGGATTCCCTATCTCTCAGACACACTCGGGGACTCTCTGGGATTCCCTATTTCTCACACACACTCGGGGACTCTCTGGGATTCCCTATTTCTCACACACACTCGGGGACACTCTGGGATTCCCTATCTCTCACATGTACTCGGGAACGCTCTGGAATTCCCTATCTCTCACATATACTCGGGAACTCTCTGGAATTCCCTATCTCTCACACACACTCCGGGACACGCTGGGATTCCCTAGCTCTCACACACTCGGGGACTCACAGGGATTCTATCACACACACACGGGAACACTCTGGGATTGCCTATCTCTCACACACACTCGGGGACTCTCTGGGATTCCCTATCTCTCTGACACACTCGGCGACTCTCTGGGATTCTATCACACACACTCAGGGACACTGTGGGATTCCCTATCTCTCACACAATCTGGGGGACTCTCTGGGATTCTGTATCTCACACATACT